>NC_034600.1:75054585-75058113 GCF_900095145.1 Mus pahari | reverse complement strand
CCCTGCAATGAGAATCTTTCATTATAGAGGCAGAGAGAGAGAGAGGTGGGGGGAGAGGAGGGAGAGAGAGGGGAGAGAGGAGAGATGGGGGAGAGAGAGACTAAAGCTCAGCATGAAGGAAGATCCCTCAGACATAAAAAGAACAACACTGGAAAATGTTAAGATTGAAAGTTCATAAAATAAGATGAGAGATGTCATAAATAGAGTAGATGAGGATCACGATTTAACAAGACTGTGTAGCTGCGCCCATGTCCACACGTGATGGCTTTCTCTTGTAAGCCAAACAAGTTCAAGTATGTTGCAAATACCATTCTTTTAATTTTTTTTTTTTTTAAAGTAGAATAGAGCTGGGGAGATGGCCCAGTAGTTAAGAGCACTGGTTGTTGCTCTTCCAGAGGATGTGGGTTCAATTTCCCTCACCTGCACAATGGCTCACAAGTGTCTGTTAACTACAAATCCAGTGGATCGAGTGCCCACCTCTGGCCTTGTACAGGTACCAGGAACTTAACTGGTGCATAGACCTACATGAGGGCATAGCACCCAAACACTCAAAACAAAAACAAACAAAAGAACTTTGACCATGGACAAGCCTGGAGATTATGACTCAGTGGAAAAATGTATTTGCCTCAGAAGCCTGGGGCTCTGTGATCAAATTCCTCATAGCTACACCAAATGCCAGCAATGGCTGTGCATGCACATGTCCCCAGCATTGGGACAGAGAGAAGCAGATCTCAAGATATCCCTGGCTAGCTAACTTAGCCAAAACAGTGAGCTTCCAGTTAGTAAAAGACTCTGTCTCCAGCCAGCAATAAAGAAAGCAATAGAAAACCCTCAATGGCCCCTCTGACTTCCTTGGGTAGACACAGGCGTGTGTGTGTGTGTGTGTGTGTGTGTGTGTGTGTGTGTGTGTGTGTGCGCGCACGCGCGCGTGCTAGCCAGGTGCCCTACCTCCAACACCACTACGCAAAATCCAGCACTGAATAGGGTTAGGTAGCCATGAACAATTTAGATACTTCCTGTTCTCAACAAATGCTAACCATAATAGAAGAAATGCAAATTAAAGCAACTGGTTTATCAAATAGATAAGAACGAAGCTGGCTAAACAAATTGAAGCAGCCAAACCATTAAAGTTGTAAGTACTTGAAGGCCGTCTAAGGGTTGCCACATACGCTGAAATAGGAACTGGAGTATGTTTATAGCAGATACAAAAGTGGAGCAACAATTTCAGAAGATAATCTAAAGTAACCCTTCAATTTGAAGCTGGGCATACCTCTACCCAGCAGTTCTAATGCCTGAGGGAAGTACTTCAAAATTTGCCTAAGAACAAGTGCTTTTTGTCAAACATGCATTTTTTTATTACAATGATAAAACATCATGACCAAAAACAACTGGAGGAGGAAAGTATTTATCTCATGCTAGCATGTAAGTCCATCACTGAGGGAAGCCACGGCAGAATGTGGATGCAGACACGTAAGAGGAGGCCATGGAAGAATGCCTTTGACCAACTTGCTTCTCATGCTGGCTCAGCCTGATTTCTTATACCACCCAGAACCACCAGGCAAGGGGTGGGCGGCTCTAGGTAAGGGAGCTGGGCCCTCCCACATCGGCCAATCAAGAATATATACCACAGGCTTATCCACAAGCCAATCTGGTGGGGGCAGTTTCTCAATTGACTTTTCCTCTTTCCAAAGGACTCTAGGTTGTGTCAAGTGGACAAGCAAGACAAGAATGATAATCATAAAATAGCTACTGGTCTGGAGACAGACAATGAGCTACAGTTTATACACCTGGTAAAATAATTCAAAGCAGAAAAAAATAATGAAGTAAGCATTCCCACTCCTTGATGGACAGATCTCCAGAGGGAAATTGCTAGTAGATGCGGCATGATAGTAAATGCAAATTGTCATCTAGAGTAGAGCCCAGAACTCAGAGATCTCTGGTATGTTTTGCATAATAGCCAGTGTTCTGTGCCACCTAGAATAAACCACAGAATTAAGACACTTGGTCAAATATTACTTTAGCTATTTCTATGAAGGTATTGTTTAGATGAGACAGACATTTAAATTAGCAGTTGAGTGATGTAGATTACCCATGGCTTGGCTAAGCCTCATTCAATTAGCTGAAGAAAGATGTTCTGCTTAGAAGACAAACTTCTGCCGGCAGACTGTCTTCACGCTTGAACTCTCCTGTAGATCTCTGATCTACAAGCCTATCTGCAGGTGTGAACTTGCTCAAGTTCTACAAACTTATGAGTCAGTTATTCAATATAAATACCTCGCAGTCTGTCTATGTAGCTATCATTTATACCTTACGTTGGTGGTTTATTCAGAGAATACCAGCTAACAGATTTTAGATGATGTATTTAAAAGACACGGAGTGACTGACAGGCAAATACGTGCCTGGATGGCTTAGAACCAGGATTGATGGCATGCTGCTTTTTGTCAATCAACACTAAAACAATCTACCTACAATCTTCCCAGCCTTGCTTGAGGCACCTGTCTCCCTAGCATGTAACTGCAGGGGACAGGTTTAGACAATCCTGAGACTTGCATTTCTAGTGAACCTCATTTTGTTTTTCCAAGAGAGTGACTCTGCCTCATTTCTAGCACATGAAGATGAGTTGATTTTCTTCAATTACAATTGGAATGACTGGGGCAGTTTTGAAAGCTAGATAAAAGTGTTACATCAAAGCAGGAACTCGGTATCAGTCAGTTATTAGAGTCATTAAAATTACTATTTTCTAAGATGTTTTTACATTTTATTTTGTATCAGCAAGTAATTTGTATTTTGATGTGTATTATAATTTATAATTGTATGTTGTGAGTATGAGTTAGCAAAAAATACGCTATCCTAATTTGTAAATCATGTCATATATCATTCAGTGTGACAAATTATTCAGTGTCTTCTCAGGTGTGACTTTACCTCAGCCAGATCCACTGATAAACAGCCTTTCTTTCTTCCTTCCTTCCTCCCTTCCCTTCCCCTCTCTCTCTCTCTCTCTCTCTCTCTCTTTCTAATAAAATATTACCTCCACATTTTAAGGTGGTATGTCAGGGCAATCATATGCAGCATATTTAAAGTCCTACGAGATTAGGATTCCAAGGAAAAGTAACATTAAATGACATTGATATGCTGAAAATCATCTGCACACTTAATTTTTATTGTTATAAAAACAGCTCATAAAATATTTCCTGCTATACCTTCAAGTGATGTCTTTAAGGCCCAGGAAAAACAATTGCTAATTAATTTTAACACCATGTCGATTATGCTAACAGATTTCTAATTAAATCCCTTGTTATGCAAATCAGTCCGGCACTGCCTCTATGTGTATAGAGATTATGTAGGTTGTCAGGCCCCAGATTCTTACTCACTCATGAGTCTATACCATGGGCTTTGTTGTATATAGATCTCTTTACATAGTTTTTATCAAGATAAAACAGATGCCTAAGATGGAAATCAATCACTCAAGTAGTAGGACAAACATTTGAAGAGCAGCCTTCTAAAAGGGCCCTGCACATCTATAACTAA
>NC_034600.1:74938512-75054262 GCF_900095145.1 Mus pahari | reverse complement strand
AGAGAGAGAGAGAGAGAGAGAGAGAGAGAGAGAGAGAGAATATGTCCCTGCCAAGGGCAAGACCATACTCCCAATGACCTAACACCTTTCCCCTAGGCTCCTAAATAGTTGTCCTTACAGTGTGTTATCAGATTAGACTTAAAAGTCTCGAAGACATGAGCCACTGGAGCACATTAAGACCCCAACCAAACTTTCAATAAGGCAAATATGTCTATTACAGTCTCTAGCAACACTATCAAGCAAGGACACAAATCCTGTCTGAAGGAGGAGGAAGCGGCTTCTTGACAGGGATATATGTACCATTCCAGGATGTAAAACACAGTTCATATTGTGCTATGATGGGCCTCTTACCACAGCTGAGAACCAAGAATGGCTTTCTAGAACAGAGTCTTAAGGTACCATGGGTTGACAAAGAGAAGGATGCAAACAGTTTTACACTGGGAGCATCTTTAAAGATGGGACAGCTATCTATGTTCTGTAACTCGAGCTTTGCCCTTGGCAAGAAGGGTATCAATAAAAACGAAAACCACAAAAGGAAACAGGAACGAGATCACAAGGGGGTTGATGCCCACCATAAAGACGACTGGTATGGAGAAGACTTTCCTTTCATTAACAAGTGAATTTCCTAGGCAGCAACCATTCATGGATGACAGAGGGCTTAATAAGGATAATGGAAATCCCAAGCTTCTCCATCAGAGATGGACGACGTGTGAATCCATCCACACCTAACATCAGAAAATGAGAGCCCAAGACTTGCTTCAATATCTAAAAAGTCTATAGTTAGAATCTTGCCTTTCCTTTATTCCATCCAGAGAAGAGGAAAACTTGGACAGTTAATCAGAATGGAAGGCATGCTTTATAGCACTGAGTCTTCTCTGTGTTCCCCAAACCACTTGTAGATGGCTCTGCAGTCAGAGCCAACAGGCCTGATGAATGCACGCTGTGGGAAAGCCCAGACCAGGCTAGCCTCCTTCAGAAGAAGACCCACTGGGGTATCCTTCTTGTCCCCAGGATGTGCTTTTACTACTGCCTTTACTACTGGATTCCTGACAGGATCGATTCTGAGATGCCAGGGATGTAAATGAACCTTTATACTCAGCATCCTTCAAAGGAAAATAAATAATTCAAATGAGATAGAAAGGACCATTTTCTGCACAGAAAACAAATAACTTGCCTGTGTAAATACAGTTTCCTATGCTATGAAATAGGGACACTCGAGGGACTATCAGGCAAATTAGTTTAACAAAAGAGAAAGGAGCTAAATAGTGCTGGCAGCGGTGTGGGTGAGTGGGAGGAGGCATGGTTTCAGGAATCTGAGTGTTGGATGCCATTCCTGGCTGTGTTTTCACTAGAAAGTACCCAAATGCTTCCTCATATGACAGACATCATGAGGACCACAGGGTGGGACAAAAGAGGCTTTACAATCCAACACTAATATGAACTGACATTGCACAGGACATTCCCTGTGAGCTCGGGGGCACAGCTGAGCATCTTCCTTGTAGTTTTTCTGCCAAGAGCCTTCCCCTAAGCTATAGAAACCATCTGCTTCCACCTGAGTGAAGCCCACAAGTACAGAGAAGTTAAGGTTCCTAGGACAAGAAAGACCAGTGGGAGCTGGCTGGTAGAAGTCTGCCTTGGTAGAACAGAAGTCTACCTTGGTAGACCGAAAGTGTGAATAGAGGGAAACTGCCTGCTTCTTCTGAGTGCAAACCAAGGCAGCCCTCACTCAGTGCCTACAGGCTCTGTCTGCCTTCTACACTTTCTAAATATCTGATCTGCACACAAGCCCTTGTCTCAGGTTCTACTGGCAAAGATATCAAATTAGGGCATCACAAAAACTCATTGCCAAAGTTGCATAGTGACTGGGGTTTACCAGGGAGGAAAGGAGGAACATCCCCAGCAAAGTGGACAGCAGGAAGACAGAGTGGGAAATGGCAAGGACACGTGCATAAGGCATGTGCACAAGGGTGCTGATGTTCACATATTAAAGAGTTTCCTAATGTAAAGATGCTTCAAGGCTCATGACAGGCTAGAATCTGATGGTGGCGAGAGATGGAAATCGAGACACCCAGAGTCAAATCACCTTGGGCTAACTTTTAAAGCTTGAAAGATAAAATCCAAGCCCTAAATTTGGCCGAAAGAATACCTTCAGAGGACTGAGAAATAGATACTTGCAGAGGAACCCTGGTGCAATATCCTGCAGGTCAAATTGCTGAGGGAATCCCTTCCCACTAGGTAGACTCCTCTACGTAAATGAGAAGGACCCACAGGATAAATATCAAACCAACTAACCAACCAACCAGGAAACGAACAACTTCTCTACTGGTCTCTGGGTTCTCAGGAACACTGAAGCCTTGGAAAGAGCAGACTCAAAGGAGTCTCAGGGGACTCTCTTTCCTGTCATCCCTTGATGCTTCTCTCAGCGGTGTTTCCCATCGCTTCAGAGGCCACTCTGGGTTCCACTCCTCACTGTTCACCAGCAGATGTAAACCCAGATCACCCCTTTTGCCCCCCATGTCCAAAAGCACCAGGAAAAGGACCCCACGGGCTTAACTTTGACTAAGAAACTAAATAGTGAAATAGTTACTGTCACTAGGATGTGGGGCTTCCAGTCATTTGAGGGTTAATCATGAAGTCCATCCAGAGTCATGAAGTGCATGGGTCCTCCTGCAACCCATCGGGCCGGCACTAGAGAAAGTTGTTACTGAAGGCATAGAGTCATACTGTCTTTGACTTGTAAATGGCAGGACATGAGCTACATGCTTCCAAGCTATATCTCCATGCTGTGCTGTGTAAAATACATTAGTATGAGCAAAATGTTCTTCGCTTATGAGAAAAGATTCATTATTTTAAAGCATAGGTCTCTTTAAGTAACTTTAAAGGTTCTGCATCCTTTCCCTTAGACTAGATTAAAAGCTATATGGAAACAAAGCCAGCTGTTAATTTTGTTTGTGGCTCCTGCAAGGAATAGGAACAGGATGCTAATTGTAGAGTAAGAGTTAAGCCTTATGCACTGGAGTATGTCTATTTCTTATGAGGACAATTTGTTGCTCAAGTCAAGATGATGCAGTCTGCAACACCCATTTTCAGTTCCAACAGTGAAAGTGACAGCTTGCATTCTAATGACTCTGTCTTCATGATGCCTTTGGGACTTTATATGATGATTGCTTCATGTGTGTCTGTGTATATGTATATATGCAGGTGAGAGTGTGTGAATGCACATGGGGGTCAGAGGTCAACTTTAGATATTCTTCCTTACATGCTTCCCATCTTGATTTATTGAGACAGGGTATTTCACTGCCCCGTACCTCAGTAACTAGGCTAACTGACCTCAGAGCCCACTATTCTTTGTCTCCCCAGCACTGAAGTAGAAGTGTCACCTGCTGTGCTGGCCTATTTTTCTGAGTGTCTTGGGTAATCTAAATTAGGTCTTCTTGTTGGTATGGTGAGCATTTAGCCATCTGAACTCTCTCCTCAGATGTGAATGTGTATGAGTTTTATGTTTATGATTATATTCTGGTTGGTGTGGTGAATGTCTGAAGTTCTGGCACTCCAGAGGTAAAGAAAATTGGATGAGGGGGTTCAACAGTTATCATGAGTTATGGGCAAGCTTTGACTTGAGGCTCTGTCTCAAAAATATGGCTTGGTTGAATGTGGAGGATCTTATACAAATAAATACCTATTGTATTAATCAGGGTTTTACTACTGCGAACAGACACCATGGCCAAGGCAAGTCTTATAAAAAACAAAATTTAATTGGGGCTGGCTTTCAGGCTCAGAAGTTTAGTCCATTATCATCAAGATGAGAGCATGGCAGCCTCCAGGCAGGCATGACACAGGCAGAGCTGAGAGTTCTACATCTTTATCCAAAGGCTGCTAGTGGAGGACTGACTTCCAGGCACCTAGGGTGAGAGTATTAAGCCCACACCCACAGTGACACACCTACTCCAACCAGGTCACACCTATTCCAACAAGGCCACACTTCCAAACGGTGCCACTCCCTGGTCCAAGAATATACAAACCATCACACCTATCATTCCACCAATTCTGCTGAAAATGACCTTGGGTTCCACTGTAATTGACCTTCAGAGGGGGCTTTTTAGCCAAGTATAAAGGAATTCTATCAAAGGGAACACTTTATTGAAAACATCAATTTTGCCCATTATTGGCCTTTCTTTTATGATCATGGAGGTCGCTTGGTGCTTTGGTGTGAACCTCTTGCTCATATTCCTCTTTTACATTAAAAGAGATGGATCAAAAGTGGAGTCTTTTCATAAGAATCCTCCTGTTTTAACATAAAGTAACCATCGTTATTGCTCTAACTGAACATACCAAAGCAGGGCCCAGGGGGCCCTAGAAAGGATTCCATGATGGCTCAGTTTTGTGAGATTCATTAAAACTACTGGAATTAACGGAGTCCTAGGAAGTTAGAGCGTTCCATCAGAATGGTGACAGAGAGAAAGAATTTGAGCACATGAACTGGAGGAAAGATAAGTGGTCACATATCAACCATCTTCAATTAATAGTGTTTCTTAGTTTGTATTAAGCACTGTTCCGTCTTCTATGTGCAGAAGCCCCGGCCCAGACCCATTCTTCAACTGGACAGTTTATATCAATCAAAGGCAAGTGGTCTAACCTAAGAACTTATACAATTTCCCTTTCTTTCCTGACAACTTGAAGGATAGACATTTATTCCATGTATTTTTAGCAATGTAGCACGAGACTCATCATCTTTCTTTATTGAGGTCCAAAAATGCTTTTATTCTCACTTTGCCTTGGCCAATCTGAATGGTCAGCACCATTACTCTCAAGCTTGGGCACCTACTGAGTAAACTGAGGTCATTACTTAACCCAAGCTTGCTACACTGGGCCAGGCTACCTGTGTGGGCTTCGATGAAAACTGTCCTCCATAGACTCAGATATTGAACCCCAGGACTCCTTAACGGCATCTGCACAGTACACCCTGATGGTAGGCCACTCTTTTCCTTTTGACTTTACTCATGACTTTACTGAAGTAGCCGTGATGCTGAAATTACTGGGCACTGAGTATGGATTCTGAAGTAACTAACACCAAACTTTACTTTCAGTGATGCTACATTAATACTGATACACCTGCAGGAAAAAACAAACAAACAAACAAACAAGCAAACAAACACAAAGAAAGCCACCTGCAGTTGAGTGATCTTGATTGTGTAATAAAACTGGCCATTTTTATGGAATCTAACCCAGGAAAGCCAGTCTTTTTAATGCGATGAGTGACAGAGATGAGTACCCAGAGCACTTCGCTGTGCCATGACTATCTCTTGTAATAGCCTCTGTGGCTCTCCGTCTAGTTAGGTGTTTTTTTTTTTTTTTTTCTTGAATGCAGTTATTTACTTTGGGGAATTTGCAAGTGCTTTTCTTGAAGGTGAACAAAAGAAACTATCTCACTTCAAGGAAAACAACCTAACAGTCAGCACTGTTTGTCTCTGCTCAAGCATGAGCTTGCAGAAACACTGAATGGCGGAAACTCAGAGTCACCATCTGGACCTGGGAAATTCCCCAGTTCTTAATGATGCCTCATGCACTCATTAGTGATATCAAGAAATGGGAGCTTTAGAAGTTGTATAATAGAAGTCAGTAGTCAGAAGATCTGAAAGAAAATTATTGTGGAATATGGTAACATCACACAGGATTTTAAAAGATCCACTGACACCTCTGGAGAGGCTAACCTATTTATTAGCAGCACTGTTGGTAGGTTTTCTGTTAGCAAAAAAAAAATGCCTATGACAATCACACCATCCCTCTCCATTTTGAAGTTCCCTCTGCTAAGGTGTATCTGATGATCACTCACAGGGGGTGATGCTCTGGGGGTGCGCAGACCTTCTTCTAGGAAGTATTTCCATAGGCTGTATCTATCACCCTGCGGAGTCTGTGCTTTATGCTTAGATCCTTTGAACGTGAATAACAGGTGATAAACTTGTTCTTGGGAGGAGGGATTCATTTTGGCTTCCAGGATAAGGACTTATAGGTAGCGGTCCTAGGGAGCGAAATGCTTGTGGGAACAAGGCAGATGAAGGTCAAGGTTGTCTGCCACCTTGGATGGTTATGCACAGCAGGTTCTTTGTGTGGCTATCTGGTCCTTGTTTGTCACTGGTAACCACACGGAAGCCATTGTTCACACTTTGACATTTCACATCCACCATCCTCAGGGATTCATGTTACCTGGAGTTCCTGCTACTTCTGATCTCTATGTGATGATGAAGCTTGTAGAACTCCCCTACACTGGGGCAGTGAGCCTTCAAGGGACCAAGGGCCTCTTTTCCCATTGATGCCCGACAAGGCCATCCTCTGTCACATATATGGCTGGAGTCATGGGTCCCACTATGTAGAGCTCTTAATAAAAATCATAGGAGTCCTGATTAAACTTATTATCTCAGTAAACTACATTTTAGTTGAGGTATATCTCAGGTAGAATCTGGGATGGATAATATAGCTGTTGTTTACCTGGAGTTGAACCTAACAGGAATTCTTTTACTATATTTAGCAACTCCAGCTCTTCCTCAAATCATACACAATTCTTTTGAGCATCCCCAGATTCCTGATCCAGCCTCTCCAGGACACAAACTTCCCAACATGGAAACAGGAAGAAGCTCTCTTCAGAAAATATAGGTCTGCTGCTCATTCCTCCCTGCCTATTAAAGAACATCAAAGATGGTGGCAGGGGAAGGCAATGAATCGGAATTAAACAGGAATGCATGCTATGAGGTCTTCCTCCATCTGCTTCTTTCTTGTAGGGTCTAGTCATCAGAAAAGAGCTCTGAGGGCCTCACCTCAGAGTAGGTGAAAAGGCGGGAGAAAGAGAGAGCCCATCCCAGTATGTGCTTTCCACACTGTGGGGTGAAGTATTCACCAGGAAGTCAGTGTATCATTATATTTAATTTTTTATAGGAATAGCCACAAATAACTTGTTTCTGGAATACCTCCTCAAATGTTATTATCTTTGCTTACTTATTTCCTAGGACTCCTCTAAGAAAGCAAACATTACTCTTCCCCCTAAAGTTTCGCTGTTGATAGAAAATAAATTACATTTATAAATTCTTACTTTTCCTCTGCCCTACAATAAAGTATGGCTTATGAGCAGGCGGGGAGCAGGTAAGAACACATTATCCTTTGTGTTCATTTCAGCCCTAATATGTACATTGTTATATTAGGGTTACGGAACTCTATCACCATTATTAACAGCAGGGACTCTCCCCAATATGTTCCTTTCTAGTGCTGAGTTAAAGATTCATTTCTTTTGGGAATATTTTCTTGGGATCCCCCCCCCCCGTTTTTTTCCCCCAGTACGACAGTGACACTTCTGGAACCAGAATTTCTTTTCTCTTCAAGTGGGTCATAGCTCCCTTTCCTCAAAGGCTGTCATAATATCTAACCTTTTCCAAACCATTCTGTGTAAGGAATGTAGAGAGTATAGAGCCAACTTTGCTTGATAGCAGGTCACAAGACACACACGCCCTCTCTAAGAAGAGGTCCTGTTTCACACCTAAGGAAGGAAGGCTGCACAGAGGTGCCAAGAATCTAGACAGGCTTTGCTGGATTTCATCACTTAGACTAACACACATTAGCCCATATACTTGCCATCCAATACCATCTCCACACAGCTATGCAAGCTTCATGGAACTTAAGTATAACAGCCATGGTCTTTGAGTTTTCATATGAAGCCTTCCGTGTTGGCCAAAAGTATGATCAAATATATTCTATGCTTAGCCATGTCTCTATGACAGGCCGGAAGAGGGTCAACTCCTCTGGGGCTTCTCCATATTCACCTATTCTGCCCACTCATGGACAATGCCATGTGTGTCCCATGGGCTGGGGCTCAGGGAGGTCAAGACATGTATTTATGAACTGCTGCATCCATCTCTTCTTTTTCACAACATGCTGGGCTCTGCTCCGTTTCCAGTCAGCAGTCTTAAGAGACATCTCTGGCTGCAGCGAGGCTTTCTCCGGCTTCCTGATCATCACAACATGATGTGACATGGTGATCCAGCTCTTACTACTTTTGAAGTGCTGTTCAAAGTGCCTTTTAAATAGCAGCTCTCCTGTGCCTTACAGCCTGGCGAGGAAGGTACTATTTCATTGTTTCAGTTTAGCAGATAAAGAATCAAGCACCAGGAGGATTTAAGTGGATTCTCTGGGATCTCATAACAGGAAGGGGAAAATTAAAAAAAAAAAAAAATAGACCTCAACATCTGGCTCAATGTCCTGCATTCTAATCCTAGGCTGCTTAGCCCTTCTTTTTCACTTTCTCCAAATGCCTATGCTTCAGGATAATGATTTAATAGCCTGTGAATCGTCACAGAGGCTTCACCAGATGGGGCTCCACATGCCTTGTGGTGTGCTAACTTTCAGGTGTCATGTGTCACCCTCTTCTGAAATGTATCCCACCTGAACTCAGCACCATGTCTCCCATGCTGTCTATAAATCTATTTCTTGGTGTCCAGCAGGAGCGTGCTAATGATTCATGCAATGGAGTGCTATGGGAAACCCAAAGTCAATGAAGAACACACAGATCTCGTGTGCTGCTGGGAGCTATGGTCGGATGGAAGATGAAAAGATTAAGGGTGATAGGAAATCTTTCAATGAAGTGAACTTAATCTGGTTAAGAGGGGCAAGAAAACCTAGTGCGCTCCGAGAATATGTTTACCCTAAGTAGGACTTGTAGAGTGACCAAGAAAGATGACCCTGCGGCACGGTTTGGAGGCAGAAATGAGGTTGGTCCATTTAGAGTCTTGAACTAAGCTAAGCACAGAAGCTGGGCATAAAACTCTCAGGGAAGGGACTACTTAGCTTGTTCAGTCTCTGGCCCTGCAGGTAATAGATGATTAGGTCCCTACGTTTCTGCTGTTTTCAGTGAGTTCATGTCACACAAGTGGCTTTATTATCCTGATAGGGAGTTCATCAGAAAACGGTGAAGTTTAATGCTCTCACTTCATGTTCTTATCCTTGCTGTTCTCCATCACCTGGGGATGCTGCAAGCTAGCCATTGTCGGATAGCAGCCTCTGTATCAGGCTCCCTACCCTCCAGAGGATGAATCAGTGTTTTCCTATTCATTATAGAGGACCCTAAAAGAGCTAAAATATCACGCACATTAAAAACAGTCTTTGTCCATAAGCACATTCTTCTTACATTCTCTCTGATCCTACTTTAATTCCTTTTTAAAAAAATAGCCTTGTATTATTTTTTGAGACTTTCATACAGTGTGTTTTGATCATATTCATCCACCTTTACGACTGTTTCCAGATCCACCCCACCTCCCTTGATTTTTATTTTAAATAGTGGATATTTTAGGATAGTGCTGTGGCTTGAGTGCAATACCCAGGTATCCAGAAATGGCAATTGCCACAACTTCAGCATCCTCCTTGAAGTTACTCGCCCTTCTTCTCCATCTCAGTAAGCCCGTGGGTGCCTTCTGCATGGCCCAAGTTGCTGTCGCTAACAGTTCCCTACCGTCAACTCTGACTGCCTTCTTCATCCTGCCTCTGCCTCCCTTGCTTCATTTTACTTCTCTAGTTTTTACATTGTAATATATTTTCTCTCCCTTTCCTTTCCTTCCTCCAGTCCTTACCATATACTACCCTTGATCTTTTTGAAAGTCATGGCCTCTTTTCCCACTTATTGTCTGTCTGTCTGTCTGTCTGTCTGTCTGTCTCTCTCTCTCTCTCACACACACACACACAGACACACACACACACACACACACACAGACACACACAGAGACACACACACAGACACACACAGACATACTTCTATACTCATAAAATACATAAGGATAAATGGTTCAGCCTGTATGGTGTCTCTGATTTGCATATCCTCAGCGCTGACGTTGGGTATTAGATAATCAAGTATTGTGTTCTTCCTTGGGGAAGACTCTTTATTCTACTCTTAACATTCTGTAGCTGCCTGTAATGTCAGCAGCTACACCCATGAATGTCACCAATGGGGCTGCCTAAGCATGACAACAAACAAAGACAATAATGGACATGCTAACATGGGTGTGGGACAGCCCAGAAGGCTTCACACTACACAAAGTCCCCCGCCTCTTTGTTTCCGGTTTTCACTCATCCCTCAAGGCTTGGTGGCTATAGCTAACCTGTGCCTTCCTAACTCTGCAGTGCTCCTGACTGACATCTTTTAATTTTTCTCCTTCGGTGTATAGTCTTAAGGTTTTATAAATCAATCAGTAAGACATTAAACCTGACCCTGTACTACTAGACAACTGGTATGATGTCATATTTCCTGCAGACTTCCCTGTGTCTATACTTTCTGTCTTTATTTGTTCCTATAAGAAATTAGAAGCTGAAAGCTGCTTCCATCAACATTATTAGGACATCTTTTAGAGACACTATGAGGAAAACAGGCCCATGGGGCAGATCCTGGGATATCTGATTTCCTGCAGACAGTTTTCAATTGAATAGGTACAAGAAGTATCACACTGTCCAGTAGATTAAAAATCAAGTTATTTGTGATTCTGTTGCCTTGGAAACAGAAAGACTGTGGCCTCCTTGATTTGCTATCTTTGCAGAATTTCCAGGCTGACCCTGGACCTTGGCATGCGGGGCCCAACTATCTTTAAAACATGTGAGTTTGCTTTTATCCACACCTGTGCACGGGGTGTTTGATGCTGTCATCTTTCAACCATGTCGCTGAGTTGAAATGCCAAAATACCTCAAAGGTTCAGCTTGTATTGTACTCAAAAGAAAGGCAAAGAATTGAAGTTGGTCTAAAATTCAGACAATCCAGTTTTCTGTCATTAGTGACAACTGTCACAATATGCCATAGAACAGAGCTGACTGCCACACCAGTGAGGATGGGGTCCCTTCTGTGTGCAGTGCTGATGGTGCTCCAGTCTGAGTGCTAGTCTAACTTTTGCACTTTAGAAATTGTGAGCCACATTTCTGAGGTGAAGGGGGGGGTGATGGGTGCCCTGTAGAGTGGACCCCAAGGCCACAGCTTAGTTCAGCGCAGCAGGCTCACACAAAGTGTGAGCCAAAGCATTTTCTGACTTGCCCTCTAAGTCATTTATCCTTCCCCATAGACAAATTTGTCTTCTCAGCTATGGCAATTCTTTCCACATCATTGGTTTGGAAATATCATCCTTCTCTGTGTGTCTGTGTCAGTAATGAAGTGAAGGGAGATCAGAGGCCTTTGTCCCCAAGTGTGCCCAACCTCTGTGGTGTGTGTGTGTGTGTGTGTGGTGTGTGTGTGTGTGTGTGTGTGTGTGTGCTCCTGTGTTTGCATACAGTGTTTTAACTCATGAGTCAGGCTTGCAAAGCATGCTAGGCAAATTTAGAAGACAGCCTGCTGGGAGAAAAGGCCTATTCTTAGCATGAGACAGACCGTGTGAAGCCATTTTGAGGACCTGCTTTAAGAATAGGAGTCAGAGGGATGAGAGAAATTTCACTGGTCACATTTGGCCTAGACTAAAGCATATTCTTCCTCATAATTTACACTAGATCATCAGCTCATGATCCCTTGAGATCATAGGATCACTTTATGGTGTTATTTGTGCCTTATTGCTTTTGCTTTCTGAAACAGAGTCTTACTCGGCAGCCTATCCTGACCTGAAATGAGCCCATGTTAGACCAAGCTGCCTCTGAACACACAGCAGGCTTCCTTCCTCAGCCTCCCAAGTGCTGGCACGGTAGGCATGAGCTGCTTCATCGAGCTGTGAAGGTCATGTTTACCAGTATGTAGTAAACACTTTTCCAAAAATAAAACTTTGTTCCTTTGTTTGATTCTTTAAATCAAACAAACAAACAAACAAACAAACGCTGGTTAATAGACGAAAATATACAAAAGACAGATGTTCAGGTTAAAATGAAATGTGATCTTCACACTGCTCATCACAGTAGCTCCGTGCTGCTCCTGTTAATGATTGGCTGTAGTTCATACAAAGGGGTGGGAGAAGGCTCATTGAGGGGTGAAGGCTCATGTTGATTTTGGATGTGTATGTTGAATTTTTTGTGTGAGGTCATGAGGTCATGGTGCTCTTCTGCGAGTTCTTTAACCTTTTTATGCCACCTAAAGGACACAGAAGATGACTACTGGCCATTGACAAATAAGTTGGTCCAGATGAGACACTGAATTTGGGGCACCCTTCATTTCCGGCTGCTCAACCTCCAGGTGTGTGAGAAGACATTTCTCTATTTCTAAGCCGCCTACTTTATGGTAATTTGTTAGGGCACCACAGCTGAAATTGCTAGATATTCTTTCTTAGTTGTAACTACTTTGCGGGACTAGCCATATATTACATTTGCCAACAAGCATTTGGCTTCTTGTTTATTGCTTTAGGAATAAGCATTTTGCTTCTTGTTTATTGCTTTAGGAACAAGGTTCGGTGATTTTCTTTCCCCATTAGAGTGTCACCTCTGAGTAAATATTTCAGTCTGCGAAGGATGATCTCTCTCAGCCAGTCCAGGTGTTGTGCTGTGTGAGCGGCCACTCACAATGTGTTAAGAGTTGAGTATGACAAGAAAGCATCATTGAAAAGAATGGCTTAGGAGCCAGATCTTCTCACCTCCAGGTTTTTCTTTGCCAGCCGCAATTTAGGGAAGGGGACTTACTTCCTTTGAGGTTCTATTAGTCACAAGTACAGAATTAGGAACAACACATGACAACTCCTGACTGTTTAACTGGGTTTTAATTTTATTTTTAAAAACAAATTTGGCTTCAATCAAGGCAAAACACATAGGAAATATTGAATGGACACCACTGCAAATCTAAGGAAAAGTTTTCATTGCTCAGATGAGATCTCTGTACTCAGATATTGTCGTCTTTATTAATACACAATTGGGTCATCATCTTACTTATCGCCGCCCCCCCCCCCGGACCCTCCCAGTGCTGAGCACAGGCCTGGCTTCTAGGAGGTATTCAAGGCATCTCTGTTGACCAAGCGGTTGCCATATTCTGTTTAACATATCAGAAGTGAATCCTTAATTTCCCTCAAACTCTAGTTCCCTTTCTACCCCCATTGCTTCTATTTATAACTCTGTTTTCTGCGGTTTAAAAATTCCCAAGTCATCTCTTGTGACAGCTCCTAGATCCATCTCTTCACTCCATCCTACACATGAAAATCACTGTAATCTTCCTGCAGCTCAGCTCTGATTCTGCCAATCTTTGTTCGTAACACCTGGGAGCACTTGGCTCTCAGAAACACAGGTCCTTGCCGCTTTGTGGTAGTCTTTTCATGGGAAAAGACTGACCAGTTCTTCCACTGAGCTTCCCATCAGAGGGCCCGTTCTCATGTGCAAGACATTCTACCCTACACACTCAACACACACACACACACACACACACACACACACACACACACACACACACACTTTCTTCTCCTTATATACATACACACATGTATTCATTCATTTGTTTTACATACCCTTAACTTCACTCAATCAAATAAGCTCTTACACATGCATCCTTAGCTTCTTAAACACAGGTGTCCACAGTCACACATCAAGACACTTTCCCTCATACACTGTGTCCCTTACAGACACACACATGGATGCTCAGTTTCTTGTATATTCACATCCACAGTAACATCCACCATCAAACATCTCTCTTCGCTCTCATCCACGCTTACACACTAAAGACTCGGTCCCTTGCACTAACAGGCCCATTCTCACACATAGCACACCCCACCAATTCGTTTAAGCCAGCCGCGCTGCTCAGACCCCATGCCCTTCGCACAGGAAGGTTTCTGGATGAGCTTTTGCTTTTGATAGTCTATCTTTCCAGAGCATTTTTTCCTCCATTTAAAAATGCTTTAGATCATCTTAAACTCTCTCTGGCAGTGCCTAGAGTCTGCAGCAGTGTTTGTCCTTAACACTTCTACTTAAAGCAAGGGGTGGGACCTGGATGTCACCCAACCTTTTTACAGAGTGCTGCCTGCCTTCCTTGTCTTACTGAGTCTAGACAGCCCTGTCCCTTCTTCCCACTTCTCCCCCATCCCTCTCTTCCATCCTTCTCTACTACCTCTTTCTTCCATCCTTTTCTCCCATCCCCTAACCCCCCACCCCCACCCCACCATGACTACACCTTGGGTTTTACAAAATCTTCCTCTCCCATCAGCATTTTCCTAAAAGCATCCTGGTTCTGCTTCCCTGGAGAAATTTCCCTGGTGCATGGGGGGAGGGGAGGAGCTGGAAGGACAGCTTGAGGGAAATGGCTAGGCCCACTTGAATTTTATACAAATAATGAAAAAAAGTGTAGAAAAATCATGTTCAAAATATTTTAGCAAACATGCTAGAAATTACTTCTGACCTTCCTGGAATTCAAATGTAACTGAGCGTCGTGTATATTAACTTGCTAACAAGAATCATTCTTTACACTTACCCAGTGATTCTGTTTCATTATGGAAACAAGAAGAGTGATAAAATAAAAGCTAATAGCTCAGGGTTCGCTAGCAATGAGAGTTTTCAAACCATATATATATATATCGCTATAGACAGAATGGACCAAAGACCCTGATGATTCAATATGGTATAACCAGTGTCACTGAGTGTGGCACTGTGTGAAGAGGCTACAACTGTAGGCATAGCAGAAACCTTAAGTTACTTTATATACCACACCTCAGAAACTATTGAAGTAATTTATAAGTAAGACTGTGCTGTTCATGTCACTTTGACCAGTTTAAAAGAAGAAAAACCTCTTGCCCATTAAAGACTGATTTCAAGGGAGAGCTTATAGTATGGTTTCCACTGCCGGCACAACTGTGGAACTACAACTAATGATATTTTCCTTGAAATAAATTACCAATATTTGAATCAATGTGGATGTGTTTTTATGTCAAACATTAGCTTTTCATAACCAGGAAATAAAAATGTGTTTCTTCACAGATCTTCTTAACAGAACTGAGAGCTAGCGAATTCTGTAAAGGTTGTAGAGTTCACTGACAGAAACTCTGGGTTTAGTCTCTTGGTTTAGTGACAAAAGTTCTCAGTCCTATAGATGAAAATTGGATGGCTGAATTTTAGGGCTCTTTGGTTGGTTGGTTACCACAAGCTCAATGGCACAGCTTGAATTGTTTAGAATATCCATAGTATTTGGGTTAGAATTCACAGTCATCAGCTTCTTCAGGTTCAGATTGCCAAGGACATGGGGGTTGGGGGGGATGTAACTAAAAGTGGGACCATGAGAAATTTGGCAAGAATAAGTTTTAAGAACCACTAGCCAAACTTAATCAAATCAGACATGTGACACCTGAGAGTGAGCTGAACAGTGTTAGCTGCACCTGTGTTGTACTGTGAGGTCTCCAAGTACGTGCTGTCCCACTATGCACCAACAAGGACTGCCTGATATGTTCAGGGTTAGATTGCTGACTGTATTACAAACTGCAGCGTTTCTACTGTACATACAAGTTTTCTTTTTTGATAGAAAGATGACGGTTTAGTTGTGAAAGCAGACTTAATATTTTGCTGCCATTCTTCCTCCCCATGCAAAATAATGACAACTTTCGACGGAGCTACACTAGAAAACCTGGCTGTTAAGGATGGCTGTGAATTGCTGCCTCAAGGTTCATACAAACTGCTTACAAGAGTGTTGGCTTAGGATTACAATAGAATGGCCAACTATCTCTGAAATGGCCCTAAATATGCCTTTGTCATTTTATAGTATTTATGCAAACTGGCACTCTCACCATTGGTATTTATAAAATCAAAATATCAATCAATCAATCGAGAAAAAGTTGAAGATGCTTTATATGCTGCAGTATTAATTGTTCAGCTAAATTTTCTTTATGTAAAAATAACATATGTGTCTTTTTACTGAACAATAAACTTACACGTAAAACAGAGAACTGATTTTAAAGTATTTATTTAAAAATTATTAGCAATAAATGTTTGACTTGTATACGTCATATTCTGGGTCACAGAAACATTTCTAGTGCAAAGAGTGTCTTGAAAGAAAAAAATTTAACAAGGCTTAAATAGTCAGTGAGTACAAATTAATTTCTCCTTGTGCTTGGAGCGACCACTAAACGGACAACTTACGCCATTCCCTACCCAGACTAAGTTGCTTTAAGAGACCAAGAGGTAAACTGTTTATGCCATTAGTTATGGTTGGTTTATGGTGCTTTTACTAACAGGAATTCTACACAGCAATATTATTTTCAAGGCCAATTAGGCTACAGTAAGGGAAAAGAGGTTTTGTGGAAGGCAAAATTAGGATAAGATTTTTTTTTCCTTACTTAATATTGAAAACTGGAATCAGTAGCTGCTACTGATTGAGCACTTAACTTGTCAAATATTTACTAAACACCCATTCCTTTTTAACTGAATTTTGACATTTTCATATATGGAAAGCAATGTATTGTGAATAAATTTACCGACAATTGTTTCCTCAAATCTTTCACGATAAACCACTTTTTTCTTTCCAAATTAGTTCATCTCCAACTTTCACATCTTATCTATCTATCTACCTATCTACCTATCTATCATCTATCTATCTATCTATCTATCTATCTATCTATCTATCTATCTATCATCTATAGTATGTATGTATGTATGTATCTATCTATCTATCTATCATCTATGCATCCACCTCTCTATCATCCATCTATCCATCATCTATACTATCTGTCTTCCCATCCACCTGTTTATTACCCGCCTGTCATATATCTTTCTGTACTGGCTGGTTTTGTGTGTCAACTTGACACAAGCTGGAATTATCACAGAGAAAGGAGCCTCCCTTGAGGAAATGCCTCCATGAGATCCAGGTGTAAGTCATTTTCTCAATTAGTGATCAAGGGTGGGAGGGACCCATGTGGGTGGTGCCATCCCTGGGCTGGTAGTCCTGGGTTCTATAAGAAAGCAATCTGAGCAAGCCAGGGGAAACAAGCCAGGGGAAGCAAGCCAGTAAGCAGTACCACTCCATGGCCTCTTCATCAGCTCCTGCCTCCATGTTCCTGCCCTGTGTGAGTTCTTGTCCCGACTTCCTTCAGTGATGAACAGCAATGTGGAAGTGTAAGTTGAATAAATCATTTTCTCCCCAACTTGCTTCTTAAGATCAAGATGTGTGTGGGAATACAAACCCTGACTAAGAAACTTTCTATCTACCTATAATATCTATCCACCCACCTGTCTGTTATCTATCTGCTATCTCCTATCTATCCATCCATCCATCCATCCATCCAGTGCAGGTCTTGCTTTGAAAGCCATGTTCCCTGTGTGTTCATGACTGTAATAGCCATGCCATATCCAGGAGACAGTGTTTTGTAGAGCTCCTCCCCGATCGCCAGCTCCTCCACCATTCTGTCTCCTGCTCCCTGATGGTCCCTGGGTCACTGAGAAGGTAATACAGATGTGCCACTTAGGGCTGAGCACTCATAGCCATTCAGTCATCATTTTGACCACTTATGAGCTTCTTAACTCATAAGTGTATTAGTATTAGTTGTCAATCATTTGAAAAGCAACATATCTGGACATTAACACCTTTCTTGATCCCCAAAGAACCCTACAAAGCAAGTACCATTATTTTATCCCGATTTTTACAGGTTTAGAAACTGAAGCACAAGTGAGGTTTATGGCATAGGCTGTGCCATAGCACATTAGCATCAGTCTGGTCTGTGAATTCTATCATAGTGTCCTCATTGCTTTGGCTGCTGAACACCAGAGGCTACACTCCCTGCTTACTGCCCACTGTGGGCTGGTAGTGACGGCAGCACCATCAGCAAGAGGAATAGGCTGAGAAAGGATGCTGCACTCTTCATGTCCTAAGTATTTCCACATGATGCTTTCACTCCTCACCCGTGCGCTGGATTGTTCATGTCAAGTTGACACAAGCTGGGGTCATCTGAGAGGAGGAAACCTCAATTAAGGAAATGTGTCCATAAGATCCAGCTGTGGTCAGGCCTGTAAGGCATTTTTCTTAATTAGTGGTTGATGTGGGCAGACCCAGCCCACCACCTGGGCTGGTGTTCTTGGGTTCTCTAAGAATGCAGGGTGAGCAGGTCATGGTGAGCAAGACACTAAGCAGCATGCCTCCATGGCCTCTGCATCAGATCCTGCTTTCAGGTTCCTGCTGTGCTTGAGTTTCTGCCCTCCCTGCTTTTGATGCTAGGCTGTTCTTTGGAACTGTGAGTGAAACAAACCCTTTCTTCCCAAAGTTGTTTTTGGTCATGGTGCTTCATCATAGCAGTAGTAACCCTAAGATACCCTGTAATAAACTTGAAATTACTCTTTATATAGTTCTGTATTCTATTTTCTCCACTTAGAGTATTTTTCTGTACTAAATATAAGTATATTTAAAAACGCCTTTATATTGATACACTTTTGGATATTGCATGTACTGGAGGATCTATGCAAAGGTGGAAATGTGAAGAAGCCCATTCAATGTTTGAAGAGTCTCAGATCTCCAGTGCAGAACTAAATAGAGTATAATATTGTTACTTTGTATCAAAGGCTCTGTTGGAGCTGGAGAGCCCTAAACTTAGGAGTTTGATCAAGTGCAGTCTGTCTGCTAAGGAACAAATATAAGATGTGTGGATGGTTTCCGGGATGCTTAAGGAAGTCACTGTCAGGGCAGAATTTCTGGTTGAGCTAACTCATTGCTCCTGGCTATGAATACTCAGGGAGTCCAACTCTTTCTCTATTAACCCAAAATTATTCCTAAGTATGTCGACTCCAAACTCTGTGTACTGTCTGTGGCTCTTCAGATCCTGGCTATCCCCCTGCCTGGGCTCAGAGTCAGGTATAATGAAGGTCTGGATTCTCTACTGTCCATTCAAGTCGGCCTGACATTGCTCCATCGCCACGCCTTTGGGATCTCACTATGCCAAGTCTATGCTCATTCATCACTACTCACCACTCAACGCTGCCTACAACAACACCACCCTGGCACAGTCCAGATAACGACCCCACAGGGGCTCCTCCAAATTCTAGACTCCAGCTCTCTCCTCATGCTCACCTGAGATACTTGAAATTCTTTCCCTGTGTGAAAACAGAGGATGACGCTCACTTCAGGTCCTCCATCCTGACTGAGCCTATTCCCACTCACTCAGACCTTTTTCTTGTTAAAATAGTTGAAATCATCCCATTTTCCTTGGCTGCCACTAAATCCATCTTTCTTCCAAACACAAACACTTCTCACAATGACCCTACCTTCACTCCACAGTGTATCAGTTTGATAACACATTTTATCTAGCATCTAACTAAGGCAATGCTAGCAAATCTGTTACTGGAAAGAACATACGTGTGTGTACATGCATGCACACAGAAACACACACAGGCGCGCGCGCACACACACACACACACACACACACACACACACACTTTAGGTACTTACTCACTTCTCCCTAGTCCCCCAGGCTCATCTTTAGGAAAACAACTGGAGATGTCTTTGATAACAATGCTGTATTGGTAATGACAAATCCCTACATAATGTCAGGCATCGTTTTTATGCAGTTTGCACATAGCAACACAACAACTCTACAACTGATAATAAAACGGGAAATTTACCATCACCCATACGAACAACTATGGAAAATACGGGTCATGGTTCAAGGTCGCCCATGGAGACAATCAGATTTGAACCAAGACAGCCCATATTCCTTGAAGCTATATTGCACTGGCTTCCAAACCTCCCTACACTTGATAACTTTATTTTTTTTTTTCACCTTCGTGTGCTGGTAAGTCCAGCAAAGCTGAGATTTATCATCCACTCCAGATCCCAGATCGAAAGCTGCAGCCTGTGGTGGTTCATTATCCGCCTTTGTACTAGATGGCACAGTGGCAGCTGACCCAGGCTTGCCCTTCCTCTACCTGCTTCCTTTCCTTGCTTGCCTCGGTTGAGTGCCCTCTTTGATCTCTTCCTATTTTCACGGTTGGCATCACTTCAGTTTTCTCTGCCAAATTCTCCTCTCTTCAAAGCTGTTTGCTGGCTTTGAGTGGATTGCTCAAGTGTCGCATTAGGATAAGAATAGCGCTTACCTTATTAGGAATCATGAAACTGCTGTAACATGGGCAAAAACTTAAACCAGTGTCTGACCCATGTGGAGCCCCAGGCTTGGGATGCCCAGGTCTTCCTTCCAGCTTCATCTGTGCTTGGGTCTGCAGTGCCATCTCCAAGGTATCCCTGCTCCTCACCTATCTCCATTTAGGATCATTTTTACTTCAAGCTCCAAGGATCCTTTAAAATCTATTATCCTTATCTATAAAAGACGACGAATGACTCTCCATCTGATCTTAATAGGGACACCCCACAGTTGTGCCTTGCAAACACCTCCACATTCTTGCTCCGTATCTCCAGGTTAGTATTTCGAGATGCCTAGATCTCCTTGCTGCAGTTTCTCAGAGTCTTAGAATTTTGGATTCGCTCTGGCCCTTAGCACTAGGTTCCTCCTGGATCGTACTCAATGTTTATTCAGGTTTCTGTCCAGACATGTCTTTCCTTGGCCACCTTGTGACCACCTACGTACTGTGTAGAGAAAACTGACAAGCTGTTTGGTAAGTTTTAAGTGTGCACAGTATAAATCTGTAATTGCATCCGATTTCTCATACATTCAGAATACCTGGGTATGTCACATCTGACTCTGCGACAGATGACATGCTCTTGATTTCCACAAGGCTTTTAGGGATGCTTCTTAGGCTTCAATGGAAATGGCACGGTGTCCATCACTGATCTAGCACCTTGGAATAATAATGGAATCTGGCTGGGAATGAGGCTTCTGTCCATTCCACAGAGTTTGCATCCTAGCTCCTTTGGTCACAGGATCTGCTTAATTGCATTTGACTGTCATGGTGCTGCTAAGGTCAGCACCCATCAAAAGTAAATTAAGTCAATTTCAAATACAACATTTCATTTCACCTTTTTCCTGTTAGTTTTTATAAGGCTCAGCTGACAGATTTTGGCAGAAACAGTAATGTTTCTTGGGGGCCAATACCTTTCCTTTTCATGCTCAGAAGAACAGTAGCTGCAATTTTGCCTTTCCCATTAAGAATTTTGTTTATCTAAATATTGGTGTCCTTAAACAAACGAGCAACTATGTCACGGTTTTCAAAAAAGGCTCTGTGGGTGAGGGAATCGGGTGGAATACTAAGCATCTAATCAGCTGAGCAGGAAAAGGAAAATGAGTTAGAGAGATGCTGAAAACAAGAACTGTTTAATAGTCAACATTATTAACATGACACCAATTCCCAAGAATGGCCTAACAGAACTTACCATCGATTTATGAAACCTGTCCTTTAGCTTGACAAGCATGAAGATTTTCTCAAAACAAGTACACCACAAATTATGTTTTTATAAATTCAAAACTTAACACCTCTCATTCTTCTTTTCCTTGAATACACGCAGAGCTCAACCTACTTTAATATTTTAGATGAAAGCTTTATCTTCGTACCAATAGAATGCAACTATACAACCAAATGGATAACGAACCTGCCACCAAGAGACAGAGAATCAAAGCTGTTTCAGCTATTAGAAAAACCAATGTAAAATGGATAGTATTTTACAAAGCAATAGTAAAAATTAGGAAAAAGAAACATGTGCTGTTACACTGCAAGGGAATTTAACTAAGGCGACATTTGTGTCACCTGTAGGTATATCAGGAATGAAGGTCATTAGGCCAAAGCAATGTTACAGTCTGGAGAACTGCACTATGGCTCATGGCCCAGTACCCTAGTTATAGCTCCATACATCTCCCAGGTGATAGTAGGAACTGGACAGAGTTTAAAGGATCAAAGCCCAGACTCTGGATGAGAAACACAGTAACAACTTTGCTGTCATACTATATTGCTTAGGAAATCCCATTACTGCAAAGCCATCCCATATTATACCCCTATCAACACATGTCACCTTGAAATGACATCAGCTGGACTTGTGATAACGCTCAAGAGAGGCAAAGCGCTGACCTAAGAGAGGAGAAACCCCGGGACACTTACCAGCAGACTCGTGAACTTTAAAAAGAGGAGAGAACTAATCCTACAGCATGTGCTCACATGTATACAGATGCGTTTCGTTTTAATTCTTCCCTAGGGATTGCGAATATGGATGCTGATGGACACATAGCCCTCTGATGTACAATCCTGAGGCTGATGGGAACTTCATAAACCTCAGCCCCATTTCCTAACCCCTGGGGCCTCGATTGGAAGTACAAAAAAGATACCTGTTTATACCACCTCAAAAGGTCTAAACTCAGAAGCCTGTCAAGTTGAAAACTGGATTCTACCAAGTACCTTCCCTCTACATCTCTGTCCTCTATGTTGAGTGCTTACTGCCTTCCTGGACCTATAGTACTTTTGCTTTGTGGGAAATTCATCATGAGCCTCTCCTGGGAAACTAGTTATCTTCCAACTATGTCATACAGTTTGCTCTAGAAAAGGGTCGAATGTTTGAAGTGTTTGAGATGCTTAGCTCCACTGCCTTAGATGTGCTCTGACATGATCTGGGTTGTCACCAGAGCTTGGAATGTCTGAACTTGATTCTGGGTATAAGGGGATTCGCAGGAGATCCAGGTAACCCATTCCTGAAATTTGCAAGGCAAACACCAATGGAACCCAAACAATAATATAGACTTTGGATCCATCACCATAGCCTATGCAGTAGAACACATTCCTAGGTGTCTAAGGTACTATTCCCCCAGTTAACACTGGAACACCAAGGCAAACCTTAAAGTGAAAACTTGAGTCAGTGATCACAGGCAGGCCCAGTTATTTCTTGCTAAAAATTGCCGAAGGAGCTTTCCCCATTAGCTTCAATAACTGTCAGAAAGGCCGGTGTCTGACTGGACAAAGAATCTGGGAGGCATCTGAAAGCATCTCCTGTGGCTACTTCACTTTAGCAAATAATAATGGGACACTAGACGGCATCCATTCCAACAAGGCCGGGGCACCTCGGGTTACTGGCGGGGGACAATTCTGGCTTTCCTGAAAAGATGAAATGCGCAAGTCTTCTCCATTTGAGGGCAGCGTGCCATCGCTGTGACCGTGTGCCAGTGAAGGTGAAGAGAGCCAGGTTGGGAGAGGGTATAGTCGGCATTGTTTCTAAGGCACTCCAAGCATCTGCATTTGTCATGTATTAATTGAAAGATCCCATTTGTTTTGAGACTTACGTCTGAGATCTGCTAAGGAATGGGTACTGATTTCTCTAAATCCCCAAGGCCAAGTTTCATTTTTTTTCCAGCTTTCAACTCAACACATTATTCTGTTTTTCTAAAGAGTAAAAGCCTTAAATGGAAATCAAAGTCTGTAGCTAAAGAACTGACCCCTTTTTGCCTGAACTGGGGTTTGAAAGAGGCCGGGACTGTTTTCTTTCTTATTTCCGAGAAACTGGCTCAAAGGTGAAGCCTAATGGGAGCCTCCAAAGTTTTATTTTCCTTCATAGGCCGAATGACAGAGTCAGGACTTGACCCAATAAAATGTAGATTATGATGCATTTCCACGCTTTCAAGGGACCTCCACATTTTATCCCTTTGAAATGATCAAAAGTGTACTCTGATAATTCATTAAAACATACACTTATAACTATGCCTGTGTAATTCATATCTCCTGACACTAAAGATCTAATTTTTAATTTCTGAGTGAAGTGGTTATCATGAGTAGTAGTATACAGTTGGACAAGAATATGTAGTAAGACACAATATTTTGGTATGTAATTATGAAGCAAATAGTACAATATTTTTTAGAAAAAATACAACTTTTGCCGAGATGGTTTTATTTCTGTCAATGAATGTTCTACAGCAGGACAAGTTGTTTATCCACCCATTTTCCTATTTTTGTTTACTATACATGTAAGTTTTTGAAATGCTATTGCCATAAAAAAGGGGTTTAGAGGTGAGAGAGTGTTCATTGTGAAGAAGGGGCAGGAAAATGGTGAAGGGGACTTGGGAAGAGGCATTGTGGAATGAAGACTATGGAGCCCTGAGGAGTCTCCTTACTCTCAGATACACCACCACAGCCTGAGCACTGCTCGTCGACAACTCCAGGGAAGCAGCTCCTATTGCCAATCTCTGAGAAAGTCTAGTCTAGTAACAAGCTTGCATGGCTGCTTCCTTCTAGGAGCACTTGCATTTCTCTCCTCTATTACAAAGGTGAAAATCAGCTGTTCTGCCCTTCATCCTCAGTCCCTAAGATTTGAGCCCCATAAGAAGATACATGAAACGTTGCTACCTTCTATTGATAACTCAGGAGGAAAAGGGCTGCACAATACTGATTTTCCAATAGAAGCTTCTTAAACTTTAATGCAAAATGAGTCAACGTCAAGTGATCCTGCTGATTTTGGTCTGTAGGTCTGGGAGTGGATACCTGACTCTGAAATCCTGACAAGAAGTTGCAGGCTGCAATGTGATAGATACACTTGGCTGAAGACACTGACTCAAGTGTTCTTCTATGCTGATAAGATATTCATGACTGAACTTCCTGAGGGGCATCTATCTGATGGGAGACAGACCAAATGCTTCACCTGGATGGTGAAGATTGGTGATGCAGGAAGTGTCCACGTCCAGACTGAGTGATCTCAGAGTGGCGAGGGATGCTACTGCTAAGATGCAATCAGAGGAAACTGGATGAGGTCATTTCACTGTGGCTGATGACAGTCAAGGGCATGGCATGAGGACAAAGAATGAAACAAAGCATTATAGAAAAGATAAGGTTCTGGCAAGGATAAGTAATCCTGAGATGAAGAGTTCAGAGCTCCCTCATCAAACTGGGAATGGTTCAATTGGAGAAAGATGAGATATTTAAAGGATTTGGCTAGGGTAAGGGAGATGGGAACATAGAAATCTTTGAAAGGCAAGAAAAAAATTTTTAGTAGGTGAAAACTACCTTTAAAATCTATCTTCTGAAATTTTAAATGGTGAGTTTACATTTTGTGGGTCATAATATGAATTTCATGGAACACCTGGCTTCTCAAATTCAGACATTTTATCACTTAAGAAACACTCTGAGTCTATAAAAATAAAATAATCCTAATATTTCATTTTGGCACAACACAGCAATAGAATACCAGACACATTTAACACGGCCCAGTCAGAGTGACCTCTGAATGCCTTTGTTTGATTCCTGCAATAAACTGGGTGTGGTGGCTGAGAAGGTTTCTGATAGAGCCAGTGACGGTGACAACCACACGCACAGCTCTCATTTGGGGGTCTGGTTAAAATGCAGATCATGGTGTCTGAGGCATGGAGTAGGGCCTGGGATTCTAAATTTCCCACCAGCACCTAGGCTCAGGTCCACTCACTGGACCACAAGCCCCTAGATGCTAGTAAGTTTTGCTCACTCTAGAACTTGTTTGAGTAAAATAATATGTTTTAATGCAAAATTCAAAATATGATGGACCTATTAGTTTTTCAGTGTTTTTAAATTTTAAGGGATGAAATGATTATTAGTTTCTAGAAACCAGTTCACTTCTGTGACTGGGCATGCCCATGTATCAGGATCATTTACATACATGCACAAAGACACACAAATATATATGCATATACATGGAAAACTATAAAACTGTCCATTTTCAAATCTCATTTTATAGAACCTCTGTATTCATTTTCAAATTTTATAAAGTTGATAAATAGATCTATATTGACCTGCACATTGTATTTTAAATTTTATACTTCATGAATCTTCAGGAAACCATATCTGTGTGGAAAAGTGTTGGATCTGCTAGACCCTTTGGCCTTCCTAGAGAAGATGTCACAGCCACAGTTCACTCTACCTTGCTCCTTCGGGGCACAGCTCTGTAGCTTCCTACAGAGTTCCACCACAGCTGACGACTTTCATACTCACACTGCCCAAAGAGACCTCTGCTAAGCATCAGGCAGATATTGCAAGCTCTGAAAAACCTCTCTCCAGCTATGCACCGCACACCCTCATGGCTGCTCACGGAAGATCCTATCCAAGCTTAGACTGCAGTGATAAAGTGGCTACCTCCTGCATGCCATTCACAACCTAACACAAATTTAACCCACTGCTCTGGAAACTGGGGCCCAAAGTGCTGGGAAGTTTTCCTCTTTCTGAGGCCCCTCTCCTCAATTTGCAAGTGACTGGATTCCCACTGTCTGCATACAATCTTGCAAGTCAGTCCTGTGGGATGAAGGCCTCAACCCGGGGCATCAGTTTATCTTTAATCACCCACTTGGAGACAGTTTCTACACACTGTGAGTCTAGCAGTTAAGACTTCACCGCAGGAATTTCAAGGATGGTATATTGCATCCATGACGTATCTCTTGAGCAAGGGTGAACTCTGGGTGCTGGGGAGCTCTGCACATAGAAGACTGAGTAGAGGCCTAAGGCAGAGCACAGTCTTTATCCTGATAGCCCTGTGAGTAGATCCAAAGAGAGGAATGGGAGGGAGGTAAGGGTGAGTGAGTGGCAAGGTGGCAGAGCAGGGCAGGGGGGCCGAGACCTCTCACCACAGGCTGCAGTGAGGCCCAGGGCAGGCTCATTCCATCCACAGTGCCATTTTCAGAGATCCTGCCCGGGTTCCAAAAGCTTCTATTGTCTCTGAGCCTGTGAACTGGTTTTCAATGAGGCCCTCCTGGATGAGGCTGCTGGGCCCATTTCCTGTCCCTTTCATACCTCTCTGGAAACTTAACAACAAGCTCCTATTGACCGAGCTTGCCACAGGGCATTCTCATTCCCTGCCACTTGTAAGTGTTCAGTGTGCAGAATGAGCTAATGCAGCACATGACACACGGGCGCTTCAGCCTGGAGCATGGGCCGGAATGGCAAGTGCATAGGACTGGCCCAGGGGCTGAAGAGCTTCTTCTGCACTGCCCAGTTTGCCTCCATTTTTAGTAACCAATGATGTCAGTAATAAAGCTGGAATTGCATTGCAATTTTGAAGAATGCAAATGTATTCTTTCTGATGATTTGGTGCCTTGTCCTTAGGGTTAGAGTTCTGTTTAAAAGCCTCTAGACAGACATAGGTCTGATTTGTGTGTGTGTGTGTGATGTTTGTGTATATGTATCTGAATGTGTTTTAAGTGTCTCTGAGTGTGTTGAGAGTATGTGTATATGTGTTATGTTTGTGTATATGTATCTGAACATGTTTTAAGATGCTGTAGATATTTGTGTAAATATGGCCACCAAGGTATTTTACACATTACTTCATGGACACAGTATTTGTGCTGCTAAAGCTCCATTTACAACGCTGACACTGTCATTTTCCTGATACTTTCAACCTGATTCATGACAAAATTAAATCTGTTAATGTTTCAGTTATTCTCAGGACAGAGGACAATGAGCACATTACCAGGCGTGGATGGAAACACAACATCTCACATAAAGGCACCCAGGCATCACAACAATACAGATCCTTCGATGGCACAAGTGCTGTTGTGCTGCCATCTACCATAGTGAGCTGTTTTCTAGTACCACCAGGCCTGGCTTGAGCCACAGCAACACCTTTGTGATGAGACAGGAGGAGAGTCCTAATGGCTCTTGGGAGAAAAGGATGCCTTCCTATTGGACTCCTTGATGTTGGTTGCAAGCTTCAGGGTTAGGGGCTTTCGTGATGACCCGGTGCTTCATCCTCCCTCGGTATGACTGCAAACGAACTGAGTCAGGGGCTGGGGCTCTGAAGCCAGCAGGCAGCATGAGGAGGACTGACGCTATTAAACGGAATTATGTGTTGCTTGGCATAAGCAGTGACTAAGGGTGATCTTAAATAAAAATGTAAGAGTTGAGTCTTCATTTACACCCTACTTAAAGTTGATAGGAGTTTAAACATGACTATTTCCTATGTACTTCCTAGTCACTCTTACATCACATCATTTACCTGATGCAAATGTCTTTTGGTATCCAAAACAGCGCCTGACCGTTCGCTCAGTAAATCTTTGCTGAGTAAAAGAACAAAATGCCCCAAACTAACTGTGATAAAGATGCTCGAGTGTTATGAACAACTCTCAAGTGGTGTGAATAAGTGTTTCTGTTCTCTAGAATAATATGGCATCTAATTTAAAAAGCATTCATTCTTTAACATGGTATTGTGGTTATTATAATTAGGAAATATGTTATTATAATAGGTTTATAGAATTTAGTGGCCTATTTGAGGAGCAGTGCAAAGCAGCAATGCTGTGGTAACCTCCAGAGAAGCGGCTTCCACCATTTCCTACAAGGTGGTGGGAGGCACAGCTTGGAAACTGTTACAGTCAGGATCCACTGCATGACCCTCTCTCTCTGACTTCCTTGTTCTGACCCGGTGCAGGCTTCTATTTATAAGGAGCAGCACCTGGGCAGCATTTTGTTGCCCATTACCCTGTGTGTGTACACAAATGTGTACATGTCAGACTCTGTGTATATGCACGTGCGTGCACATATGTGTACAGGTATGTAGGTCCATGTCAAGTGCTGTGTGTATGCATGTGTGTGCACATATGTGTACAGGTGTGTGAGTACATGTGGAGACGAGAGGTTGACACTAGGTGTCTGTCTCAATTGCTCTACTCCTCGACGTTTTAGTCATTCATTCATGTATGTGTGTGTGTGTACTTATACTTTTATAACTTTATGTACACCTTGTGATTACAAATGCTCATGCACACCGGTGGATATTGGTTAATTCCCCTAGAAGTGGAATTAACAACGACTGCCAACTGCATGATCTGCATGATCTGGGTGTCAGAAATGGAGCGTGAGTCATCCAGGAAGCCAATGAGCATTCTTAACCACGGAGCCATCTCTTGTTGTATGCTCCCCCCCTTTTTAAAGATAAGATAAAGTCTTTCACCGGATCTGGTACTCACCAATTTGGCTATGCTGGTTGATCAGCAAGCCCCCAGTATCCTCCTGCCTGCCTTCCCAGTGCCAGGACATCCCACCACAGCCAGCTTTACAGAGAGGTTTTGTTCATAACTGCTCAGGACCTCATGGTTGTACATCGAGTGCTTTCCTGGCTGAGCTGTATCCTACCAGCCCCTTTGATTACCTTTTTGTCATTATAAAATATCCCGAGATTTTACCATTCTAGTTATTTCACAGCTAGTGCTATGAAGCACAGTAACAAGTTCTGTGAAAACCTTTCATAACATAATTCTAGTATATCCTCATCCCAAACATAGAGCTGCTGGCCATTACGTATTAACTATCATTCTGACACACCTACTAGCCACCAGCATTCTAGTTAATGGCTCTGTGAATTTGGTACTTTTACTGCTTTATGGAAGTGTACCGAACAATCTGCCATTTTACATCGGGCTTATTTCACTAGTAATGTCATGAGCTTCATCCACATTATAATGTATCTGTACTTCTCCAATCCATATCAATATTGAACACTGAGTGCATATTCTTTCTGTATTTGATTTATCCATTCGTGTTTTGGTGAGCATACCAGTTGTGCCAACTTCTTGACTGCCCCACTTTTCAATAGCAGAAAATAAATGGGAGACACTGAAAGCAACGGTTGACGGTTGGCGGAGAAGGTGACTCAGTTCAGTCTGACAACTCACCCCATGATTGCAACCAGCAATCACGTAGTTATATTACCTCATGGTGTCTTTGCATGGGAACCCACGACAAGGGGCATCAGAGATGGTCATCTCTGTTCCTCCATGCCTGAGAGCTAAGCTGGCAGATCCAGAGGCTCGACTGGCAGTGGGAAGCTGACCTGCAAACTGGGCTCACAGCCCTGCCTTGTGTCCCTAGAATTCTGACTTGCTTTCTGCTTTCCCAACCCACAAACTTCCCCTCTGCATAATTCTGCTATGCACACAGACTCAATGGAATTGAACGTGGACAACGGCTGTAAAAGACATAAACAACAGAAGGCGGTGCTACCGAGAGTCATGTGGGATGCTTGCTACCTCCAACTTCATTGCTGTTACACAGTATGGCACATATGGATATATTATTTTGGAAATGATTAAAAGTAAATACTGCTTTTAGGGAGAACATAAGATATATTAAGAAGAAATATCCTTCTTCTACTCATTTATTCATCAAGAATACTCAAAACAGTCTATTTAGGTAAAGCAAATAAAAGGCCAGTGTGAGCTTTGTCACACTCTCAGAGGTGGATCTATATGAATGCCTTAAACTGCGTTTATCACTCCCGTCTTCAGAAAAGTGATTGCTCCCTCGATGTGGCTTTTAAGTTGGTGGTTTCCAAACATCTATCTTTAATCAACTTTTTTTTTCTACAAGACTACTTTTATTCTATTGAAACACCTGTCCTACATTCAAAGTCATTTCATGTCTCTCTTCCAAGTGTCTTGCGTGATTAGGGATGCTTCACGGCCATGTAAAAGAGTGGCCACTCTCTGTCGGTACCCACAGAGCTTTCAAAAATAAACTGATGTGTGCAGTCAAAAACTACCGGGGCTCACCCGGCTAACTTTGAAAGTCAGGAGACCCACCCCTCGCAGCACCCTTTAGTACACAGCAGCCGCATGTGGCAGCATGAAAACTGTGCTACAGGGATTCTTACAAATGGCCTGGTTATCACAGTGTGAGATTCTTCAGTGTGTGTCCTATCTTTAATGGGGTTCCCAAGCTGGGAGCTCAGCTCCAATATGGAAGTTTAAACAAAAATCATGGACAAAGGACAAAACACATATGGAAGACTCTTAGGAAATTGAGAGGGTGATTCGGCAAGGATATGTGAATGTTCTTTCCTTCCTCCCATTAATGCTTCATATTTATAAATGTGCCCCACTGTTATATCTGATGTTCTTTCTTACTCTTTCTGCCTCCATGTGTGTGTATGTATGTATGTATGTATGTATATATGTGTATGTATATGTATGTATATGTATGTATGTATGTATGTATGTATGTATGTATGTATATATGTATGTATGCATGTAGTCTTCCAACACATTTACTACCTGATAACACAGACCTAGTGCAGCCCATTCAAGTGGTTGGGATGATGCTCAGTAGATGGAAGATTTTTAGTTACTGGTCTTTTCAGGTTATGTCATACACAGTGGAAACTTCACACTAAAATGTACTGTGATTCTGACTGTGAATGCAAATCTTCTCTCTGCCAATGCCAGAACCTCCAAATTAATGACCTTAATTTGCTGCGGAGCTTTCCAAGAGGCAATGGAAATTAATTGTCACTGGTTAACAACTGGCAGTCAGCTACCACATGTCTGACAACGACAAATACTTCGGGTGCTCTATTTTTGTAGACAATCAAATGTTCGATGCAAGATGGTAAAGAAAAGTGACTTATGACATCAAGTGACACACCAAAGCGGTTTGTGCATGGTAGATTGAGGGGGACTTCACATCTTCACTTGTGATGGAATAACAAGGTAGGTGGATAGGAAGTATCACTTCAGAGCTTTGCTTTTAACCTTCCTACCTAAAGCCAGCTCTATCTCTTCTTTGTTCTGTTCCTGAAGAACATTATCTTTCTCTTGACTCAAAAACAGTTGAGTAGTTCCCCACATTAATTATATTATCATGAAAATTCATCATGCACACAGTTGGCGACAGTAAATCCAATGGTGTCAACCAGTAGTTGAGGTATCATGAATTAACATTATTCAGAATTCTGAAGCTTCAAGCCACTTCGGTCCTGTCCTCAGGCTTAGACTTGGAGGATAAACAATCACATTTCTAATAAGTAAAATGAAGAGTCATTGGTGATATTATATTGCATGAGGGTTATACTGAAGAGAGATCTGCAGAATGCACAGTTACATGGTTAAGGATGATGACAGATGGGCAGTCATGGCCAGAAGCATCTTTAACATGATGGGTTAACTGGTAATTGAGGAGGGAGTCATACCACAGACATCTTAGAATGATCACACTAAATAATGGGTATAAAATGCTTAACGCCAGACATGAGTCATACTATCAATTAATTTTTATTATTTTGGTTGTTATTTATTAACATTATTGTTATTTCACCAGCAGGAAAAACTACAGTAGATGTAGGTGGCCCAAGATAACTTTGAATCCCCTTCTACAAATAATGCTGAGGTGTGGGGCAGACAAGGAAGCCAGACAGGACAGTGAGAGGCTAGGAGCAACTAGAAGAGGAACAGAGGGTCTGGCCATTTGGGATAGAGGGTGGTGGTGACGTAACTATCTTCAAAATTGTTCCTTGAAGAGAAAACTGTCACATTCTCCTGTATTTCAAAGACAAGAGACAAGACCAAAGAACCTACCTATAGGAGATACAGACTTTGTTTCAGCATGTATTAGTGTGAAGGGCTGGAGACACAGTTCAGCTTGCAGTGTGCCGGTCTAGCACAAATGAAGTCCTGGATTTGATTCTCAGCATTGCTTGAAATGGGGCACAACAACGACTCCCTGAAATCTCAGTGTAGGGGCAGCAGTATGAGAAGTTCAAGGTCATCCTTCAGCTCCATAGCAGGCTTGAGGACAGCCTGGGCTACACGAGACATCTCGTAAGTAAGGACAGCCTGGGCTACATGAGACATCTCCTAAGTAAAGCCCATAAGACAACAACAGCAACCATCAAAATCACCAACGTCATTGGGACTAAGCGTATCCTACCACGGCCCTAAATGGTTGGGTTTGAGAAGCCAGCCAGCTGCAGGGCCTGGGTGGCACGGAGAAGGTGTCAGTCAGTTTATCGGTTGAAATGAATAATGGCTTTTAAACTTGGAAGTTCCAGTTATGTGAGTGATGACTGGGTGTTGGAAATGGATATTAGGTTCTGCAGAGATGCATAACAGAAGAGAAGTAGATCATGGGAATGTTACACATATTTAGTTGCAAACATCCCAGCAATGTGACTTAAGCTATACAATAACCTAAATTTCACAGTAATAGTGTTTAGGCATTAAAATAAAAAAAAAAACCAAACAAACAAAGAAAAACATTCTAACCTATACCCTTATAGAGGCATCATTTTAGAATTCTATTTTTTCCCCGAAGGTGTATATATGTGTGTGTGTATGCATGTATGTATATATGTATATATATATATATATATATATATATATATATGTATATATATGTGTGTGTGTGAATATATATGTGTATATATGTATGTATATATATGTATGCATATATATGTATATATAATGTGTGTGATGCACACTGATGAATAATGAGAAAAACATTTGAACATGTTCTTTACTGAAGTTTAGTCATTGATAAAATATGGATAAAAATAATGTTTGAGTCAATATAATGTCTCACATAAAATAATTTTCATAATATCTCACAATAGCAAATAACACAGTAGTCATAAATATATACTTTCCTAAAAGTGCCTATTTTATATTATTGATCAACATTTCAACATAAAACAACTCCAAAGGATAGCAACATACAATAAAATGCAGTTGCTGATTTGGGCACAGTGTCTTCATTAAAAACATGCTATAGTGTGCACTTCTCTCTACAAAAGCCAAAACCAAGACCAAACCAAATTGCATTTATAAATGAGATTTTTCTTTTTTGTCACTGTATAGACGGTTCAGCTGATAAAGACACTTGTGTGAGTAGCTCCGTTCAAGTTTCTAAAAGTCACAGAAAAAGCCACATGTAACTTTGTAAAGGTCTAGAAACTCAGCCCTATTAGGATAGGGGAAGACACAGGAGGATTGCTGGGAGTTGGTGGCTGCCAGCCTATACCCAGCTTCAGTACAAGATCCTGTTTCAGGGGAATAAAGTAGAAGCAACATCCCAGGTCGTCCAGTGTGTGGCACATTCATTGGCATGTGTATCTCCATGTGTGTCAACATCACACACACACACACACACACACACACACACACACACACACACACACACACACACACTTGTTAGAGTCTACAGTTAAAAGCAGAAAAGACCAAAAGATTGCAAAATCTCTGTAACTGAGCCCAGTATTATCCAGAAGGAAATTCCCAGCCTTCAGGAATGATCTCTGGGGCAAATAAGACCAGAGAGCAAATAAGACTCTCTTGACTTCAAGTTCTTATATTAAAAGTCAATATTTACCTGGAATCTTCTTACTGAAGAATACTATATAGCTCTTTAATGGAAAATAAATTGGTCTCTGTTAAGATCAAAGAGTCAGATGCTGGAAAAACTGAGTAAGTGTAACAAAAACCACACGTGCCAAAATAGCAACCCTAGAGAGCCACGGGAACCACTTCCTTGTGTTCCCTGCCGCTACACAGCTACCCAGAGCTATGGACCACACCTGAAAAAGCCAGAGAAGATGCAAAAGGAACAATGTACTCATCCTGGCACATGCAACACAAAGCTCACAAGATGCTCTCATGAAATCATCGGTAAGTTTATTGACCTGGGTACCGGACAGCACTTGGAGCTTATGGGGCTGTAGGCTGCAAACTGAACACTGCTTCTAGTCTAGTGAATATTATGGATAATAATGGCATGAAAAAGAGTGGAGAGGCTCAAAAGACTCTAGTGAACAGCTTCTAGTGGCAAACTGGATACCCCTGAGCCCTGAAACTTAGATGTCTCTGTTCTAGCACACATAGTTCCAGTAAACACTAGAAGCAACAAGAAACTATCATTCGAATGATATAAAATATCTCTACAAAGTTAATACTTTGGACTTGAAATCACATGGTTCTTGAGTCCTTAACAACAATAATAAGAGTCTTTTGCTTTAAGGAAACCCTGCACAGAGACATTATTATATTTTATTCTTCATTCCAGAGATCCCTGGGTTTGTTTTTTATATTAAGAAAAACTAATCTACACTGGTCCTTGCCATGACTCCCTGCTTTTATTCTTTGTCTGTAGGTCTGTGCTTAGCATGCTGGGACTCGTCGGAATTTACACACATACTTAAGGCCAGGATGTAGCATTGTTGAAATTAACGGTGAAGTTGTAATCCACATAGCACTCATTCACATACAAATTTACCATGCACTAATAAAGATTAGTGACCAAGATTCTCTTATTCACTCTACCCTTTCTCCGTGGTGCTTCTCGCCCTGGTTTACAGCAGGGACCGCATAAATATAAGTGACATAATCCATAACTTGTCAGAGCTGTGACAACACACAGAAAGAAACAAACCTATAAAGGTGACAGCAATATAGAAAGGGAAGGATATTCTGTTTAATAAAATAAAATGCTTTGAACACACAGCATAAAACACTAGACTGCATCCAGAGAAATATAAACTTAGTTCCTTATTAAGCCAAATTTCTTTAATATGAGCATTTAAATCCTTTTTTTTATCACAGATAAAATCTTACTCTCACGAGGTTGCTTGTGCTTCTAATCTTTGCACTTGGGAGGCTGCGGCAGGGGACCAGGAGGTTGAGACTAACCTGGAATCCATAGTGAATTAGGGGACAGAGTCACAGAGTTACACCTGCTTCAACTGAGAAGATATTCACCTTTTGACCAACTTGACACAGCTTAGAGTCATCTGAGCCCAAGTTTCTCAGATCAGTAACTGTTTTTATCAGACGGTCTGTGGGCCTGTCTGTGGGAGAACTGTCCAGATTATTCATTGATGCAGGCCTATCTTACCATGGACCGCATTCCTAGACAGGTGGTTCTGTGCTGTGGAATGAAGTTCCCCATTCTCTAACCCGTGAAGAAGCAGAGAGCCAGGAAGCAGCACTCTCCCTGGGCTCCTGCCCTGAGTTCTCCAGTGATCTGTTATGACTGGAAAATATATCCACGCTAACTCTTTCTTCCACAAGCTCCCTTTGGTCCCTGGCTTATTAGAGTAACAGGAGGTTGATTAGAATATATATATACATATATAATATAAACACATATATGTATCTCTGCAAATAAAATATACAATGTTAAGTCAAACAGCGCCAACTCTGACAAAGCATTCTATGTGAACACCCCTTATGTTTTCACAAATGTTTTTTTTAATTTCCATATATTTTTACCTATTTCTGAATAAAAATGATAAAGACAGTTTCTGAAGAATGTTCCAACCATACATGCTTTAAAAATGAAGGGCAGTTTCAGTTCAAAGACTTTTGACGGCGATGAAAGCTTGAAATGCAGACACCAGCACTGAGCACAGAGGATGAGCTGTGCTTTCAACCTCCTGCAGTCAGGGCTGAGCCTTTAGTGCAATCCAGCTTTACCATGCAGACCGCACCCAGCACAACACTTAGCAAGGGTCCTCCACGTGGGTTTCACTTGTATTGAGATAGCTGTCTCAAGGCACACTATGAAATGATTCCATTTGCCTTTCATGTTTGAAGAAGCAATTTCTTTTTATAAGGAAGACCATGCAAATTCTCGATACAGCACAGAAGAAGCTGTGGGCTCTGTCAGGGAAACGCCTGGAGATGCATCTCAAACTTATCATCACACCCAAGCCCTGCTCGGAACAAATACCAGATTCTCAGCCGCTCTAGAGTGTTCACAGGTGAGGGTTGCGTGTGTGTGTGTGTGTGTGTGTGTGTGTGTGTGTGTGCATACATGGGACAGCATCTACCTAAATTCACAGGGAGTCAGGATCAAATTCAGAAGTAGGGTACCCCGTAAGTCCCTGCTCCTTCTGGAAACAAGAAAGTGAAAGAGGCGCATGCCACAGAACCATTTCTTTAACAATTCACAGCGAATGTTTTACCATTCCCTAAACAGCCCACCCTAAGATCTCCAGACTTAAAGAATGAAAGTGATAGGGAACTTTCGACTTCCCGAATTTTAGAGTAATCTGGATGGGTGCGCTTTACATTCTGATAAACAGAAAGACAGAGGATGGCAACCAACTCTCTCTCAGACAGGAGCACATGTGGACCCTGACACGGAAGGGCAGGTGAGGACTTTGCCCAGCTCTTGCCCTCAGCTCTCACTTCACCGAGGAGATCTCCAGATCAAACTAGATTGCCACACCCATAGGCACCCAAAGCTGTTCTTATAATAGGTCTTTATGTAGTACCCATATGAGATGCTAGAGGTCCATCCTATATGTTCATACCTCATATCCAACAAAAATATCATAAAGCCAAAGAAGAGGCAACCTTTTCATTCTCAGCCAATAAGAAGCAGGCAGTAACAGCTCACAGCGTACCGAGAGGAAACTAGGCTACACAACCACTTCATACATCTCAGAGTAAAGAAACACGGTTTTACCCACCTGGGGTCTTTCTGAATGCTGTCGATGGATGGGGATCTGGCCAAGGTGCCTTCAGGTGGGAGGGCAGGGCCAGATTTGCTGTACGGAGAGTCAACGGAGGCACAATACTGCAGCTGTCGGTAGGGGTCTGCGTAGTTGGAGGCTGGGCCGGCAGCATAGCTGGCCCTCTGGAAGGTGGCTGCGGCGGCATTCTGTGGCCCGTGTTGGCTGCCTGTGCGCTGCAAGGGGACGGAGTCGACACCAGGGGAGGACGGGGCTAGGACAGGAAAGTAGGGACAAAGTAAAAGATTGAGGACCTGCTCGCAGAAACGGTTAACCAGGTCTAGGCAGGGGGTGGGGGGGAACATTACACACATGAGAAAAAAAATAGGGGTTCAAAAGAATAAAACAAAATTAATCTGTCACAGGTGACCCAATGTAGTCAATGGTTACCTAGTCAAATGTCAATGAGCTGCTGTCTCTGAAGTAAGCTGGAAATACTGAGGGCACACACACACACACACACACACACACACACACACACACACACACTGAGTGTGCACTGCTAATCGACATCAAAGGGAAGGCACACACATCCCACACATGAACACAGTTCAAGATGCAAACCTGGGCTTGATGGGTGACTCTGCCTCAGTTTCTGCTTGGTGTGCCTAAGGCCCTGGGTTTGCTCTCCAGCAGAGGTTACCATAAAATCCAGTGGAGAATACTTTATAAGGAAGCCCAGACAATGAGCTCTTTATTGTTCTAGTGGAGGGCATTCAGAATGTGTTCAGATTCACTTCGTGAAGTTTGTAATAAATTTAGCAGTTAAGTCATTTTCCAGAGCAGAGGGAAGGGGAGGCAGCATGTATAAGTGGGGGTGGATTTGGAAAGAGGAGTGCTTGAGATGCATAATTAGTACCGTAGCATCCCGTGCTGGGCCCTTCTCCTTTCCATAAAGTAAAACCCTAAAGGTTTCAATGTCCCTCTTTCTCAGAAAGCTGTGACAGGGACATATGCACTAGGGAGATGGTATATGTGGGGGTGGGGGAGGAAGAAGAAGCCACCCAGCAGTAAGGAGCTGATGCAGCTGATGTTTCCTGGAGTCTTTGCACCACTTCAACATGTCTAGGTTGCTTTGAGATTTCACACGAGTTACTAAAATCAATTCCACTGTTTCCAAACTGAATCTCCATTTTCGTTTCTTTCCTGAGGTCTTTTTTAAGATGATGTCGGGCCACTGCTTTTATCTGTCTCTCAAAAATATTTACATCGAATGTCAAATTGACACATAAAAGTGGAAATATCATCTTTCCTATGTGTGGGAGGTGTCGAGGTGTTTGCTATTCTTGCCATCGTCAGCCACAATCACTGTGAGCACATTCACTTGGTGACATCATGCAGACACTGACTTATGTAAGTGCCTAGATACGGGATGCCACACCCGAGTGTGCTGTATGGAATTAGACTCCAGTTCTGAGACACGCAGCACCACTCTGACTTCCCAAGAATTCTGTTATCATATTTTTTTGGCATCTTTTCTCATAAGGGCCATATATCGAATGAGACATAAAGGTAATTATGTCACATCAAAGAAACAATTGCTAAGAGCACTTTAGGAATTCTGTCAAAATAACAAATGTTCAAAGCAAAGGAGATGAGATTCTCCTGTTGAGGTAAAGATTTGAACCCATGACTTCAGTCTGAGGTCAGGATTTGAACCCATGACTTCAGGATTTTACTTTTCCAATCAATTCTCCATCCTTTATGAGCAAACAGGGATAAATGACAATGAAAACTGCTGTTTTCAGTGATGGAGAAAAGGCGCCCACACTCCCTAAGAGGCAGTATGCTACAGTGATTGCTAGACACGGCTTTTCAGCTGCATTTGACTGAAGTGGCAGGCGCCCATTCTCAATCTCCATAAAGATATAAATGTCATAAAAAAATTTAAAATGGCATTAACAATACCCTGTACACTATAATTAAAGCACACTAAAATCTAGGTAAGAACACAGACATAAAACCTCATTTCCATCGAGATTTATGATAAGCAGTAAGAAAATCAAGGGCAAAAGGAGAAACTTAGCATACTGCCTCATTTTCATAGAGGTGCACTCATCATTCGGAAAACTAAACGTCAGTGTTTATTCTTACTGAAAATTATTTGCAGGCAAAAAGTAAATTCTTTTCTAAACATATAGTTGCTGTTAATCCTGGCCATTCACAAAAGAAAGCACATGTAGTAGAGACCAAGAAATAATATTGCAATGTAAAGAAGCCATTTTGGTGGCCGGGAGACAATCAGTTGGTCACAATGTGCTAGTTGTGAAGTGGGAGAATCTGAGTTGGGTTCCTGGACCCATGACACAAAGCTGAGGGTGCTTGTCGGTCCCACGCTGAAACAAAAACGAATCCCTGGGGCTCCCCGGGCTGCCAGTCAGTGCTAATTGGTGAGCTCCAGATCAAAGGCAATCAACACATAAGCTTGTTTTCCAAACCTTACACGTACCTGCTCACACACCAGATACACACGCCTTCCTGCATACACACGGACATGCATGTCCAAACTCATATATCACACGCCCACATGGCCATTTTTTTATGTACTGCTAGGATAGTTAAGATGAACACAATGACTGTCCCCCAGTATGTCTGAGGACGCCAAGTAAAAGCAGAAAGGGGAAGGGCTAGGAGGAAAGACAGATGAGTAACCAGACCTGTGAAGGATGGGAGGGAGCAGGCTGAGAACGTGCAGCGGTGTGAAACCAGGAAGGCCATGCCCAGAGTATGAGGAAGGAGTGATGGAGACCGAAGTCCCTACTTGGTTTGGCATTTTGTTTAAATTAATTTTATTATTTTTGTGTACATGAATGTTTTGCCTGCAAGTCTGTCTGTGCAATACATGGGTTCCTGGTCCCGGCATATGTCAGGAGAGGCCTTGGGACTGGAGATATAGGTGGTTGTGAGCCACTGTGTGAGTGACAGGTCCTAGGCAAGAGGGACAAGAGCTTTTAACCGCTGAGACAACTCTCCAGGACCCTGATTGGTTTTCATTGTGGCCTTTGACAGGGAAGGACCATACAGCTCACTGGGTGATTGGTGTCAGAAGCCAGATCTGGACTCCTGCTCAGCGCCAGCTCTTGGACAAGGTAATAGTTTCTCCAAAGATGAGGCTGGAGTTAACAGAAGGGAGTAAATGGCCTCCTGGGATTATTGTCTGGTTTAATGCAGGAAAAGCATCTGCTGTATAACAGCCAGAAAATGCCATCCTAATGAGCAGTCCACTATCAAGACTGGAATCCACAGCACCACACAAAGGAGATGTGCAAGGGGCCTCGAGGGGAAAGGTCCCTTGTGCTGGGCATCAGAAGGCTCCTGTGTCACTGTATCAAGTCACGCTTCCTCAACAACCTGTTAAAGAGGAAGCATGGCAGCTTTACCTTACAGAGGGAAAACTGAGGTTTGGAGAGATGAAGCTGTCTACCAGCGTTGTCTCTAATGAAAAACAAACTTAAGCCCCTGTCACTAGTCTCCGGATGGTATGATCATAACCAATTCCTAGACCAGGCGGAGACAAATGCTTGAGAGTTACTTAGTAGAATGAGTCAATTTTAAATAATGGCAAAGAGATTAGAATGAGAGGGAATGTTGACGAAAGGTAGAGGGAAGGGATGGGTTAATCACAGGAATCAGATACCCGAATATCACACTGAGAAATTATGATAGATCGGTGTAAACTAGTTTATGTTATTTTTTATAAAATTGAAATTATAAGGATATGTAGAAAAGTTATATAAAAATATTCCAAGCATCTAACTTTTCTGATGTGAAGAAGTCACAGGTAAGAATGAATAGAGTTGTCTTAATTTTAAAGTGTCTTGATTCTGGGTCCCACCAATGGTGTTACTGTGTTAGGCTATGGTGGTGTGAACTGTAAAATCTGAGACGGATGAGAAACGCTGCAAAGCCCTCATTTTTTTAAAAATCATAATGACTTTGAAATTTGGAATTCTGACATTGATAAGTTGTCCCCCTGAAGTATCACCCATGAACATGGAGATAAAGAGGGAGAGAGAGAGAGACAGACATGAGGGGGGGGGATCAGGCATCCTCACTTAGACTTTTTTTTTGGCAGGGATCTCTCACAGGGCTGAGTGATCCAGCATGGTTGGTTGGTTACTGAGCTTCTGGGATCCTACTTTCTCTGCCAGCCCAGTGCTTGAATAGGAGTTACACAGCGCCAACTAGCCTTTTCCCCATGGGACACTGGGACTCAATCTCAGGTCCTCTTGCTTAGACAACAAGTACTTGACCTACTGCGCTATCCAGGCAGACCTTAATGCAGACTTAAATCTCCGTGTAGCTCCCAGGAAGAGATAATTTCAAGATAAAAATTCATAATTTAAATTTATACTGTTAAATTAAAATCTATACTATTAAATTAGAATGATATAGCTACAAATATAAAGCATCTACCAGTGCCAAAAGAGCTGATATATAATTATATAATCATATGTATGATATATAATCATATATAATCACATTATACATGATAAATATAAAGAATACATCCTATGACTGTGGAGAACAAAATATGTGAGAAGCTATAACCCCCAGCAATGCAATGCTGAAATTCCTTATATTTAAGGCAAATGTTTGAAATAATATCCCATGGAATCACAGACTCCACAGTATATTTTAGATATCGGGTACATGGAGAACACTGAGTAAATGGACAGTTGTAGTCATATTGGAGAAAGTAAAATTGGTTGGGGATAGTGATAAGACAACTCTGTCCTTGTACCCAGGAAGCTGAAGCAGGAGGATTGTGAGTTTAAGCCTTACCCTTGTCTACACTGGGAGTCTGAAGTCATTCTGGGCTACGGAGCAAAACCTTGACTCGCAAAAATAACAGTGTCACAACTGCTATTTCATGGGGTGGGATGGCTGGTACTGGGAATAGACTGTAAGAGTCAAGGTTCAATACTACCCTCTGGCTTGCCAAGATATTTAGCTCTCTTTACATCTCATACAAAGCAGACCTGTTTGTAAACGTGGATAATAACTACTGTTCCTCTAGGAGAGGTCTTTCATTTATTTCACCTTCTGGTTAATTTCTGCCATTAAACACTTTCTCCCCTCTGAAAGTCCCCTGCAGGTGACTCCATCCAACAGAACACCCTCCTGCAAGACATCTGGAGGAGTTGGCACTTCAGCTCTACAAACCTGTTCCTTTCCTCTCACCTCCTCTGCAAACAGCTCCTCCCCCCCCCCCCCCCCATGAGCCCTCAGGACTCGATGAACTGCATGGCCGGCCTCTCTGGGATTTAACAAGCTGCACCTTCTGCCCTCCCCCCCCCCCATGAGCCCTCAGGACGCATGAACTGCATGGCCGGCCTCTCTGGGATTTAACGAGCTGCACCTTCCGCAGCGGGCTTGACACTTTGACAGACACCTGTGCCATTGGCTGAAATTGTGTGTCTGTTTTCTGCAAAGCTACACAAATAAAACCTTGGTTTGTCAAGGCAAAATAGAGATGCTTTGTGTGCCATACTTGAGAGAGGAACAATGTGTCCTTGTTAGTAAATCCAAATATTGCTTCGTGAATGATGGTTACTGAAAAGAAAAAAAAAAAAAAAAAGAAGAAGAAAGAAGAAGAAAATAAAATCCAGGAATCTGGGTACATGGTAAAATACTGTCACAAGGAATAGAAAGTGGAGTTCAGCAAAGAATAAGAAAAACAAATTTCTCTTTTATATTTGTTTGCTTTAACCCTTGATTATATATATATAATCTTCATTTTACTTTACATGTATGAGTGTTTTTAACCTATGTATGGCTGTGTACCATGTAGGTCTCTAGTGTTGGCAGAGGCAGAAAGAGTGCCCCATGACTCCTGAAACTGGAGCCACAGATTGTTAGATTGTTGCAAGTCACCCTATAGATAACCACAGATTGTTAGATTGTTGCAAGTCACCCTATAGATGCTGGCTAGTGAACTGAGATACCCTGAAAGAGTAGCCAGGCGTTCTTAACCACTGAGCCATTTCTCCAGCCTCATGTTCTGGCATGTATTTATATATAGATAAAAACCATGAAAACACAACGTGTATTTACATGTGTTATCTAGATAATTCAATACAGAAGAGACAAATAAGGAGGCAATTAAGGAATTGTGCTTCTCATCAGATCATGAGGATCACCCAGTGATGGTGTGGCCAGAAGCCCTCAACTCTGACACTTGAGGGGTTAAAGAAAGAATCTTTGCCTTTTAATCTGAATACCCTTGGCAACGCTGTTATGGACTTGGACTGTGCCTTCCAGGTTTCTGCACTTAACACTGGTTGAACGCAGCGATAATCAATGGGTAACTATTCAAGGATAAATACAACACGGTATTGTCACTTGCAATGTCATCGCTTTTGGGAGAAGTGTTTCCAAGCGTGGGCCCACTCACAGTGGGGTTCCCGTGACCAGTGTTCAGGCTGTTTTCGCTGCTTCTACGAGAAGCAGAGTATCAGGGTCCCCTGAAATGTGTGAACAGATGTAGGGGTGCCAGAAGCATGGGTGAACATAACGTAAGTTTGAAAGAGAAAGGGGGACAAAGGTCTCTTAAACAGCTGATCAGTTTCGTTCTTTTTATATCGCACAGACAATTAAAAACAGTGCATCGGACACCGTTGCTTTATTTCATGTGTTTGAAGGATTTGTCTTCACGTATGGCTGTGCACCCCATGTATGTCTGGTGCCCAGAGGTCAGAAGAGGTGGTGGATGCCCTGGAACTGCAGTTGCAGATGGCTGTGAGCTGCCATGTGGGTTTGGAAGCTGAACCTAGGTCCTCTGCAAGAGCTACAAGTGCTCTAACCACTGAACCTTCTCTCTAAGCCCAGCTCTAAGAATTCTTCCCTGTTTGTTTTGTAAACTATGTATTTAATATACAGATTAACAGAAAAGCAATTACTAGGACCTTTTCCAATATTCAGAAATGTCTACCCTTGCTTATCAGTCCTGGGATTTATGTACAGTAGATTTCAGTAGCCTTGTAGTATTTGTTCTCAACATTAAAATGTGAACAAGTGAATGGACAAACTAGAAAGTGAATGAATCTACACTTAGCCTTTATATACACGATCTTTTATATAATTTTACATGCATATTTAATGCTACACATATTTATTTCCTCTCATTTACACCATGTGCGCTACAATGGATTATAACATAGCCATGTGTTTTATACCCTAACCATATTTCAGTTCTGTAGGTAATGCTTCCCTCCCTAGAAATGAGGAAAGCACAGTAAACAATATTACCATCACGCAGGCTTTGCTTTCCTGCATATCATGTGACTACCTCATTTACAGCGAACAACAACCTGTGTGAATCGCGCCATTCCTTCATGCCAGCTCTTCATGCCACAGAGGAGACGGTGGAAACAGAGTGAGTGGAACGGAAACTAAACCCCTAGCTGACTGACCCTTCTCTGCCTGACTCATCCCATTTGGTCTGCTGGACACTAGATATTAGTGTGTGCCCAGAAAATATAGCCTGCATGCTTTTAAAGACAATATGCTTTGCAGAGAATCCAAATAAGATTAAGATGCAGTGATACACAGTATATCTGGATAAACCTGTATGACCTAAATGAAATACTCTAAATGGACATTTAAATACTCATCATTAAATGTTCACTTCAAAAAAAAATGTGCTAAAATTTGCTTTCAAGTGAAAATTGAATGGGCCTGAAGATTTTGGGTAGTATTTTCCATGACAGTGAACAGGGCACAGTTGGGTATGGAAACGTTAACATATACATCGTGGGTGTGAGGGTCATGTCTACTACCTAGGGTGACACAAAGGGGTTGAGCAGGATTGTGAATAGATTTCCTTGCTGCCCAGAGCTAGAAAAGTTAGAGTTGGTCCTTTATTCAATGACTTCACAGGAGTCTCAGCTCGGTCTGCCTCTGAAAACTAGATGGATGCAGAACACATTCTCCATGATCCTAAGCACTGATTGACTTTACATCAAGTATGTTCTTGTGACTCAAAGGCATGTTATATTCTTTATGCACACAAGGAGATGTACTTGCTGAACAAGAAGTTCAAAAAGAGATGATGTGAAACCTTAACCACTCAAACAAAGTCTCTTAGGTGACTGAGAACCTGAGGCAAGATAGGAGCCTGGAATCTGGTAGATTTGGGGCCACACGTGTTTTGATCACTTTGTATTGTTATCAAACAAACATGTCCTCTTCAAATGTATGCCATACTCTGATATTGAGCAATTCATTTCTCTACAAATGTGAAACACAGCAAAGAATTGGAATGGCCATAAAAATTAATTCTAGAGCTTTTTAATTTGAATTAAAATTTTTCAATTTTAATTGATAGACAATGTCTTAAATGGAGGGCAGAAGCTGCCACTCTGTAATTATGGGTCCACAGAGGCACATCTTCTGCAGACATCTTAATTGTTCTTGTGTTCCGAGTTCTGGCATTGTTAAACCTTCATGTGAACATCATACATGACGTCACAGCCACTGTTCAGTTGACACACCATCCTTGGCTCTAATCTTTCCAGCACTACTCTGTCTTCTGATATGATGCAAGTATGAATAGGGCTATGCTCAAGATATTACTATGAACCTTCCTGGATGAGGCTGACTTTATCACTTAACCAGAATGCAGCCCTCTTTACTTGGCATCTCACCACCCACATTTGTAGGTCCTCAATGAAAGGAAAGGCTCTCATGGATGGGGATGGGATACTATTCTCTGGCAGTCTAGGTGGCTTAGAGACACTGCTGACTCTGAAAACAGTGGCTTCTGTACTTCTGGAGTACCATGACAATGTCTGCTTATCTCTGCTGTCTTTAGGTAAGGGGATGGATAATGGGCTTTCTTCATGTATCTCTAGTTATATCACATCTGGGACCAGTGATGCATCCAAGGTCATCCTTAAAACCTGCAACCTTCTACTAGATTTCAAAGAAGAAGGAGCAGGCTCTGCCCTGCAGTGGCCTGGTGTTCCTGGGAAAGACAGTGCTGGAGCTGAGTCTGTATAGGGGTTGTTGGAGGACTCCTCAGAGCATGCCCTCTGGCATGGCTTTAATGCACTGTGCTTGGCTCTGTAGAATCCAAACAACGGCTGTGTGAAAAGTGAACTGTTCATGGGTTTCACCATCCACAAGCTCACAGTGGAGGCGAGATGCAGAGAGGGACTTGGGCTTTCTGATGCTTCAGCATGGACCTCTTTATGCGGTCAGTCACATGCGAGTTGGACAGCCCATGCCTGGCTCAGGAGTCCGGAGACAATCTGAATACATGAAAGTAGAAAGGTGGCACTGTCTAAGCTGATGTCTGAGACAGTCTCCATATAAAAGTAACTGACATGGATGACTTCCATTTGGAAGCGGGGAAGGAAGGAAAGAGAGGAAGGGGGTTGGAAAGAACAGAAAAATGGTAGCGAAGAATGAGGACAAGAAACTCCTGAGACATCCCTGTAATTGCGACATCTGTAGAGCCTTAACCTCAACATCTGAGATATCCCTTTGACTGAGATGTCTGTAGAGCCTTAACCCCAGTGTCTGAGACACCCCTGTGATGGAGATACCTATAGAGCCCTAACAAGCTTTACCATCAATGTTCAAGACATCCTTGTGATGGAGATATCTCTAAAGCCTTAATGTGCATTCCCTTCAATGTCTACTGGCAATCTGTTGTTACTTGATTGTGCCGTTATCTCCCTACAAACCTCTCTGTTCAAGAGTGGCTTATTATTCCCATTAGCCGTAGGCAGGCACCACCGTGGCCCTCAAATGAGGTCAGCATGTAAGAGGGAAGGGCAAGGAGATGGTTACCATGGACTTAGTCTGATGCTTAGGAGAGCAAGCAGGTTGAAAACCCATCCATGACACTGACCTTTCTGACACTCCCATCCTCGGTTAGACAATTTCTTCTTCTGCGTTTTAGGCAGCTGTGTGAAATGAAATGTGCTCACGCATCAGCCCGTCAGCCGCGCTGGATAAGCCAGTGTATCAAGCAAACAGTGGATCTTAGCAGACACAACTTTAATATCGGAATGTTCAAAGCCATTGAGCTCCGTGGGTGAAAATAAATCTGTTTTGCTTTCAAATGGTATTCAGAAACATGAGGTCAAACAGGATCAGGATCTAGGACAAGGCAGCTTGGGTGTGACCTTTCAAAGACTGGCTCCAAGCAACCTACGTGACTTCAGATGCAACATCTTCATGTCTGCATTAAGATGTAGGGGATGTGCCTTAAAATGAAGCCACAGGATTAGTAAATATATTAAATGTGGTAAAGAATGTCCCTGAAAGTATCTATGTGCTCACTCTTGTCCTTAAGATGCCACCCTTGGTACTTAACACTCCTTCTCACTCCCTAATTATGGAGACACCTTTCCCTCATCCTCACTTCCAAGTGTGGGTGTAGTGAAAGAGACTGGTCAGATTCCTGTCTCACTAAAGCGTTGTCTGAAATGTCTCAGGGACACAGACACTGAATGAGCTACAGCAGGTTCCCTGTCACTGAAAGGTGGCAAGGTAAGCCTGCATGCTCATGATGCCTCCGCCATCATTCGGAGCCAACAATGGGGGACAGAAGTATCTCTAACCTACAGGCCTCATGAGATCGTGACCTTTTCTCCCAAGGTTCATTATTCTCATCTTGGATGTACAAAACAGGAGACATGAAGAAAACAACCTCAGATACAAAGAAGCAATCTTAGAATATTTTGTTATGGCTATTAGGTAACCATTTTTAACCCATACTTTCAATAACTTCCAGTTTGGGGTATATGCTGTACTAGATATAGTTTTTATTATTATTATTATTATTATTATTATTATTATTATTATATGCTTCTGGTATATTAGTAAAATATAAATGTATATCAAGGACATCGTTTCAGACATTCGGGCTCTAGAGCAGTGGACCCTGGGACTAGGAAAGAGTGAGAACATGAAGCAGGCCAGATGCAGGACCAGAGCCTCCCGGGCAGGGGCAGGCATGAGAGCTTGTGTCATGCAGCTGTGGCTTCACTTTCTCTCTCTTCTTTCTGTGCTTGCTAAAAAAAAAAAAAAAAAAAAAAAAAAAAAAAAAAATGTTCATAGCATTGTGTGAGTCATCACACCTGCTCAAAGACTGTGTCAAGTGCCCCAGCGCCTGCTGGCACAGGGGGTTAGACCTCTCTGACTCCCACCTGTTGGCGGGTCTCTGTCGTGGCTGTCATTACCACAGACTCTTGGAAGCATTCTTGAGGAGACTCTTGTTTGCCCTCAGAGGAAGAGCGAAAGCATAGCATTGCTTCGCTCAGGATAGCTTTCCATTAGTATCTGGGAGCAGGCCTGCAAACTCTCAAGGAAAAGTCAGGTTCTGTGAACTCTATGGCCTCTACCACAGCCTCAGGGTGCCACCTCTGCAGTGTCAAAGCACCTGGAAGGGACACTTCAGCATAAGCACGAGGGTGCAGTCTACAGCTTCACTCATGGACATTAAACTTCAACATTCATGTCATTGCCACATTTCAGAAAACCTTACTCATCTCTTGATTATCCCCCCCCCCCGTCTCTTAAATAGTCTTAATTATCAATCTTAGCTTCTGAGTGTGACTAAGACAAGTGGCAAGTTGGATTTGGCCTGTGGGCTCTTGTCTGCATAGCGTAGGTTTAGAGGCTATCACAGTGTATAACCCGAACGACAAATACTGCTGTTTGGTTCAAGAGTCTGAGCACTTGGTTCCCTTTTGATGGTGGCATTTGGACGGTCATGAGACCTCTAAGATGTAGAACCTTGCTGGAGACAATGTGTCACTGTGGGCAGGCTTTGAAAGTTTAGAGCTTCGCCACACTTCCTGTTCCTGCACTTTACTTCCGGTGTGTGGAAACGCAACCAACCAGCTTCCTGCTCCTAGACCAGGTCTGCCTACGGCCATGCCTTGCCCGCTGTGATGGGCTGGGCCGGTTCTGCAAACAGAAGCTAAAATGAATCCTTTTCTCTTCTAAGTTGCTTTTTCCTCTGTGTATTGGGGGCGGGGATGGGGCGGGGCTGGTGGGGACATCCTCTTGGAGACAGGGGAGGAGGAATGGGATGTTGAAGGGCAGAACAGGAGGGGGATAATGACTGGACTGTAAAAAAAAGATTAAATAAAAAAATAGAAAAGTAATCAAAATGGCTTCCTCTTAAGCATGAAGACCTTCTACTGCTTAGAATGTGAACTAGGTACATGGCAGTTTTTATTGTAGCTAATTTTTTTTGTAACTAATTTTCCAAGTGTTCACTAACAAAATACAATTCTAAAGGCATATATAGAAACAAGGGGCTTAATAAACTTCTTTTGCTTTACATTTTTATTCAAATTAAGTGTTTTTCCACAAGTGGCATATGTGGAAATAAAATTATCTTAATTGATAATTTGCAATAAATAAATAAATTCTCAAGTGGCCCGACTCCAGAGAGCAGCAGATGTAACAGGCTGAGGGTAAGAGACCTGACAAGCGTAAATCAGTATGCTTTCTTATCTAAATCTAAATATATGTTATTAATATTGAATGCCATTTACAATGTCACAGGAGAGCATTGAGCCTGTCCTCTTGCGATGCAGTGGAAGAGCGGAATGTAGATTTCCATAATCAACTACAAGAGTCGCTTCCCCTGCCTTCAAAACATGTTATTTAGCATCTCATGCAGTTTAACAAAATCACTGCATTGTACTTGGTGATTAGCTCAAGCTACAGTTTGCTGAGGTCATAGAGATGTGCGATAAGCTTGTGAACAGTAGGATGGCCCTCCCTCGCCTCGGGTGCGGTTAGCAGCATGTACTGCAGTGAAGGGGTAAGCTTTACCAGCAGGAAATCAACAGAGCCGTTTCTGCCGCTTACCTGGCTGGGTGAGGTTTAACCATGAATGCCCCTCTCAACATATGTCTAATTTTTCTGTATTCATTATTAAGGTCAGTGTCATTAGAAACATAATCATAACTTCAGACTATTTTATGAAAGGCTACAGGTCATAGGAAACACTTGATGGTCTCTGTGTGTCCTGTGATTAGGTACAACTTGAAAAAAAGATATATCCTGGAGAGCTACACCATTGATTGAAGGAGGTCTCAATAATTATCACGTTTGGACATTTAAATAACCATTCAGAATGTTCTAGCCTATTAGTGTGTATAAAACACATTCTTAAGTCCATCTTTCAAAATGTGTCACATTTTTAACAAATATTTTGATCCTGAAGCTTGCTAAAAGGTAGACTACCTACATCATTAAAAATGACTTACCATAATAATGCATCTACATTTTATGACAGAGGTACTGATTGCTTTTGTGGAGTACTTATAGTCATTAAATAAACTACTGAAGGGACGGAAGACATCAGTCATGTTTCTGTGTTTTTCTATTTGATAAAGTAACTCTACGATTCTCTTTGTACTTTCACCACTTACAGCATAACTAGGTAGCTACGTTGGAGTCAACAATCTCAGACATCACCAAAGATACTGATGATAGAAACAGGCTGTAAGGCTTGACTGGAAATGCACACACACACACACACACACACACACACACACACACACACACACACACAAGCACATGCACACCTTTCATTGAGGAACAATGGTTTAGTTTCCAAGGAGGTCCATGCCCCCCATGCCCACGTTCAGGCCTGAATGTGTTCCCAATACACACCTGTGCTCGTGCGGAAGGAGCCCGTGTGTGCTGGCGGCAGAGGGTCCCCCTGGCTCTGGCTGAGGCTCCTCATAGGGGGCTTCTGATAGACACGGTCCTCATAGATGGGGTCTATGTGGTGCTCTGGGGACTGCAGGGCCCGCAGCTCAGGGGCCAGGTGCCCATGCTGGCTGCTATACGAGGCTCGGGACCCAGCTGGAAATAAATGAACATAGGAACATTAAAACTCAGCCAACATCCAAATGGTATTGTATCCAAGAATGTGTGAATGGAAGGGTATAGTGACAGAAATCTCCAAAAACCCCAAATGAAGAATATCAAATGGTAGCAACACGCCAGGCCAATCAGCTTATCACCCTGTCCAGCTGCCTCGCTCTGCTCCCACAGCCAGTGTCACTGGATGGATGTTGGGGTTGCTCAAACAAATCCACAACAAACAGGACCACTGGAAAAAAAATATATATTTTTTTAACATGCCTGATGAATGTGTAACCTGCCTCTTTACCTGACAGATCTGAGGCAGAGAGACAACCTTCAAAGTCCGTGCACCATTTCCATTTAGCACTACAGAAACTGTTCTAAATGGTGAGCAAACGAATATGCTCCGGTTCACTCCTGATATTCACTCCTGAAAACGGAACCAGAAATTGCTGGCATCAGCAGGTTTTGCCCTGGACAATGGGTAAGTAACATGGGCCGAAAGCAGCCCCTACTCCTGCGAGAAGCAGATATTTAAGGGTAAGATGGTTGTGTCTTATTTCCCTTTCTTTTGGCTAACAACTGAAGCGTTTACCTTTATTCTGCCTCCCTCTGGATATGTACAAATGCTTGTCCCTAACTGGCTTACGGATCCGGATCCATTATAAGTGGTTTGGCTTTCCGGCACTTGTGAATCCTTATTTGCAGGCACTCCCTTGCAAAGCCTGGAAAAAGTGTCCCTGTGGAGCAACGCTACAGAACAGGGGACCCTGAGGTAGTTTCTTAAAGAAAGAGGCCTGCCATACCAGGGAATAAGCTTACACTGGTTGCATTGGCTGCCAATAAATGAGGCACTGATTTACATCCAAATCAAAAGAAGAAATGTCAGGGCAATAGAGTCATTAGATGGACTTGGGGCAACAAGGCGGGGGTGGGGGTGGGGGTGGTGCCATGTATTTATGGTCAGCAGAGGATGCCCATCAACCAGAGGACCCTACACATTCACCCCACACTGACACCAACCAGCCATCTTGGGAATTAATTATAAACCGTCTTTCAACAGCCCCGGTTTGGTGCTCATGAAGAGGGGGCTAGGGGGATGCATTGGAAGGACAGGAGGGAGGAAGGGGAAGGGGAGATGATGTCATTATATTTTCATTTCAATAAATAAATAAATAAATAAATAAATAAATAAATAAATAAATAAATAAATAAATAAATAAAAAATGAAAGCACCGGGAAGGATCAGGGGCAGGCAAGCTCTTTCCCTTTGTTGATAATAAAATAATCTCAGATTTAGATATGAGTTGTGACGAATGACAGATTGGAAGTAACTGGCATGCATAATTAGGTTCACTGCATCTGATTTTTCCAAATGCCAGCACACTTCCCTGAAGCTCAAGTTTAGATTTCCCAGGAATATATTTAAGTACAGTGTGCTTCCAGTTCCTGATGTCAACTCTGCCTCCTGTAGGCTCAGTTTATATTTCTGAGATTCCCCAGCATCTAAAACACATGGAGACAATAGTTTTCTTCTAATATTATATGAGTGACTAACATTAAGCATGACTGGAGGACTCAGAGGTGGCTTTAATCATCGGTTCTCACAAGAACCTGTCCCAGCCATGATGGACAATAAAGAGTGCTGCTGAACGTCGGTGGCAACTTTGGGACAGGAGTGCAGATGCTTCATAAGATGCATTTATTAGAACTATTCACCAAATTAGCAATCTGGATGCTAGGCAAGGAGCCAACATCTTAACAAGAAGCCTGTCTTTATGGAAATCATACTTTTGGTGTGATATTATTACAAGTATTAACATTAATTAACTCAGAGACAAACAAGTACTCAGTCTGAAGAGAATAAGAAAGTGCAGAGAGCTGGACTCTAAATAGGATGTCTGTACCACAACCTCTCCTCCCAAGGCTCAGGGCTCACCACTGAAGCGGGGTCAGAAAGACTACGGTAGGAGCAAGAAGCAGTAGATGACCATAGTAAAAAGCTGATTTTCAGAATCAATAGATCAGTGACTTTGATGAACACACAATAGCTGTGACAGCACACACAACACCTATACAAGCTCAAACCAGACAAAGTCCAAGCACGGAGCAGGGAGGAGATCCAGAAGTCCCATCCCTAGCTGAGGGGTCTTGGCAATCAATGGTTATTGGGGAAGACATCCCATTTAGAGCTGAGCACTCTGCAGTTTCTGATTCTCTTCAGATTGAGCAGCTGCTGGTCTCTGAGTTAATTAATAATAATGCTTGATAGTCTGGTTTTGTTAGGGATGTGGGCCCTGGGAAGACACCCTCCAAAAGATGGCCCTAAGCGCTGAACATACCTAAAGAATTAAGCTAGTTTAGTGGGCTTAAAAGAAAATGAAAGGGAAGGTATGAAATGGAGAGGGAATATGTTTCAGAAGACAGAGGAGGAATTGGAGGGCATGGAATGTATCAGTTCCATCCTGTGCACATTGAAATTCTCAAGCAATAAAGAATGCAAATGGTCAGCAAAATCATGTAATAGTGGCATTATATCGAATACTAGAATATCATTGGTAATACTAACCGCTCCCACTGTTTTCCCATGAGAACAGCTGTGCAAGAGAAATTCCACATTTAAGCTGTATACAGAGCACTGAGAAAGGCTTTCTCAAAAGAGCACTGTTTGTACTCTGTTTTAGCCTTTGTGGTCAGGTTTAAAGACCTTGTGAGTAGACACAGTTATTATCAAGACAAACAAAAAAGGACTGTGGACCAGAAGGGAGACCAATGAATCAAGTTAAAATGATTTTTCACTGGCTTTGCTTAGGGGAAAAATGATCATAAGATACATATAAATATCTATTTTGCCTTCCCATTATGAAGGAAAAGATTTACATGGAATCCAATTGTAGGACTGTGCATTCGAATCTCACTAGATACTTTATATATCTTCTGACTCACACAAAATGTACTTCACTTCCATAGAAATTTCCTTCTGTCATCACGGTCTACTTGACAGTAGTTCTGAGCACCATAAAGGATGCTAACTACCACTCATGAACACTTACATCTTTCCCAAGAACTAAAACTATGCTATTATGAGAAGAAACATGCTGGGAAAATTTCTGACGGGGTCTTAAATGTCACTAATGTCAAGGTCAAGTGCCCTTACCAATTATGTTGGTAGCAAACAATTCTGGGAACTGGACCTTAACCGAGCTTGGGAGCTCAGAGCTGAAAAGTAGCAAGATGCAATCAAAAAGTGATGGACCAAAGAAAATACCAGACCAGTTGCATGGACCGTTTTCCCTGCTATTGCGGAAGAAGTACATTTTTGCAAGGATAATGTCGATATGCTGCATGTATAACTTACTTATGCAGTCATTTAGCATTCAGGTTTCAATTCTACCATGTGTCCCCCTCTCATCCTATTTCTTAGACAATCTCAGAAGCCACAGAATTCAGTCCCTGGCAATTTTGTCAAACAATGTTTCTGAAAGTGTGTTTGAAGACTCCCATCTGGAATGTGAGCATGGCACACAGGATTATTGATATAAAATGGGTACAGTGTGTCTTCCATGTGTGCTCTAAACAGGCCACAGCTCTCAGAGGTGACGCCCCAGAAGAGGTCTGTCAGGCTGACACAGTACTGGGGCATGACAGCTCTTACCAGAACTACCTCTGAGCCCTCCACTACCTTTTCATGGTTGCTGGTGGTTGGTTCAGATCACTTGACTGTTATTGGAGGTAGGGGGAATGAAGTCTAGGCTAGGGACACTGGGACCTGTGAGAGTTGGTAAGCTGGGGGACTCAAGACTTCAAGCATCCACGTTTCTGTGTTGACCCCATTATACCACGGCTGGGACTCACGTGCACAGTCATTATTTAGAGGTCTGACACGGTGGCTTGTGACTTTGGTGTGTTGGCCACAACGTTTAAAACTTTGACATAAGCCGGGCGTGGTGGCACATGCCTTTAATTCCAGCATTTGGGAGGCAGAGGCAGGCGGATTTCTGAGTTTGAGGCCAGCCTGGTCTACAGAGTGAGTTCCAGGACAGCCAGGACTACACAGAGAAACCCTGTCTNAAACCCTGTCTTGGAAAACCAAAAAAAAAAAAAAAAAAAAAAAAAAGTACCATTTCAACTGTGTTAGTTTTGGAGCTCGAAGCTGGAATTGGCCATGGATTCTGGCCCAGATGTGACCCTCCAGATGTGACTCTAATCACTGTAGTGAAAGAAGACACTAACACACTCTTATCCATAATCTCCTCAAGTGTATGTGACAGAGGAACACACAACAGCCTGAATCATGAGGCTGTGGGCAAAAGTGCTCCGCAATGGACAGAAAGCGCTGCCATCGATAGCAGCCGCTGCTCCCACCACTGAACTTCAGACTCTAGGTGTGACAGGATGCCAGACCTTGTATACCAATAGGTTGATTAAAATAAAAACAGCTAAATACTTCTTCTAACACAAATCTGGACATTTAATTTTGAAACACTCTGAGTGATTCAAATGTTTCTGATAACTGTTGTGAAATGTAAACCTTACAATGTATTCCTTTGCTTGAGGAAAAGCAACAACAACAACAACAAGAACAACAACCATGCTACTTGATTAAACTCAGAGGAAGGTGTGATATCTGGGTAGGATCACTTAAAGATATAATATCTAATATTGGTTAGTCTCAGAATCTCATCAGTGCACACCAATGTAAGTAGATAGGGAAACAAAGACTGAATTGTGGAACTGAAGGGGAAAAAAAAAAATCACTGGATTGAAACTCAAAAACTGATCTCAAAAGAAAATGTTTAGGCATGAGCTTTCTGCTGGTGCTTAGAGAATGGGCAGGAAGTGACCGCGCCCAAGGAGGGTAGGGGCTCATGCTGGGAACCCCACTGCTAAAGAGGTGGAGGCAGGAGGCTTGCTGTGATTTTTCTCTGCAGTCTGGGATCCCCAGTAAGCATTAGTTCAACAAGGGAAAGCTACAAGAAATACAATTAAAGAGCTCCTCCATAGTGGGGCAGTGGTGGTGCACACCTTTAATTCCAGCACTTGGGTGGCAGAGGCAAGTGGATTTCTGAGTTCCAGGACAGCCAGGGCTACACAGAGAAACCCTGTCTTGAAACAAACAAACAAACAAACAAACAAACAAACAAAAAAAGCCCCTCCTTGCTCTTCCTTCTGAACTCAGTGCTACTCCTGTGCTAATTCAAAAATTAGTCTTAGTATTTAAAGAATTCCAGTATAATCCTCAAGCCCTATGAGTTAGATTCACGGAACAAATTTTATTTGCAAATGAACACTGACTCCTTGGACTCACTTGACAATGTATCTCATGTGTTAGAAATGCAAAGCTCTGTGGGCACAGTTTGCACCGTAAGACTAAGAGCCATATTTCAGATCAATGTCGGTGAGAGAGATGATTCATTCATATGCATCCAATGATAGAACTGCATTGCAACCTAATAATTTCAATGTGATGATACAAAACTACTCCTTGATAGTTTGGTTTTTGGAGAGAAAAGATACCTTCTTCCTTCCTCTCTCTCATAAAAACTAGATTTTCATATTCTCTGTCATACAGCTTGCTGCTGTCATGAGGGCCTTGGAAACTCATGGGGCCTTGGAGGTGTACAAAGTGTCGGTGTACACAACCCAGTTCCTCCCCCCCCCCCCATATCCAATCACTTTCTCAATGAGATATCCAATACAATGCTCTGTCATTACTTTATTCCATCTGCCCCTTTTCCAAATGAATATTGTCACCAACTCAACTGTGACTCAAGCACTTTCTGGTAAAACTAAAAACAACAACAGAAAATCAGTGGCCAAAATCACTGGTCCCCATAGCACAATGACCATGTCTATGTGATCCAATCTCAAGCACAGGTCCTTTGATCTTACACCTGCTGTTTAAGCCCAAGCATTCTTCTTTCTTTTAGGAAAACAGACTTCTTTTCTTTGATCCCTTCAGTGGCTGGCAGGCTTTTGCAAAGCAGGAGTGATAGAGAACACAAGCAGTGTGACCTCCATCCCTAAGGTGGGCCTTTTGACCAGCTGCCAGGCACATTTTCCCTTCCCACTGTGAAATGAGGAGTGGACTGGCTTTAGCAGTCCCAGATGATGCGAATGCTCCATGTAAACAGTGGGGAGGGCACTCTCCTGTAAGCCCATTTTCTCCTCCCAGACCAGGTATTTGTTTCATGGAATACCATGCATAAGAATGTCCTGATGGAAATTCAGGTTAGTCCTCAGCATTTCCGAGGGCCTGAGGTTGGGCATCTTAACAGACTCTCAGGGGAAGCTCCTGCTACTCCACTGGTAGAGGAGACAGGAGCTTTTGGTCTAGTGTGAATACCTATCTGATTGCTAGAGGGGTTCAATTAAGACACCAGACTTGAATACTAGAGGCTGACACATCAATCTCCCCTGCCCTTTTGAGCAAACACGAGTGGCCTCAACAAAGACTCAGGTGTAGCTGGATACTGGCCATGCAGGTGCCCAGCGGCCTAGCTTGGCTCCTCGTGCCCTGATGACACTGCTGTGTGTCTCTACATGGTCAGGTCTACACCAGGGGGGTCACAGATGGTTTTCTTTTTTTTTTTTTTTTTATTCCTAGAAATGGTTCTTTCTCAGCTAAGGGAAGGACTGAAGGAGCTGAAGGGGACTGCAACCCAATAGGAAGAACAATATCAACTAACCTGACCATCCAGAGCTCCCAGGGACTAAACCACCAACCAAAGAGTACACATGGAGGGATCCATGGTTCCAGCTGCATTATGTAGCAGAGGATGGCCTTATCTGGCATCAATGGGAGGGGAGGCCCTTGGTCCTGTGGAGGCTTGATGTTCTAGGAGGGGGATGCTAGAATGGTGAGGCAGGAGTGGGTGGGTGGGTAGGGGAGCACCCTCATAGAGGCAAAGGGGAGGAGGCGTGGCACGGGGAGTTTGCAGAGGGTAAACCCGGAAAGGGGGATATCATTTGAAATGTAAACAAATAAAATGATTAATTAAAAGAAAAAGAGATGGCTCTTTTTCCAGGATATGGAAAAGTTAGGGTTAAGGGTTGTCTGGAAAAGAGTCACTTCCAGAAGGGTAAAAAATAATAATAATAATAATTTTTTTTCAAGAAAGTCTAATAGAAGCACTAGTTTTGTAATGAAGCCCAAATGCCAACTAGGAAGATATTTACAAAGACAACTTCCTAACATGGCCCTGCACTGTGGGGTGGGCTTCTTCTTATAGAAACCATATACTGCAAACTAAATATATTCTTAACAGTTTACAAGAAGCTTTAGAGCAACTATGTATTAGCAGAGAAGACTTTTTAGTGCAAAATATTATAAAAGTGATACAATTGTGTGTCTCTTAAGTGTTTAATTATTTGACTTGAACAATGAAATGAGGAAAAAGTAAGTGGTGGAGACCAGCTTGGCTTTAAGACTTTTTATACTCAATTCTTTCTACTTTGACGTCATCTCCAATTAGCTGATAGACGTAAGTGACCACAGTAGAAGCCTGCATGCCCATCAGCACAAAAAATTAAAAAAAAAAAAATCAATCAGGCTTTTTATATTTGGCTGGGCTGGGGTGTTTTTGTGGAGGTTATCTTGATTCTGATGTGGCCTTAGGTTCCCTGTGCTGCCTCAGTGCACACACCCTGCCTGCCAAACAAAAGGCTCCTTGATCTTCCACTTTCTTTGTAAGCACACTTCTCCACCCAGGGAAAATATGTGTATCATTTACCTCTGAGACAAAGAAGAGGCCTTTCCCTGCCAAGGACCTCAGAAGAAAGCCCAGTGAATAAAAGAGTATGGTGCATGGGTACTTCTGAGAAGTGACCTGGTTTTCATGGTCGCTGTGGAGTGAAGCAAGATGTAGGTGGGATCTTTTGCACACAATCAAGGCTTAGTCTTCGGTATTTCCCTTCGTCCGGGAGTCGGAAGAGCCCTGGGTATATCCATTCCTGAGTGGTTACGGACAGTGGCCCTTGGAGGAGGGTTAGTTTCTGATGCTTTCAGGGAAAGCTAGCAATGCGCTTGGATGGGGATGTGGGGCAGGGCATGGGCTTTGCCCCAAGCATGCCTTACTCTGTGATACATCTTGCTGGGAAACCCTAGGATCTGACAGGCAGCCTTCTGGCACATCGTCCCTCCCACCCTCATGTCCTGCTTTTCTGCAGTTCTAGGATAAAAGACTTTGAGGGCTAGGGAGGCAAGGGTGTCGCAGTCCTGGCTCAGGGATGTCCTGAATCTGCAGCGTCCTTCCACGACAGCCTAAGACTCAGCCTGGCCAATGGAGCTTCAGAAAGACCCTACCCAAGCACCTCAAACCTTTGCTGACAAGGTCAGGGCGAGCACAGTTATTGTACTTCTAGGTTGGGCAACATAATTAGATCCAAAACGTGTAACTAAAATGTTTGGACATCTACAAGCAAAAGAAGCTCAGCGTATGAAATTTAATTTCTCCCTCGGAGGAGCCTTGCTAGTGATTATACTTTGCTTCAGAATTTGTTTCGAGCAGGAATGGACCACAGGTTTGGCTCACTCCTGTCTTCTTACTGTCCTAATGACCTACTGATGAAAGCAATCTGTGATTTGCTGCCACCTCAGTAATTAGTCACTTCCCAGAGTTTTTAATGGTCAGTCTTACATTGACACCCAAACTTGACTTTATCAACAAGGGGGATAAAACTCAACAGGTCTCCTTTCGTTTCTGGGCAGCTGCCTTTGACATCTCTCTCGGACGAGCATAGGCACTGCCGGGTTTCCAGACTTCATTGTTATACATAATCCCCGGAAACTCCGTAGAGAGCATCCGGAACAAGGTAGGCCTGGTACTTCTTCATATCTAAGCAGCACAGGCAGGCTGAAGCTTCAAGGCAACTTTCATTAGCTATTCAAAGCGCCACGGGAACAAAAGCTGTCACTCTTTTGGGTTCTGTGGCTTTTGCCCCAGGGCCACAGAGGAAATTCTCAGCGTGGAAAGAAGAAGAGTTAAGCTTCACAAAAGGGGAAATAAGCAGGCAGGTGCTTTCATAAATCGCATCATGAAGGCTCTGGCTGGCCTGAATCTCACTATGGAGACCAGATTGGCCTTGAACTCACAGAAATCAGCCAGCCTCTGCCTCCCAAGTGCTGGAATAAAAGGCGTGCGCCACCACACTGAGCTGCAGTTTTAAAAAGACATGACTGGTGATGGTTTGCATTCTGTAACTTAAACAAAAAGCCTTTTAGTTAGATCACTTTCGATATAGCATACATAGGCTGTACAAAGTTCCTTTAAGAACTAGACATTGAGATTAAAAAAATGGTGTAATGCGCTTTCTCTGTCATTTTTCTGTAGAGGATTTATTAGCAGAGAGGATTTTGTGGCTTCTATAGGAAAAAAGACCCATTAGCTCACAACAAAATTTACAAAGAGAAAAATGCCAAATATACACTTTGTAGATTCATTACTCCCAAGTTTACATTTTATAACCTCTTTATGTATTAATATTTTATTATTTATTCTAATTCCTCTCATATGGAGTTTTGTATATATAAAAAAGGCTTTGATAAGACAAGAATTTTATACTGTGAACTATGCAGTTTCGACTAGGATTTAGCTTTTGGATTTTATTATTTTCAGAAAACATCCTAGTATGTGTTTATGAGCATGTGTATTTTAAAGTTCAATCTATTTGGGGCTGGAGTATGCACCATTGTCATTTGAATGCCCGTCACCCTCGATAAAACACGAACTTCTTCATCACATACATAAAGGACACCAGTGTCCAGCTAAAAATGCTCCCTTTTAGATGTCTCTATCAGAAAGACACTAATGGAGCTGGTGAGATGGCTCAGCGGGTAAGAGCACCCGACTGCTCTTCCAAAGGTGCAGAGTTCAAATCCCAGCAACCACATGGTGGCTCACAACCATCCTTAACAAGATCTGACTCCCTCTTCTGGGGTGTCTGAAGACAGCTACAGTGTACTTACATATAATAAATAAATAAATTAAAAAAAAAGAAAGAAAGAAAGAAAGAAAGACACTAATGAACATTTGAGAGGAGTGTCCTGTGGTACCAGTGAAGCTTCTCTAGGACAGAAATTCCCCCAAGGGAGTAAATGCTACTAAGCACTGTCAACAGGAGTGGCCTATTTGTCAGTATGTGACAGCACCAAGTTCATTGAAAACTGTGGTATTATGTTTGTGTCTTTCACTAATTCTCAGGTTCATTCTCAATTCAAGGTATTAACAGGGATGGCACAGAGCCCTCATTATTGAGATTTTTGGTCCCTGTAAAAGAAGCCCTAGAAAGATTTCTCAAGTCTCTTCCACCATGAGGAGGAAAAAGCAACAAGGATGCCTCAATGAACCACAAGTCTTCACTACATACAGGGTCTACTACCACCTTGGTCTTATCTGTCTGTATGTCTGGGGTTTTGTTGTTGTTGTTGTTGTTGTTTGTTTTGTTTTGTAGCCATCAGAATTGTGACATGTAAATTTCCATTGTTAAAAAAAATCATGATATTTGTGGTATTTTGTTATAGCAACTCAAATACAATCTATTAGCATGAAATAAATAAAGAAGACTATGGGATTTTCTGTGTCTAGCCAGATGAACTTGAATGAGTGTGTGTGTGTAACATGTATGTTGTTCATGTTTGGATGTGTGCTTCATCTTAGGAGAAGGGAAAATGACTTCAGTTTTTTCACACTAACTCTTGACATGGCTACGTCTTTCTTTTTAGAGAGGTTTTTCACCTCCTTACACCATGTTATCAGTGTGAGCACAGAGAGCTGTGGCTGGAGTCAGAAACTATCCTATGATGCTCCGGATTGACCCCACCTCTATAGTAACCCAGTCCCTTGAGCTCAGAGGCCATCCAGGAGGACCAGCAGGCAGAAACCACAGCTGGTGAGTCCCTTTGAAGATGTTTGCACTGTAAGCAGAAACTGGAATGGCTTGCTCAAACTTGCTCCTCAGTCAAATTATTGAAGCTTTTCTTTAGATTCCTTTTGCTGTGTGCTCCTGAAAGGTCCACAATACATAGGCTACATGAGGTCAAGAAATAATATGGAATGGGTATTGTCTGGTTTTATAATCTTCTCTCCCAGGCCTATACTTGTGACTGTTCACGTGGTTGGTAAATCTACAGTAGTATTGCATGGCTTACTTTATAGACATCCATACATCCCACATCACAGACCTAAGAAAGAGAGAAATAGTTTCTAGAGAACCATGAAGTGCTGAAGGCACAGACATTCTTTCCTTTATTCCTTGGAGTCATCCTCTTTCTGTTGATTTTTGCTGATTTCTGTCATTTTTGCTCACTTTAGGCAGAACCTATATGATAGTTAATTTTTTGGTTGCTGTGTTGATTGGATTAAGAAACACCTAGGAGATCAGAAAATTATTCCTCTGGCTATTTCTATGGTGTGTTTCCAGATATATTAGATCGCTGGAGCTCTGAGATTATAGATGGTCTAATTCATTACGAGATTAAAAACATCAGTAGGAGCATGGGAGGAGAAACTGCGGAAGGTGAGAGAGCTGAGGTTGTAAGACATTGGGCTGCTCTTCTCACGCCGCTCCCTAACATTCCTATCTTTCTGCTCTGTCTGGTGAGGTGAGCTACTCTAGGGCTCTCCCTCATATGGTGGGGTGGGCAGAAAGCTCTGAAACTGGGAACTAAATAAATCTCCCCCTTGAATTTTTAAATTTTATTTTAGGTATTTTAACTACGGTAACATGAAGGTAACATGAATTCTGACTAACGCAATCTGGTTTCTCTTTGTGTTCACGGTTTGGTCGATATAAATGTGGCTTTTGGCTATTTGCCAGCTACAACCATTTCCCACGCCCCTTTGTTTACCAGAGCCAGCCAGGATAGTTGCAGACTGGACATCGATTAGAAGAGACTTGATAGAATGCTTTCCATGTGTAGGGATCCCATTTGCTGTCTTTCTGGAGCCTGAATGAACACTACGTGCATTTTTGGCCGTTTGTTTGTTTTTGATTGTTTTGATTGCCAGAAAATTTAGAATTTCTTCTTGGTGTCACAAGTCAGCACTTACCATAATGAATGCATAAAGAACCACTGACATCAGAGATAGTAGACACCTCCTTTTTAGTTACTCCGCCGTGAATATGTGCGCTTGTTCTATCTTTGTGTCCCATGAAATTAATCTTTCTAAGGCAAAAAGCTCTGAAGTCAGAAATAAACTCACCAACAACCCCACCATCAACCAAGCCTTCCCCACAGTTGGCTGTTAAGGAGCCAAAGCGAAACCCCAGGCATGGCTTTCCGGCCACACGCCGATTCCTATCTCTGAGTCTTTCTGTTCCCACCCTGTGGTATCTTTCCGCCATCCCAGTCTGCACGGAAGAACATTTCCCAGCAGATGCTTGGTGTACTAGCCACCTCTCTGTAGCTCTGAAGAAACACTTACAGTACCAGCAGACCACGGGGCTCACTCATCAGGCAGCCTATTTCTCAAAGGACAAGGAAATTTCCGGGCCTTTGGCTCCATTTTTGGTTCCCAGAAGCAGCCCCGTTTTAATTGATTCCTCTTTAATTTTCTCATATACCCTCACTTTGCCTCCAGTCTCCGATGCTGTCAGCATTCATTCACGGTCTCCTGGGGAGACCCTTAGGGCAACGTGCGAAGAATCTTATGTGGATTTCTGTGTAACTCATTCTTTCAAAAATAAAAACTGGGCCTTTCTTTAAAAAAAAAAAAATGTATGTGGCTCTGCTACAGTTTGGATGTAGTTTGTCTCCAAGGGTCATAAGTTGGAGGGTTGGTGCTTAGGAGTGGGTGTGTTCTGATGTGAGGGTGGAAACAGTAAGAGGCAGGGCCTAGCTGTAAGGCCAGTCACTGAGGATGTAGCTGTTGAGGATCTTAACACTGTGCTTGCGGGATCTGGCTTAGATATTGAAGGAAGGAAGGGGAAGGGGAAGGGGAAGGGGAAGGGGAAGGGGAAGAAGGGGAAGGGGAAGGGGAGGGAACAGGAGGGAATGGAAGGGAAGGAGGGAGGGAGGAAGGAAACCTAACTCCTGAAACTAGCATTTCCTATCTCACTATGTGACTTCCTTCCCATAAGCTGTCTTTCTGAGGTCACCCGTGACACAGTGTCATAACCCGAGGGGCTTTCTCCAGAGGCCAAATCGATGAGGTAAACCCTTCATTGTCTTTCAGCCTTTGAAACTTTGACATAAATTACTCTTCTGTCTTTACAGGTAGTCAGACTCAAGGAGGTTGAAATAGCAACAGAAAATGAACGAATGCAGTCAAAAACACTGCGCCCAAGATTCACGAATCATCTGTCCCCTTATTCCTGTGCAGGGTAAACTGTATAAATGCCCGTTAGCACATGTGACACGATGCACCTTGAACATTTCAACAACCCTTTCTTGAACCCTCTTCCCAGATGGGAACCCTCTTCTCTTAGGTTTCCCCCAGTCAGATCTCTCCTGATACCAAGCTGTCTTGGACAAGTTTGCTCTGACTCTCCAGTATACTGACTATTAGGTCGTGGGTTCTACTCGTGTATATTTGGATGCCCAGAAGAGTCAGATATGACATTCTTGGTAACAAGACATAATTATAAAGTTTGTTTAGCCTGTGGACACGCTAAACAAGGGACAGTTGCAATCTTATAAGCTCTTCATGAAGACCGAAGTTGTTATTCTTATCTTTTTCCTGTACTGCAGAGCAAGCCAATGATGTGAGAAACCCCATTCTGCATTCTAACGGGCAGTGCATGATTGCCCTTCAGACCTCTTGGGCTCAATGCTTCCTTTGCCCCAGACGCTATTCTCAACTTGTATGTCCTTTTTCCTTCTTTCAAAGGTTTGCTCCAAGGATATCCTCTCTGTGAGGTGTCCCCCGCCGCTCTGTTTCTGACCTCTGTATTCCCTAGTCCCTACCCACAGTTTTCTTTTCTAACCCCTGACAGAATTATCAGTGCTAAGGACACCAGGGCTTTGGTCCCTGCTGCTCACAGGTGAGTCGCCACCCCCCCCCCCCAGAGGAGTGCCTGGCACAAAACCCGTGCTCTCTAAATTCTGCTGGCTTTGGTGAAATGGCACTGCCTTACAGAGCTAAGAAGGGGTGGAACTATATGCTCACACATCTGTCTAGTTGTTAAATCTCTCAACAGCTGCCTTCTGGAGTTATAGAACTCTGCGTAGTATAGCAACTCTTTCTACTGCATCTGTAATGAAGCTCATTGCTGTTTTGAGTTTTCTGGCCTTGGATCATGACATCACACGGATCCGGTGGGGCTTGGGTTGAGTATGCCATCCCTTGCCTCCTGCCCTGCGTGCTGCCTGGGGCCTTCTCCTGGACTTCTGCTACCCAGTACGCATTATTTCTGGGTATCGGTTCCTGCCATTTCATGCTTTTATTTAGCTAGGATCCATCTTTCAAATGCGGGACTTTTCTAGGACAGTGTGCCTACAGGATGGATTTCCCAAGGTTCCTCTGCAGGTTAGATCATGTTTGATTTTTCCTTGACGGTGGGAAACAGGTTTCGAGTTGAGAATGACTCCCTCAGCTGCGCACACAGGCAGCACCTCGTGCTCTCTGCTGTCCAAAGCTGTGACTGCTTAGTCAGGGAAAGCCTTTCATTCCCCTCCAGAGACACTGGGGTCTTTTCATCTTGGAACTCTGAATTTTCATGATGTAGTGTAAGGAACACTTTCAATTCCTAGCACGGGGTGTTTCTGAGGAGGGCCTGGGCCCCGAGGAATTCTTCCCCACGACTTTGATAATTTACCTCTTCGATGCCTTTTCTGAGACCCCAGTCACACGTTACATCTCTTGAGCGTGACTTGGCTCTTCTGTACCAATCTTCTATTTTCCGCCTCTCTCCCTCTACTCCCTGCCTTCTGCATTAACTCCTTAACTGTTTCTCAGTCATTTGATCGGCTATTGTTTTAGTTTTATGAGTTATGTTTTAACAGCCTAGAAGGATTTTCACATTCTTCTGCTCCGTCTCCATATCCTATTCAGTTTTTATTTAATGAATTCAAGATCTTCCTAAATCCTCTTCCGTGCTAGACCCAAAGCTTTTGCTTATGTCTTTTAATCTCTTACATCCCTTAAATGATCTGTTTCTTCTAAGGGATAATTCATTTTTCTATTTTAGTCTCCTTTTCAAGCCAGCAAGTCTCTCCCATTCCTCTGTAATCCTCGCTAATTTATCATATTTGAGGAATTAAAAAAAAAAAAAAAAGAAAGAAAACAAAAAAACAGGGAGAGAGTTGTTCTGTGGTGTGAATAGAAGGGTTTCCCACTAGGTATGGATTCCAAATGTAACTTTATGACAAAAGGAAGGGTACCGCATGGTGGCCATCTTCCCCCTGTATTCGCTTATGTGACTTAAACTTCACTCAGGAAGCCAATGCCCGAGTCAGGAGTCTAACTCTCACACTGTTTGTGGTTTGGTTAAGACATTACTCATTTTCTCTTGGAGTTCACCCTAGCCACTCAGGCAGGAGTGAGGACACAGAGGAAGCGATGGATTCGAACAGTAACTTTCCACTCCTCCTCCTCCTCCACATCTTCAGCTCTACATTTCAGAGTCCTCCATCCGACTCAGAGCCCAGCTCCACTCTGCCTCCTAACTTGAGTTTCTAGAAAACACTTTATTTGCTTCTCAGTGGTAATGGAGTCTGTGTTCAGTGCCACTTGTGACTTCATTTCCCACTGTATTTACATCTGCATTGGTGGATGCTGTGTGAGACACCAGGCAGCGAATGTTAGGCGGAGGATGCTGGCTGAACCACAACTGGTGATTTCAATTGAGTTTTTGGTTTACATTTCCCAGGTAATTAAACATGACACAAATAACTATTGGTATTATTTCAAAAATTTCAAAATATAGATACCACTGCCGTTCTCCTAACAAGTTAATCTATATGTCACATTTTCATTGGCAAGGAGTTATGGGGTGAGAATGGTAGCTGAGTAGATAGTGCTATCTTTGAGTTAAATGGTAAAAAAAAAAAAAATACAGTGATAGCGAGGCCTCTTGGACTTCTAGCAACACGAGCTGGGTGTCAAGACTCGGGCCACGAACTTCCTGGAAGAGGATGTAGAAAGCAGGGCTTTCCCTCCTACTGTTTCACCTGGATATTGATCTGGCAGAAATTAGATACCAAGAACCGTGTGATGCAGATGCTACATCAACTTAACCTACTGCTGTGGAGCGTTTGATCCTACTGTGATTTCTGGACGGCTGGCAGACAGAGACTCTGACGGGGCTAGCCTGCACACAGGAAGGACAGTGTGCTGGAGTCAAGTGTCTGCTTCCCTGAGGATAAGGATGATAGGCGGCTCTAACGAGGCAGTTAAGACCATGGCTGATACTGTAAAGTGGCTGAATTATAAAAACCTCAGAGTGTACCCACCATACATGACAGAGATATGTTCTCTACAGATTCAAATGTTCCAGGCAGGACCTGGTCTTCCAGTGAGAATGCCCCAGGGGTAGGCTGTGTGCCTTTGTTGGGTGGGGGCTGGGCAGTGGAAATACAAAGGGTCTGCTTGTCTTGTCTCCAGTAGCCACTCAGGAGTTCCTTCCTAAACCACCTGCTGGTGTTACTCATGAGAGAAGTCTCCTTACCCAAGCTAAGGTATTGATTAAGATGGCAGGCTGATCAAATGATAAACAGAGGATGTAAATCAAAACAGGGATTTTTTTTTGAAGGATTTTCAGTGATGTCTAAAATATGAGGAGGCAGGTGTTCATGAGAACCATCCTTGCTCTCATCTACAGGCTAGGAGACCCTCATCTCCAGGAAGACAAATGTACAAACAGGAGCCAGGCATTTCACTGCCTCTGAACTGTATCCCAGAGCTGAGCTTTAAATACTCGCTATGAACTCACCAAGGGACCGTGCCTTTCTGCTCTGGGACCATCTCCTCCAGGAAACATGCAGGGTCCATCAGAGCCTACAGGGTCTTTGGACGACACTTTCCCTTGTATAAACTAGAAGAGTAAGATGTGGGAGCCGCAGGAAGTCAGAAGTTGAATGGTTAGTTGGCACTTGGAGTATACAGTGCATGGTCCACTCTATGTAGGACATTGTAGGTCCATTTGGCTGGAGTATAAGTCGATCATGCCCTGACTAAATAACTCTCCTTATAAGGTCAGTTCTTGTGGAAATTAGTGGTTAAGAATTTATATTTCACTTGCCATTTCTCTCTCAAAGTAAGCTTCTGAGGCTTGTTCCAATACATATTTACAGCTCACATTTGTATCTCCAGCAGGACGAATTCAGCTCTGAACTCAGAAAATGGAAGATGGTCTTATTTTAAAGCAACAAAAATTGGCATGCATGAAATCACTTAGTTGGACTTTGACACACATGTGAGAGACTTTTTATTTCTTCAAAATTGCTAGAGATTTAATGAAAACTTATAATGGTGGGCAAAAAAAAAAAACAAAATAAACAACAAAAACAAAAACCCACCCAACTTTATACTAAATACCCATTGTCCTTTAGTGACAGAAAAATAAGCTCTCTACTCAAGGAATTATGTATAGCTCACACTATAAAGACTCTACTCAAAATTGTCTAGGTTAGATTCCTGCCATCTGCAGATTTGGGGAAGGATTACGTCATTGCTGAGCCTCCACTCAAGTCTAAGGGACAGAGTTAAAGATCACACTGCCTCAATCGGTTGTTGGAGCCCATGTGATGTGCAAACTGCAGAATGTGCCACTCTAAGCGATACACGGCAAGTGTTCTGCAGTATAATGCGTTTCTCAATATAATTTTGTTCATCTTTAATATTTAATATGTTCACTCATTACGATAAACACATTTAACTCAACGCACAGACAATTAAGTTAAGCGACGGAGAGTGTCAGTAGAACAAAGTAAAAGGCAAGTTCTATCCCTTGGAATGCTTCCTCCCTTGGTTGTTTATAGGTGATCCCAGCATTGGGTTTCTCAGCCCCCCTCCCCCTTCCCCTCTGAAAGAGGTCGGAGAGAGTTTGTGATACTTACATCTATTAGGGCAGGACAGTTTCAAGGCCTCTCTGTCTGCTTGCCCATTACTCTTGACCCATCTAGAGCAAAGTTTCCAGAACAGTTGTTAACATGCAAAGGTAGACTTGCCAGTCGTGAGCAGAGATGATGACATCACAAGCCCTTTAGGGTGGAATCCATTTTCTCTTGTGTCATCTTCTTTCATCGCTTCCCTGCTATCTCTCCTCACTCACTCATCCTTGCTGAGGAAACACGGCCATGCTGGTCCTCTTTCCTCTGCCCCTTACTACTTATAGATGCCCACACTTTGAGTTAGTTTCAGGTATGTTTCTCACTTAAGACTCTGGGGTGGTCTCCTCAAAGAAGCATGCTAGGCACACATGTGGCCTCGTTAATTTGTCCCTTGTGAGTTTTCCCATCACAACTAAGCTCTGTCTTATTCTACGCTGGCTTTAAAACTGAAATTGGAGCAGTTATCATGAAAAATGGAGAATGGTGGGTCACGGCTATAACCCCTGCACCTTTGAGGCAGAGGCTGGGAGATGGCTATATGTTCAGAGGTATCCTGGGCTACACTGGGAGATGGCTATATGTTCAGAGGTANCCTGGGCTACACTGGGAGATGGCTATATGTTCAGAGGTATCCTGGGCTACACTGGGAGATGGCTATATGTTCAGAGGTACCCTGGGCTATGCTGGGAGATGGCTATATGTTCAGAGGTACCCTGGGCTACACTGGGAGATGGCTATATGTTCAGAGGTACCCTGGGCTACACAGTGACTTCTAAGTCAACCTTGGCTGCAGTATGAAACAGTGTTTTAAACCCTTTTCAACTGAAGCTGTGCATTTTGAACACACTAATGACAGCTCCTTTACATGCGAACCGTATGTTTTCCAGTTCACTAGAGCTGCCTCGTGCCTATGAGAAAAATGCGTGACTCCTTTCCAGGCCATTTCTAACCTCCCAGGTTGGTTATCTATTAAACAACCAAAGTTACCATTTAATGAGTCAGGGATACTCCTTAGTGACTTGGAAGACAGTAAGAGGACATACTATAGTGACCCTCTCTGCAACATGGAATAGACAGCTAGTGTGTAGGAAGTTTGGGACCTCCAAGGATGGTAAACCAGTTCCCACTCAGCTTTGTGTAACAAAAAGATGTATAATTGCACAGGAAAAGCAACACGACTAAGAAACCACGAGTGTCTAATGGCTTGAGGTAAACTCACAACTCTTCCTCGTTTAACTCAGATTGTGAACAACTCTGACGTCTTGGCCTTGCTTCTACCAAACTCAGTCATGGGGAAGATCATGCAGTAGAGAAGGGGGAAATGTTACTTCCTGCCCAAGTGCTTTCTGAAACTGACAGCCTGACATCCTTCGACAGCACTTGAAACCCTGGACAAGCTCTTAGCTGAGAAAACCAGTCCTGGATAAAGGTCTGACCCAGATATCCAGTTTTCTATGAGGTGTGTGTGTGCTGGGATTTTGGCAGAGTGCCATCATCTGTAACTAGCTGGGCCTTAGTGTCTGTCTATCCACACTTCTGAAACCTATGCAGGCGCTTCTGCAACGTGCTCTGGCTGTGTCACTGGAAGTGTTCTCTTGGTGATCTTCTTTCTTACCCTTTTCACCTAGTTGCACGCGCTTGCACACACTCACACACCCCTATTGTTCATCACCTTCAGTGTGAGTATATTGTTTCCACGGTTACCTTTAACTTGGCTTATTGTGATCACTCCCAATAGGCATCCTTACTTTTGCCTTTGATCCCTGAGTCAGACTGCTAACATATCAAGTCAGAGTAAGCCTGCTACAAAGGAAGTCAGACTGTGTCACTTCGGCTCCTGCCCTCATTGCTTTGTAAGGCCTTCAGGATCTAGCCAACCTCAGCACAGCCAAGCCCTCCTTCTGCTCAGTGCTTCCCTTCTGTGCAAGGCAGGCACACCCCCAGTCCCCCTCTGAGTTCACTTCTGTACTTCGAGAAGTCTACTCCCTAGTACTCACAGGGCTGGCAGGCTCACCACTTCAGGGAAGACTCAAAAGCCACCTTCTGAGTCACCCCACTGAAAGTATTTTATTTTGTGTCCTCTCTGTTGGAGAGGAGTCTGGAGCTTTCAGGGGATGTATTGGCTCTAGTGACTGACTTGGTGGTGGCATACTGAGAGAGAACAGCGAAGACCCGAGACCTTAGCTGACGGTGAGCATCTCTACCCTCTACGGGTACTTCTGGTTGTCAGTGCCAGATCTCCTGATTCGCAGCTCTGAGACAAAATCTATTCTGTAATCTCAATATAATTTTTGCCATTTCATTTGGCAAACCAGGTGGCTCCAAACTTTATGATACTTGGAAGAGTTTTAAACACAGGGCATCAGATGCAGGGTATATAAGCTTGGCTGTCTGTGAGCTCACACATACTATAATCCATCTCCGATATCTCTCTTTGGCCAGGGGTCATGATTTTCCAAATGGAACTCGAGATCTTATTTGAATCCATCCTTCATACACTCTGGCAGGATAATCCTGAACTCAAACCCACCAGTAGCAATTTGCATGAAGAAGTCTTTAAATGAATATTTTAACATGTATGTTAAACAAATGAATTCAAACATTTAAAATGTTCACTGCAACTCTAAAATTATGTCTCTTCAATGGCATATTGAATATTTTTTTCCTCACTAGGTAGCAGAAAATGTGATGTGGCAAGAAAATATGAGGAACAGATGGGAATGTCCTGGTCAACTAGAGCTTTCCTTCTGGCCGGAAAAGTGTCTTCACCTCTAACAGACAGAAATGTGAATGCATACACAACATCAGCACCGGTAGCAGCACCAACACCAGCACCAGCACCAACACCAGCACCAGCACCAGCACCAGCACCAAAACCAACATCAGCACCAGCACCAGTACCAACACCAGCACCAACACCAACACCAGCACCAGCACCAGCACCAGTACCAACACCAGCACCAACACCAACACCAGCACCATCACCAGTACCAACACCAACACCAGCACCAGNACCAACACCAGCACCAACACCAACACCAGCACCATCACCAGTACCAACACCAACACCAGCACCAGCACCAACACCAGCACCAACACCAACATCAGCACCAGCACCAGTACCAACACCAGCATCAGTACCAACACCAGCTCCTTCACCCCACCCGAACTGACTGCCTTCAAAGCCTTTGAAACATTCTTTGCAGCCCTTAAAACATAAGTCATCTTCAAAAATATGCAAGGAACTGTTGCATTCTTGGTTATTGTATTTCCACTCCCTAAACCTTTCCTCAAAATCCTACACATTCTGCTATCTGGCCACTCTCTGCTTTGCCACAGGTATACAATGTGACAGGCTCATGTCTGTCACACATCATCAGGTGAGGGAAGAGCTGGGACCCCTCCCCAACAAACAAACACTGACAACAACAAAACCACCTTTCTGTTCTTCACCAGGCAAACCCAGAAATGCAATGAGCTTTAGAAGTCTACAGACCTCTAACTCCCTGCATCCTCTCCACAGTGACTGGGGGATGACCAGGGTGACCTCTCACCACTCCAATTCTTATGGTATGATCTCATAAACATAAAGCTTGGTGCCTGTTTCCTAAGATGCTCTTCAAACCAGTGGCTACCTTAGACACAACTGGGCATTAATGATTGGCTACCTCCATAATCGCACTCTCCAGGCAAAGCATGAGATGGATTATTCTCTGCAAACTGAACATAGTCCTGTGGGCAGCATCCCCCGGCCTACATCCCACTAAGCCAGCTAACTAGCTAACTAGTCCATGCTGTCGATTACTGTGTTTGAATTACAGAAGCCCTTGGCCACCTGCCTTGTGCCTGTGACAAGTTCCTTTTTTTTTTTTTTTAAATCCTATTTATCTTCACAGTCATCTATTTGTGTCAAGACAAGAAGCATCCGAGCACAGCATCTGTTACTAGAGTCACAAAATTACCAAATACTTCTAGAAGGAAAGAAATAGGCGATAAATCCAAATTACATGTCAGGTGTCTTCGGAGGGAGCATTAGTCTTTCAATCACAGTGTCTTGTTTAAACAGAGCATATGGCATTGACAGCACAGTCGCCAGCTCAGCCTGGTCTGTAATAGGGACAGGCACCACAGAAATGTCACCTCTTCTGATTTGGCAGAGGAAAGCAGCCTCTACAATTCAGGCAACCCCGTCCCCCCCTTAACACCCCCCCCCCCTGCGCGCCTATGATGAAGTAGGTAACCATTAAAGTCAGTTCCCTATTGGTTACGTTTACTCTGAGGCTGCTGCTGCTGCTGCTGCTGAAACCTATGTAAATTCAGAATCTGATTTGGGGGGGGGGGGAATATAACTTTTTCTGGCAACTAATACTGGTCATACCCACTGGGAGAGTTACTTGATTTCTTTCTGAATGTAAGCAACAGGTCTGTGTGATCCTTCTAAATTAACCTTGTTGCTTGGTCTTCAGACTTTAGGGAGGTACAAGGGGAGGCAGTCAGGTGTTAAGAGGCAGACAGACCACATGGTAGGCACACTTGAAGAGAGATGCTGACAGCCTTTCCAGACAATCCCTGGCATCCCCCACAGCCCCGGAATCTGAAAACTGGCCCCAAGACATGCCCAGCCTTGCTGCTTGGATCCAGTCTCCCTGGTTCCCCGCCAAGCGCCCATGTGAGCCACACCTGAGTGCCAAGCCCCTTACCTGCCAGGCTGCCCGGCCTCTGGAGGGTGGCGGTGGCATACAGCTCCTGCGAATGCTTGCTGTACTGTTCAGACGCGTGGACCAGGCGCTTGGTGGGCGACAGGGTGGCGTAGGTGCCGATGGTGGAGCTCAGCTGGTGGATGGGCGAAGAGGAGATGGTGGACTGCACGGTGGGGGGCGAGGTCACGCGGATCGGGGACAGGCCGGCCGAGGACACGACGATGTTGATGGGCGAGCTGGTGCTGTAGGACTTGGCCAGGCGGCTGGGCGACTGCTTGGGCGAGGAGCCGCGCGGCGCGGCGTAGGCGGCACCCTCGGGGGCCGAGCCTCCTCGCTGCAGCTTGGTGGGCGAGCCGCCCTGCGTGGTGGTCAGCGGGGAGCCCCCGCGCGGCGGCGCGGGCAGCGTGGAGCTGGAGTAGTAGAGCGCCGCGGCGGCCGGCGGCGCGTCGGGCAGGTGGAAGGCGCTGCCCAGGCTGGGCGCGAACGGTTCCCGCGGAGGCGGAGGCGGTGGCGCAGGCTCGGAGCCCGCCAGGTGCCCCGCGCGGCCGGTCGTGCCCTGTGCCGGGAGGGAGAGCAGAGAACAGGCGCGCTCAGAGGTGGAGAAGCAGCCGCCCGCTCTCCCGCCCCGCCCGGCTCCAGAAGACAACTTCTGCGCCCAGGCTACGCGTGGAGAGGGACGCGAACCCACGCCCCAGCACGTTCCCAGCCCGGTTCCTTTCCAAGGAGAAAGGAGCTGGTTAGCAGAGGCCGGCTGACAAAAAGGCGAGAGGCATGCGTCTGCTCCGAGTTCCAAGAGGTTTTAGTCACAGAAGAAACATTTAAAGGCCACCCAACCGGTGATCTCTCAGAACGCTCTCTCTCTCTCTCTCTCTCTCTCTCTCTCTCTGCTAGCTTTTATGAAAACTCCAGGCATTAAACGCTCCCATTATTCCAGGAGACACACTTTCAGCCACCGAAAACTGACCGAATTGCGTACTTAGACCTAAAAGATGCACTACTTAGAATTGATTCTGCTGCCTTGCCGTTAAGACTCTTTTTGGGCAAGAGTTAAACGGAGGGAAAAGTGCTACGTCATGAGAGTAAGCCTGATTTTTCAGTACTTATAAAAAAAAAAAATCTAGAGGAAACAGATCAATTAAAATTGGAAACACTAAAAGTGCTTCCTTTTCTGGATATTAAAAGTGTACTAGATGGCTCAGTACAACACCCCCTGGTGTTGTGTCTTCTGACTGAAAGCCAGTTGCTTTCCTTGACTTACAAGAACACAAAAGACCAGGGCAGGGGTGGAGTTAGAAAGACAGTTTCCTCGAATCTCGCTCAGAGACAAATCTGCATTAGAATGAAAATACCGAGTTATCTACTTATGGGCAGGGTGACTAGATTCTCCAAGCTTCACCCAGGGCAGGAGAAAGGGTCTGCGGGGAGTCCCTGGTGTGAAAAGCAAGCAGCATCTCACAGGGTGTGAGAGAAGCTGGCAAGGAAGGGTATGGAAGGAAGAAGGCTGGTTGGGCTGGGAAGAGAGCAAGGAGATGAAGGGAGGAGGGAAGGAGAGCGGATAGATGCTCTCCACAGGAAACTTCCTTTGTGCCTCTGCCCTTTGGGGTGGTATTTGGCAGGTGGGAGGCTGGGCACTTGATCTGTGCACACACAGCATTCCAAATTGTCTGGTGAAACGCTGGGGATGTACCCAGAAAGCATCAAGACCCTGAATTAAGAACAAGTTGGGACTTGGGGAGACATCTTAGTAAAATCTTGTCTCCTAAGCTTGAGGAGTCCAGCCTGATCCCTGGCACCCACATTTCAGGGGGCAAATAGGGTTAGTCTACACTGCACTGGGGAGGCAGAGTGTCTGGCTGTTACTGGACAGCCAGTGTCTTCTCTTTTGAAGAGTTCAAGACCAATGAGAGAGACCTTGGTGGGGTTTTTTGTTTTGTTTTTTTGGGGGGGTGGGGATGGGGGTGGGGTGGGGTAGGGAGATGGTGAGGTGGGGATGGTGGTGATAGTATACAGAACCCAGGGAGGCTGTCTTCTGACGCCACCCCAACATGGGTAGAACATATCCATGTACCCTCATGCACATGTATACACACACAAACACACACACACACTAAGCACACTAAGCACAGAATTTTATGAGGGAGACAACTCTTTGTTGAGAGACACTCTCTGTGGAAGGTATATATGTGTATTTCTACCACACACATTTGTTTACATATAATGTGTGTGTTTGATATAAATTTTATAAGTGCATCACATATCCCAATCCGAACGGGAACTATTTTAAGCTTTCCAGGAGGAGTGGGATGTGAGCTCCATGCGCTTGCTCACAGGAGTCTCTCTAGCAACCTCAAGAGGACCTGATCCACAGAGAGACTGCAGCGGCGTTTGCTCAATCAATGAAGGAGTGATTCATAAATCTGGCCGGAGGTTTTGGCTTAGAGAGTTTGAAGGATGTACCAGCTCTGGGAAACTCCTGTGTCTCCCTGAATCCCATCGCTATGGTCTAACATCAAACTAAGAAGCTTGGAGTTGCTTCCTTAGCAGGGCTGTAAGAGACCTGGCTTCTGAAACCAAACTGTAGGTGGAAATTGCCAGGGAACTTCTAAAAAATATTGGAACAGCTAAGATTTACCCTAGACATTTCATTCAGAGCCTTTGATGGTGGTACCTAAGCATCAGGTCATTGAGCCAGCTTCCCAGCAGATTCTAATGCCCAGCACACGTGAGAACCAGATCTCAGAGTTGTGGTTTCCAAAGGGTCCTGCTTATTTACTAGACAACAGCATCACTGCCTTGAATAGAACAGAATTCCTAGTGGAGGCCAAGCTACCTCTGTCAGGAGAAGCTCTCTAGGTGACTGAAGTCTCCACCAAACTTTGAGAAGCAATAATGGTTCTGGGTGGCTGAAGTGGGTCCTGGGGTTAATAACAGTCTGTTGAGGGAGGTAGATGGTACTGATCCTAAAAATTCTGACAAGCATGCAGACATTTTCCTTCTGAGGCTCCACTCTGTTCATTGTTGACTAAGATCTCTACGACCTCATTTCTGGCTAGCGAGTGGTGGGAGAGCCTCACACAGGAAGATAATGGCAGAAACATTAAGAATAGGGAGTCCCCTGCTTACAATAAACTCTATTATGTCTTCTATGACACAAATAATGGCCTTCTATTACATTAACAATGGCATTAGAGAGGGCATTCTTTTTTAATGAATAATGATAAATGTGCCTAATTTAAGTGCAGCTGTCTTTTTAGCAGTGAATGGAGGTTGATACTGAGATTATATAATTGGTCGCAATACAAGAATAAGTGATTTTGATCTGCTGTACCCCACCACCTCCTCTCAATACTCAGGAACATTATGGAAGAAGGAACGGAAAGATTATAAGTCAGAGAACAGGAAAGAGCGTTGTGTGATAGTGTCTTCTAGCCACAACAGGGACATTCCAGCAGTAACTCACAGAGGCTGTGGCTGCCTGTACAAAACCTTAATAAGATCAAGTCAGTCCCAGCATGAACGGGACAGTATCCCAAAGGGTTCCACCCAGGAGATACTGAAAGGTAACTCTTAAGGAGGGATGGAGAGTCCGTGTTCATCTGGGGTATCACCCTGGTAGGTTGTCTATGCTCCAGTAGATGACCCTACATTTATGAGCAGCACTGACCGGACTGGTTGGGTTGGGTGGGTTTCAAACAAATGAGAAGAGGACAGAGATGAAGTTGGATGGAATAGGTGGTGTTCTGGGACAGGGACAGGACAAATAGCTGTGAGGGTGGGGAAGGGGTGTGACTGTAAAACACTGTGTGCATGGATGGGATTCTCAATGGAAGCTAGTGTTGAGACCTACAACTAATCAAAATGCATAAAGGACTGTTCTATGCCTTGCCCCACTTGGTAAAGCAGTCCTTCCATTTAAGGCCTCAGGGTCTTTGCTGGAGAGGGGTGGTCATTTTGTAAGAGCCAGAGGACCAGACAGGACATCGGCCGGGAGACTGTGTCTTTTATGTGACAGGGAGGCTGCACCCCTGAAATCTCAACAGCATGGCTTCCTAAACATGATCCGCAAAACGAGTTGACATCCCAACACTCGGTGAAGATGGAGGAAATCTCACAAGGCCACAGCCCTAGATGCAGAGCTACAGGCTGCTGAGAGAGGGAGGCTTCCTCCTCTCCATGGATGAGCTCCCAGCAAGTTCAATCCCAAGTGGTTATCCCTACATGTGCTTAGAAGCACCACTAGGTGGACTTGGCCATGCATGTGTGTGCATGCATGCATGTGTGTGCATAAAACAATAATAACTACAGAAGAGGAGGTTGAACATTTGCGATTCAGGAGTTGGGACATGGAGAGGGAACAGAGGAAATAATGTATATACAGTTAGTTCACTTATGTAAAAACTTTGAAAAAATAATTTTAAAGGAACTAGTTTAATTAATAAGCTAGTTTACCAATAAAGTGGAATAAGTACTCAATATTTATGTATTTGACTTATGTGTATCCCAGGAAAGCTCTGGTTTGTAAATACCTTGCCAGGTTTGTTTGTTTATTTGTTTGTTTTTGTGTTTTGTATCTGCTGGAACATGCAATTTTGAAAGTACTGATTATGTTGAATATTGACATTTACAAACTTTTCCTTAAATGGTCCCCAAATCTATAGAAGTTTTGGAAAATGCCAGATGACCGTTAGACATTTTGAAAGCTAAGGTGTCTAAGTCAAAAATAGACGTATAGGAGGATCTTGGTAAAAAGTTTATAGAATTTTTAACAAGGAAAAGGGAAAGGAGAAAGAAGCAATAATATTTTATGTTATCTCTGAGGCAGCAAGTAGTGTTATTCAGTGTGTGTGTACTAAAACACAAATTTAACCCAGCCTGCTGTCTCTGTGTGTTTAAACACCCCCATCATTCAGCATCCTCACTACACCAGCCTTATTGGTACCCACTGAGCAGCATGGCCTCATCCACTTGCTTTAGGCCTGGTAATGTCCCAAACTGGCATGTCCCAATTTAGCACTCACTAGACAGACAGGCTCATTGAAGGCCTCAAATGCTGCTTGTCAACGGAAGCACTGGATTTAGCGTGCACATGATTAATCCCAATTCACACAGCCACACGTAACCAGGGGCTAACTTATTGGGCTGCACAGCTGCACCAGCTCATCTATAGCTCATAACAAATAGTCCAGGGATGCTGTGGTCCATCACTGTGGCTGATGGAGTAATAAATGTCGAAGAGCAGCTCATCATTTGCACAAAAAATGGGAATCTGGGAGCACACATTTGCTTCTGTTTCACTGTATAAATTCATTTAGTGCCTCTTGGCCAGTTTGGGAGACATAAGGCTGTAGTTTAAGTCTACTTCCCAATTCATAGGATAGCTTATTATAACCCATTGTTGAATTAAAAAAACACACACACACACAGTAGATGCAAAGAACTTAATCCACTCACCTAGGGGTTCAGCTGTACCTCAAACATAAGTTCATACAATAAAATTGTAAGTCTACTTTACAAATTAGATTTCAGGTTAAAAATTGAGGGCTAGACTCATTTTGTAGTGATATTTGAACATTTATAAATAAAGAGAATTGGAAGAAATGTGTTATTGTTGAAGAGGACCCTAAAGAAGAATAGTGACACAAAATATTTCACAATAACTTGGAGCAAAGTGGGTCCTGATGCTGTCCCTAGTCATGGTTCTGCATGCTGGCAGGAACCTGTGTTCTTCCTTCCTAGTTCCTCAGATCAGTCCCAGAACTAATGTCCCTTTGTCGAGAAGGTGGGGATCTGCTTCTTCAGAACTCAGAAGGAAGTAGCTATCAAGTATGGCTGAACAGGCTGGAGTTGGGGGCATGTTCAGTGTAACCCTGTTTTATCTTGTTAGAAAATCTTCAAGAATAGAAACCAGAAACTCAGAAATGCTTTTATAAAACAAATATATCATGTCTTTGTATGTAAGTTTTGGTTGGGACAGACTTAGGATAAACTATAGTTATACATTTTATGTTCCACTTCTGTGTGTATGTGTGTATGTGTGTGTGTGTGTGTGTGTGTGTGGTGTGTGTGTGTGTGTGTGTGTGTGTGTGTGTGTGTGTGTTACTCATGTGCTTATTGTGACCTTTTATTTAATTGTACTGTGGATTCATGCCACTGTGATCGAGCTGTTTCATAGAGGATGTATTTTCAATACAATTGGATCTGGAAGGCAGGCAAGGCACACATGGCTCCCAAACAGGCTTTAACTACACAGAGCACAAGCTTGATGCATCAGGTCACTAGCAACCTACAAGTCCCTAAGCAGAACAAGTGTCCCCAGAAAAATCCCAGTGCTTACAGCCAGCTCTCAAGTGACCTCACAGCCACCACGCTCTCAGGAATCCTGAGTCCCAGTCATGAGGATGCCCTGGCTCTAAAAGAAGCCACATCCTAGAAAACAGGTCCCTGATTTGGGACAGTCCTTGTGAGGACACATTGAGACTTGCCAAATTTCCTGAAGCAGTCAGCAGGGCCCCAGCTCTGGGAGAGAAATGACATTTGCTCAGGATGCTAGGCAGCTAATGCCGTGAAGTCAGGAATGGACAACTGACGTCACCAACTGGTGACTACCCAAGATGAGCGAGCTTCGTGGACATCCACCAGTCTGGCATCTCCTTTTTACACATATTTTGCCCTTTCTCAGTTTCCTATGGTTACATGAACACAGGGGCAGATCTGTCACTTGAGGTGTCCCCACTGAAGACTGTTCTGAATGGTGCTGACTCAGAGTCTGTTGGCAGAAGTGCTTTGGGGCCAGGATAGGGTGATGGGCACTAAAGGGCAGAGAGCGTGTTTCACAGGAAGCAGAGCTTCCACCTCTGGGCTGTCAAGAGAGGTGCAGAAATGTGGCCATGGCTTACATCAGGAAGGCCATGGTCTGGCATTTGCAGAAACTATCTTAACACAGTGTGGTCTAAATAATGACAAAGTGGTGAGAGAGTAAGTGAATGACTGATGTGCATTCTTCCAGTACCTCAGGGAAGCCGGAATGAAGGAAGGCCCTGCAGTGACCGCTCCAGAGACACTGATGTCTCACTAAGAACCTTTGAGTAAGATAATTTAGGAACATCAGTACTGTGGGGACTGAAACTTTAAGGATACGTGTGTGTAGAGCTCAGAAGTTCACATAAGGATGGACAAAGCCATCCACTCTCTCACCTTTCAAACAGGAGGAAATTGTCAACCCTTCAGTTTTTTTGCCAAATGGTTTTACTGAATTATTATATGAAATGTAGCCCAGGGGATACATTTACATCCCCAAGTAAGCTATGTCCCCTGACTTTAATCTCTGGATAATAACAAATTTGCTTCCGTGTTATAGTCATGGTTCGCAGGAGCCAGACAGCTTTTCCTCTACACTGGTCTTTAGAAGAGGATGCCAACCTTTAACTTCAAAAATTCTGGTACTGTAAGAGAGATTTGAGTTTTGGAAACAGTCAAGTCAAATGATGTGATGCTTGTCCGGCCATCCTCCCGAGGGGTACTGGCTTTGATAAAAACTGATAAATAACATAAAGAGAAGAGAAGTTTTTATGCACAGGGCCTGTATTGTTCCCGAAGGCATTAACTGCCAAGGTGGTGATCATCACTGGGAAAAGAAGAGATAATAAAATTGTGGGTAACATCTCACTGACAAATTCAACTTTACTGAAAAAAAAAAAAAGAATATAGACTTCCCCCTCAGATAAAGGGCCCAAAGGCCAAGTATCATCTTGTGCATCCTCATGGAGGCAACCCATATTGCTTCCTCCTTACCTGAGGGCCCCAACATCATGGAGAGCAGTAAAGGGGGGAGGAGAAGGAGAAGGTAGAGAGAGAGAGGACAGGGGAGAGAGGAGAAGGTGCAAGAAGAAGGCATGGAAGAGGAGGAGGGAGAGGGAGAACACATCTCATAGCTACTGAGAGACCCTGCTAGCCGCCTGCCCCTAGCCATGCAGACAGGGGATGCCCAGCATTAAAATTCCGTTAAGTATTTCATGTAGAGCCATTTCTGTAAGTCCCAACAGAAAGAAAAGTAGAGAAGAAAACACAGTACAAGGGCATAAAGATCCTACAGACAGTTATCATAAATAATACATAGGAAGGGTATCATGGTGGCAGATCTTTTGAAAATCTACATGAACACTGGCAAAACAATATATCCATGAAACTTTCACTTCGGCATGAAGCTCTGTCAGTACAACTTTAATAATCTAAATATTTGCACAGAAAAGGGAGCGTAAGCATGGAGCACAAACATAAACTCCTTGCAATACAAAACACTTCGATTGTCAAAGCCAGATTCAACATGTTTATGCTAGAGAGAGAAAATGGGGGAAGACTTGAAAGCAAAGCGAGGAGGAATGCAGATTTACAAGAAGCAGACATTTTAAAACTATCTGAGAGAGAGAGAGAGAGAGAGAGAGAGAGAGAGAGAGAGAGAGAGAGACCCCACCAGAACCCCACAGCTATGCCAAGGAAAACATGTAAAACAACATGCCCTATCCCCCAAATGCCCCATGCTGGGTACATTCTGTGGATTCTACATGGCATCTACATCTATGCAAAGCTGTGTTTTCTACATGAACCACTATTACATATCTGTGGACACACCCTGGAACAGTGGTACTGGAATTCAGACATTTTTTTTTTCTAAAGCTATTCAGATGTTTAGTCCTAGGAAGGACTAAAGTATGCTATGGAAATCCATGCGATTCCCATACTTTTTTCTCAGTAAAGTTGATTCTGTCAGTGAAATGTTACCCGTAATTTTGGTATCTCAATTACAGTACCAGTACTACTGCAGGGCAATTTGTTCTATAATTAAGCAAGCGAGAGTGGCCCTCTCCATGTGGAGATCAACACAATGGCTGACTATTAGGAACTTTCTTCCCCTCTGTACTGTATGCGAGTTTATGGTCTACCTTACTACCCCTCATAAATCAGCCATCCGAGTGTCAATGGTCCGATGATCTACTACTCTTCTGCCTTTGGGACACAGAAACATCGACATATTCATAATTATGATATAGCATACACAGGGACTTTTAAGACATGAAGTCATTATAACATTAAACAGATAGGACAGATTGAAAGGAAGTGAAGAATTTCTTCTGTAGAAAAACTTTTGGGATGTCCACTATTGTGCGGTTTAACTTCATGCGAATGTCATATGATTCTCAGTTTCCTGCAAGTCATTTCCTCGGATTATTCTACTTTGGTCCTTCGCAGGAACATGTGAACGGCTTACAAAAAACAGAGCCGGGTAGAATTTGGTGGATCCTGGACCGGATACTGCACGGGTAGAAATGATTTTCTGGGGGTGAAGCTCTGCATTGAATCAAACTAAGGGGAGTCTCTTATGCAACAGCATCGGACAGGACAATGCTTCTATGTATTCTCAGGCTCTGCTTGGGACTCTACTTCTCACTGAACTCAAGGGTAAGGCCTACGACTGATCCACTAAGTCTCCAGACACTTTACAAATTCCCGAGCCCTGCTCTGGCTGCCCTAACCTATGTGTTGTTTTGTTAATATGCCAGTTAGCTGTGGCTAGAGACCATTATGCTCACCACCCCACAGATAGCCAGGAACCTCTTCCATGTGTCCTTACCCATCTCCTTTAAAATGTTTTATGGTGTCTTATTTTCCTCTCTGGATATCATCCTATTCTCTGTCCATGTCCTTCCCTTAGTGGCCATCATCTTTAATATACTATAAATGTATTACGAATATATTATATGTCATAATCTAATTATCTACATAGCATAATCATTACTGTATTAACTATCACAATCGAATATGTTATGAATATAGTCTATGAACTTTGCTTATTTCATGTGTTGGTTTTCTAATTTTCATGCCCACTGCTAGAATAAAGACTCCCTGAGGACAAGGACCATGTCCATTTTCCATTCTTCATCATCCTAAGGATACAGTCTCACTACACCTCCAGGCGTGGTTAAATGTCTTGAAGAATAAATGAATAATCGGGTAATAGACTATAAGTACATGGGGAAAAAGTGCAATTCTATTGGGAGTGCTTATAGGAGCCAACTGAAAGGCCAAAGTTGGCTAAAAAGTGAGCAGACAGGGAGCTGTAAGCCACAGCCTTCTTAAAAGCTATGAGAAGTGTTCAACTTGGATGAGCAGAGCCTTTGGGGTGGAGAAGAGAGATCACCCTGTGAAGGCAGGTTATGCGGTGTCCTGCAAAAGATGTGCCACTTGCAGGGCCCAGCTGCTTATCTTCTGTCCTCCAGTTCTACTTCACGAACCACCTTAGCGTTTGAGGGAAAAGTAGCCAATCACACAAGAGAACTGTCTGACAGCAGTGTCTCTGACTGATGAGACTCTAAGATGGAAAAACTGAGGTTTCCCGTCCATCTCCAAGGCCTCCTGGAGAATTTGGTAATGGTCACTCAGCGAAGCCCCAGGGTACTGGGTAAACTAGAGTCTTTCTAAGAATTGAAACGGCATCTTAGACATTTATGATGCTGCTTCATATTCTCACGGGGATGTGATTTGTGAACCAGACAGAATCCACTGATACCACTTTAGAATTACAATCTTTAGAGAGAAAGAATAAATATTTTTCAGTTAGCCAGTGGTCTTACTCAGCTTATCATCCATTAGCCACAACTTGGGCTTACTATGTAGCATGTAGCCCATGTACTATTTGATGACAACAGGACATCCACAACGTTAATCTCTCCTGGAGAGAGGTTATATGATTTAGGATATTGGCAAGAATATTTCACATGGGTTTTGTAGATCCAATGGATCTGAATGAGATGCCACTGAAATGGGACTGGATGCTTGATTTTCAAAGGTATAAAATTAATTGTTTGGTTTAACTGCTAGTTTTCCGGTTCAAGCATTTTTATGCTATTACTTTGAAGTTACAGGTCCTATGGTGGTATTCAGTGAATCAGCACTCCACATACAACACACAGCTGGAGTATGCCATGTTTCCAGTTACCAACAACCATTGAGCTGTTCTGAGTTGAGAACAGCTCCTATCTCAGCTCTGCTGGAGAAAGTGTATTAGTCCATCAGAGCCCAGTGTGAGTCTTGATCCTACCTGTCTACTCCACAATATTTAACTCCTGCTAAACTTATATCTTGAGCACTCACACTCCATTGGTGTCTTCAAACCACAACTCTGGTAATTCCAAACACATAACTGCGCCATCGTTGCAATGTAGAAACATTCCTGATGGGGCGTTCATGGGAGGTAGAGAGCCAAGCGTTCAAGTCCCTGAACTGCTTTGCTATTCTCTTTGATCTGCACTGGTACAGCCCAGCTCACTAGAAGGTAACATTAACAAAACCACAGCTGGCAAGACAGTCGCTTGAGGGAAGAAGCCATTTTAAATACGGTGATCAGGACGGTGTAACTTTAGGAAGCGGAATGCTCAGCGTCACTTGATTGCTGTTGTGGCTATACCGGGCCACTCTAATCTAAATCTCTCTGCCTACATAATCTAGGTCCACATGGCCTACAAGGTCCTACTGCTGCATAGAGAAGAGCCAGCAACTCTGAGGAAATAAGTCAGAGAGATGGGCCAGCGGCCTACAGAACTCGGTGATAGAATCGGGGATTTAGGAAAGGTTCCTGATAAATGTGCTACTTAATATGTGCCTAAGAAATAAAGCCTCCTCATTTCAAAGTTGGGAGTGGTCGGACCTTCATTCCAGAGTAAAAAGCACAGTAGTTCAGAGTATCTTATACAGCTGGAAATATGCCCAAAGTTTCACTAAAGAAGATAACCCTTGAATATATTAATTCTGGTGGACTGATTGAATATATACTACATACTACATCCAAGTCATAAAACAAAATGTTACACACACACACACACACACACACACACACACACACACACACACACCTTTTTCATTTAGGTGGCATAAAAGTTTTCAAAGGTGAATGTGTGTGTGTGCACCTGTGTGTGTATGTGTGTGTGTGTGTGTGTGTGTGTGTGTGTGTATCTGCATGTGTGTGTATGTACCCTCTCTGTGCATTAACACCCCCATGCGTTAGACCTGGTTGCTTCTAACTGAGTTGTTTTTAATGACAGATAATGAATTTGTTCACTGAATTTAAAAAAACATTCTCAGGCTTTAAAGGAAATAAAAAATCAAGGCTCTACTTCAAAATCTGACTTGACAAAGTGTAACTATTCCTAAACTTAATACAATTATCTATAGTCTAATTCTACACTTTTGGCTAAGAGTTTACACTGTTCCTTGATAAGATTAACTTCAAAGAATAATTGCATGACATTCCTTTTAAACTATTTTCTTTTCACCAGGTGAGCTAAGAAATTCAGAATGTCTGATCTACTAATAACACAGATAGATGTAGATAGGGGAACTATACGCCCATTTACTTATTCATGCAGCTAAATACACGCAACAGAGATACAAGGTTTGTAACTTGCAGGCATACTTAAAAAAATGTTTCCCGTTTTATATTACTCTCCACTAGTATTTTGTCATTTCTTTCCTTCATACACAGCAGAGGACCTTTTGTAAGTTGTACGACACTCCCACAAAACCCATCTGGATCCCATGTTCCCTGGGCCTCTCTGATTCTGCACCCACACAAAGAGCAAGGACTCTTACCTGGCTGAAGCTCTGGCCGGCAGCTCGGGCTTGCGTGCTGCGTGCTGGGAGCTGAGAAGGGGCTGTGTCACCCAGGGCCAGGGTCTGGTTGCTATGGTAGCTGGCCGGATACTGGAAAGACCCTTCAGGTTTAGAATTGAGCTGAAGTGTACTCTGGGAGAGCAGGCTGGGCCCTGGGATGAAAGTCATTTAGAACAGTCAGTGACAGTCTCAGTGAAGCAGAAATGACATGTATTATTTATTGAGAGTAGCCTAGAATTATCACATGCACATGATTCTAGCCATCTATGCTTCAAGTTCTGAGAACTAAAATGACCATAAAATTCAGCTCCAAGTCTCAGATGAGATTTTTCTTTCTTTTTTTTTTTACTTTTCTTTTTTGGTGGCTTAAAAGTTCTCCGAGGAGTAGATTTTTCAAATGATCTCATCCTGACCTACATAGAGATCTATCTTATGAGGCAAATTAATCAAGTGGTTATTTCTGGATCAGACGATATCAGAAACATTTGAAATAATGTTAAAAAAAAGTCCGCCCTTTTGTACATGTTAATTGCATTAATATAATTATATCCCACTTCATGACTGGCATGCTAAAACACTCAAAGCCTTCCAGCCAGTGACAGGTTCTATTGTGTAAATAATGATGTAATACCACAGTGCCAGAGAGCAGACAGTATTTAAAATATTAATAGCTGCTCATACAATGTAAGATTCACCCTGGTCCCTGAGGACTAGTTATCTTTGCAATGCTCAGCAGGAGAACAAAGAGAAAGGCAGGGTGTTAATGCCCGTGCTGTGAACATGGGGGTGAGAAAGGACGCTCAAGTCCTGGCCTCACGACGCAGTTACATTCTGCATGTACAATCTGACTTTATCTTCTGTGTTCCATGGAAATGGCATGCTTGCAAGAGTTTACACACACTGTTTTAGGAAAAAGATTAAAACTCAAACTTAATATTCACTTCAGGAACTTAAACCCTCATGGAGAAGTGAGCACTTATTTGCTGGTTTCCCTTGAGTGTGTTTGAGAGATGGCTGGTGTGGCAAGAATGATGGAGGAGCAAGAACCTGTGAATACAAATGTCTTCATGCCTGCTTTCTTTCTTTCTTTCTTTCTTTCTTTCTTTCTTTCTTTCTTTCTTTCTTTCTTTCTTTCTTTCTTTCTTTCTTTCTTTCTTTCTTTCTTTCTTTTAGCAGTATGATACAAAGCCAGTTCTTCATGCATGCAGAGTGATAAGACACAGGACCTATGGGACAGCCCTGGAACATCCTTGATACTTTCTTTGCTTTTTTTAAAAAAATAACAGCATTGTTTCTGGTAAGTAAGAAATCACAGGGTCCTGACTTGTCTTTAAACATGACATTCTTTTCCAAAGGAAATCCTAGATTTGACCAGAACCAGTCTCGCACAACTATAACGTGCCTATTTTTTTTAGTAGAATTGGTTCTCAGGAACCTTGTCATTTATGGTCTCTGCACTCACTCCCTCATGGCACTTCTAAACAACATGAGTATAACGTTTACAATCATGTTTTCATGCAGCCCCAACTTTATCACAAAAAGTACCACCAAAGCACAACTGGAACTCTCTATCATTTCATGCAAACTCAACCCCAGGGAAACAGTACACGCCGTGCAGTCATGGTCTCAGAAGCTGGCAGAAGGACCCTGGAGTCTGTACTCCAAGTCTAATTACCAGAATAATGGTGCCTCTGTGGAGGAACGCATCCGCATTACTCTGGACACCAGGAGTTCTATAGTGATAGTGGTGGGGGAAGCACCAGGCACAGCAAAGTCCAGAGCTGCTCTCTAAGTTCTAGACAACGGGCAGACAGAGTTCTGGGAAACCTTTTAGAAGGCAAGTAGAAAAGGTTGTTTGGGGTAGTGAAACATGGGGCTATCCACCTAGAAGAGACAGGGGGCCTCACTGCTAGAGCATTGAGGAGTCCTTAGTGGAGACTTGGTGGAGAGAGTGGGCACTGCGGAAGCGCAACGGCTTTTCTCGATAGTCACTGGTATATCTGAAACGGGAAGCAGTGCACTGTCTTATTTTGCTAATTCATTTAGGAAAGGAGATGGGCGCCTAACAGCCTGCGCTGGGCACCCCTTCCTCCTACAGCATTGTACAGGCAAGGAAGGTTATAGCAGATGCACCAACCGTGCACACGGATGGAAATCTCAACAAAGTAAAATAAAAGAGAACCTTTACTTTCACATCACTCAACAAAAACCCAAAAAGCAAAATGGCCACATGTTGTAATTATTTGTCTTTCAAGAGAGTATGACTCTGCTCCAATGAACTTCCCTGAGTAGCGAGTTAAATGACTTTGTGTTTTATGAATAGATTCATACAATTATCCCTGGAAATGTACAAAAGCTGTTTATACAGGATTTTCAAATAACATCGTCAGATTCTTTTGCAAACAGAATTTCAATTAAAACTATGGTTTATATGCTCCTGAGAATTGCATCATGGGTTAATCAAACCTGCCCATCTTTTACAGAATCAGCCATGTACTTGATCAATACTCAATGAAAACAAATCAAGATTCCCTATCTCATTATTCTGCTAATACATCTCAAGGCCTGAAAGCAAGATGTGCTTTGACATTGGTAATTGCACCAACAAGCGGTATATCATGACATCACAGTACTGACTTGTCACCTGCCAAGGACAAAACGACCGGAACAACAGCCCAGACCCGGTGTGTGTCTTACAATGACTTTTTCACTGATGATTGGGCTTCAAATCAACAAGATCTATTTTTTTCCAGTTTTGGAGAACATGTATACATGAAAATGGTTAAAAAAAAAAAATCACACAACGTCCCTAAACCTCTTTAATGATGGAAGTCAAATTTGCATACAAATTTCCATTAGTTGATTAGTAAGACTGTGCATTGAGGCAGAAAATATAAATTTGCTAAAGATTTTTAAGGAATTTAGTTTAGGGATTTAAATATTCTCTCTCTCTCTCTCTCTCTCTCTCTCTCTCTCTCTCTCTCCTCCAGAACTCCTGGATTTATATGTAGGCTTGCTTGGGGTACAGGCAAACAAGGGCAATGATCTTGAGGAAATGGAGTGTACGTACTGGAGGAGGATGGGAAGATGAGGAATCTGTCAGGGAGGGGAGCAGAGGACATTTTCTCCCTAAATTCCACGCATGAAAATCCTGTCTTCTGTGCTAAGAGCTGCAGTAGAACACCCAAACCCCCAGCAATAGAGGAGGAGGAGGAGCTTTGTCTTGGTAGCCGAAAACAAAAGTGATAGTCTGGATACATGCTGGATACATTCTGAAAGTTCAAGAACGAGTTCTGTAGAGTTTGCTCATCCTAAAAGAATCCTGAAAATGGGTCTGGAGTCAGCTGAGAAGGACTGTTCCTTGCAGGCCAGGAAGGGTGGGGGTGTGGAACTGTTTCTTGATTAGCTGTGGTTTAGACGGTCTTTTTGTCCTTGATCTGTTCAATGTCTTTGTTCTGACAGGACAGAGTGGGGAAATGGCCAGGAACTACCCAGTTGATCCAACTACTTCTATGAGACTGCAGCAAAGACAGGCTACTGAGTGGGGTGCTAACGCCTCAACGGGCTCTTGCGTGTATGAACTGATTGGAAGAGGACACAGCAACCTGCCAGAGAAGTTGTACTCTAAATTTCTATTGTCCCCAGAACATGAACAGAGAGAGACAGACGTAGAGCTGTCATCTCAGGCTTAGAAGCTGGAGATGACCTGAATTTCTGATTTCCTATCTTTTTCCAGGAACAGTTATCCTTTAACATCAAACACTAAGTCTCATGTACACATAAGCACTTTAAGGGCAAAAGGATCTTACAAAATTGACATTCTCTTGCTGCAGAAGAAATCCCCACTTCTCAGACTACACTACTTCCCTAGTGATCTGCTACTTCAAGGCCCCACCAGGGGCTGGCTCAGTGTCCTCTGATGGTGTAACAAAGTAAATAGAACGGTTGAAAAGTTATATTTTACATAAAGCATTAGGCCCACTTACAGGTTATATTAACATATATTTACTATGATACAAGTCACTTTCTCACGAAGTTAAATAGGCGCTCTAAGAGTTATCTTTGATTATGTGTGGTTTAGCATGTATATATGTTTGCACGGGGTTTAAAGAGACCTCATCTGGAATTTCCAGTTCTTTTCTGATTTAGCTGAACATCTGTCCCACATACATTAAATCTGAATTAAACTTCATAGTGCGCAGTGACACAGGAAGGCCAGGGGCCTCCTAAATGACATTCGCAAGCCATCACTTAAGTCACAACCGTGTTAACAAAATGATGGGGTATGTGGTGAAAACAATCAATCCAGAAGCAGGAGTCAGCAGATGTGGGGTTTGTCCTCCTACACATTTACACAGCCGTAGATGCTGATGGTGGCTGTGGTGAATTAGCAGATTAACAGAATTAACAGACGCTCTTTAGTAGATCTTTACTAGACCTGTACGGAGCGCTTTACACCTAGCAACACACTGAAGTTTAAAAAGAGTCTCAGGGAGGAATTGAACACCTAGTCCCTCTGCTGCTGGGGCATTCCTCAGCTGACAGAGCAACCCTGAGTATCTAAGGGCGCCTCTGGCTTCATCCAGACCTTACTTCTGCTGCTTCACAGTTAAAGCTCTCCAAATGTGAGCTTAAAGATTCTTGACCGAATGCAAGACTTTACGTGGATTATTTTATGCCACATTAGTATTATCATTTATTAACTTTATTGTCATTATCATTATCACAAAGGTAATGGTAAAAACCTGGCTGGGGTTTGTCTTTCTGGGAAAAAACAAAACAAAAAAACTTGCTATAGCGATATTTCACTTAATGCTTATTGCTGTCTTTCAACATCCTTTATCATTTTGTGTTTTGGGTGGAGGTTATCTAATGAACCCTTCAGCAAAGCAGCCTGCTGCAATAAAAAAAAAAAAAAAAAAAAATCACAGACAGACATCTATAGTCACAGCCAAGAGGTGAAAAACTGAAATTCCTGGCATCAGGAGAGAGTTGTTCTTGTTTTCTCAACCTGAAATTTCTTTCTCCGGGAACTGCGAAGCTCATTCTCGAATGTCATGTAAGTAAAAAGACCACTTCGTCAGTGTACCTCGCCCTTATCTCTGACTGTCCAGAGAAAATTAACCATGTCCTGCCACACCACCTTAATTCTATAGACCCAGTCACAAAAAGTTTTAACAGTCCATCAGCTAGACGCATGGGTACTGTATCACATACTAAAAGGGAAGAAGGGAAGAAAGCTGAAACTACAGAATTCCAGTGGCAATATGGGTTTGCGTGTGGGACTTATATAAAACTGCAGACATTAAAAGTGATGGCAGGACTATGCTTAGAGGCAGGAGGGACTACGGGGTGACAACAGGGTGAGAGGAAGGCCAGCATTTAAGAGACCTGAAAGGAACTGAGCAGGACATGGGTGACTAAGCAGGCGGGGGAGGGGAGCACATTCCCCAGGGATGACTTCTCACGTTCTCAGAGGGGCAGGAAGTTGAGTGGGAGACCCAGTGCTTGGATACTGCCAGGATTCCTGTTTCAGTCCTGTCCTTTTAGAAGATGTGGGAACTCATCTCGGACTCTAACTGAGCTTGACTCCTGTAATATTTTACATCTTTCATAATTTCCCAAGTAATTGAAAAGCATATTTCAGTCACATGGAAATAAAAATTTAGAGTGGCAGTGTGGTTGTGGAAAAGTCACCTGTGGAGGAGTGTGAAGACTCCGAGGGACAAGGGTAGGTCTCCAAAGGACAGAGGTTAGAATTCATTTCAAAGGATTATTTAGTGTTGTCAAAAATGCACCAAGAAAAGCAAAACACCAAAAACAGCAATAAAAACTGTCCATGCAACATGCAAATGCACAGATACACTCAGAAACCCAAAGATGCACCAAGACAAGGAAAACTAACACACAAACAGAACCGAAAAGGACTGAGCAAGCTTTGAACAGATACTCAAAGAGATAGATGTTTTGTGAGAACGTTAATTTAGGATAGTCAGCAGAAAAATAAACATGCAAATGATGCACACCCTTGAGAAGGGAGGTCTCTCTCACTTGCACATCCCAGGAAGGGAGACTTCACACTCTGAGTAGCTTTGGTTATATTTAAGCTTATCAGAAAGGACAGACACATGTCACATTCTGGGGTTAAACTGTTTCTTACAAGATAATTTTTTAAAAATTCTTTTTATGCAAGTCATGAAAATAATTTTTCTAAATCTCACACACACATTTGTAACAATGGAGAAATTTGCATTTATTTCTGCCTTCTTGTTACTTGATCTCTGCAGAAGGTTTAGAATGATTTAAAAATGAAGAACCTTTCTTTCTTTCTTTCTTTCTTTCTTTCTTTCTTTCTTTCTTTCTTTCTTTCTTTCTTTCTTTCTTTCCTTCTTTTTTCTTTCTTTCTTTCTTTTGTCTTCAATAAGAATAAATTCTTGCAACAATATCAAATAAAAAGGGGGTGGAGGGAGCCTGGCCTATTGAAAATACCAGGAAGGGTGATATGAAATCAGAGGTAGTGATTATGTATTATTATAAAGTATAAACTAAAGAAAATACTGATAGTTATTTGTAGGCTTACTATGTTCATAGTAATCACAAAGTGTTCTGCAGAATATTCACACTGATTTTGTTAAAATGAACCACGCATCCTTCTTCTTAGCAGAGACTTCTTTTTTATGCATTCTAAGAGAACTTGCCATTTTACCGAGCCATGGAGAAGACGGTGGGGCTAATCTGGTTATTTTCTCCTGAGATTCACTAGTAACTGATTTATGAGTTCCAGGGAGGAAGCTCCCTAGGAGTAGTAGTTCAACATGCCCAGCACCTCAAAACAACTGAGGGTTAAAATTTCCGGGCTTTAGACAAGTGGGCTTAGAGCTCAGAAGGCTGCTCTATGAACAGAGAGGCATTGAAATTTCATTTCTGTCTCTATATCTAGAATGCATAATACACCTTGTCGGCTGTTTCCAATGTGCACAATGATTTATGGGAGAATTAAAGCTTTAATGGTCCCAAGAAGACTGTATCCCACACATAGACTTTACACTGACTTCACTCCAACCAACATCATTGTCCTGTTGCTTTTGCATGCTTGCCTGATACACAGGCATAGACCCAAAGTTGATAAGGGTCTTACATAGGAGCTTAGTCTGTTCCTTTAGATCCGTACATGAAAGAGGGGGGCTGAGAAAGTGGATTTGTCAAACACACAAAAGCCAAATATATAACGTTAGTTTGCAGTGCTTTGATAAAGAATCTTGCAGCTCCTGGAGTGTAAGCATAGAATAGTGTTTCTATTTCACATTACAGTGCCCAAGGGGTTCTTAATAAAGGCTTATCTCTGTTAGGTATTTCTATTGTGTAATGAGAACAAAAATACTATCTATATATTTTTATAAGTTAAGAATCTAATGAAAGCAGACTTGACTCTGAGTGCCGGTAATCTTAAAAAAAAGAGAAGTGGAAAATTAATGAAGGCCAGTTATTAAAGAAACAAAACTTAAAAACTAAATCTAAAAATGTAACAGCCAGTGTCTGGGTCATACTGGTTTATGATGATGTCATAATGGTGGAGCCATCCCTGACCTGGGGTATACTGCCTGTTTGTGAGCTTTGTCCCCATTCCTTATGCTATATCTTCTTACACGGAGATATGCTGAGGCTCTGGCATCTGTCAGTTCCATCAGCTCTCAAAGGGTTGGTCTCACAAACCAATTGTGTCCTTATACATTACTGAGGACCTCTAAAAGCTTTTACTGATACAGATTATATGCTCTGGTATTTGCTGGAATACCTAAAACAGAACACTCAGCAGCCAAAAGTTCCTGTTATAGAATGGGCACCATCCTATGCCCTGTGGCCTCAGGAATGTGTCCCTGCACTGCCATGGGTGAGAAATAAAAATCATTGATCTCTTAGCACTGTTGTGACAAGCAATGGACTTTGAGGGTTCTCTACAAGAGTCTTGGTGCACACCACCCCCTTCCAAGAACTCCCAAGTATACTTTAAGAGATCTTCATGCTTGTGGCTAGAGTATCAGTGTCTCTCCATGTGAGAAATTACGTCATAAGGAACAGGGACAAAGTTCACAAAGTAGCCATGTAGAGCTTAAGGCTTTCTATCTTGTTGAGTCTAGACTTGGTCTCCATGGCTGATAACAAAGAAAACAATCAACCTCCTCTCCCTTGACCATGGCTTTCCCTGTGTTGAAGGAGTGTAATTCATGTGTTTCATCTTGACTGCTATTATTTGTATCTCTGTTGTTGGTGTGCCATCCTGGGATTATGAAAAGTCACTTCACAAAATGCCTCTCCTGTGAAGTAAGTATTCTCAGAATGAAAAGGACAGACTGTAGTTCCACAGTGAATAACACATCCCTGTCACCTCACTGTGTGGCACCTACCTGGGTCCTGTCTGCTCTGAGTGGGATTCTATACATGACTGATTCCACATAGTTTATTATACACTGATTTGAAAGCTCAGAATTATATACATTTTAAAGACATCCCTCATATATGAGCTCTCACAGGCTACCCACTGAATGGTAGAATTGTACGAGATATAGTAGAGCTCCAATTCATTAGTACAACAAATAAAAGAATAATTACTCTTTTAAAATACATGAGACAACTTAATTTCTGGTTAACGTCGATGTCATTTCCTCCCACGTTGTCCTGTAATTTCTATATTTGCCCTCACTTTAGTTCTGATTTTGATTGACAGAATTTTTATTAGTTCCTGGCTGAGATACCATTGCCCTTATCTCTCTTATCTCTGAGTTTGTATCTCCAAGGATGCATGAGGTGAATGAAGTCCTATCCACACTCATTCTGGCCAAGCTATGCTGGACACGGAGAAGCTAATGGCTCTGGGCATCCATCAGTAAACTGTTCTTGTTGCTCATATGTTCTGTTATTTAACTAAAGCAACCCCCATTTCTGAATCCACCATCTAGTGACTGACACATATTTGTTAGACTTGAAATCAGATAGCCAGCAGCCATGAGAAAATGGTGGGGCTGTGGGTGGCAGCAAAGGCTGTTCACATTTCACATACTGTTTAGGATAGTGTTTTTTTTTTTTTTTTTTTTTTTTTTTTTTAAGAGATAGAGTTGGAAAATATTTACAACTATCACAACACCAAGTTAGCATAGAGAGGTAGTTACAGATCACCATGGTATTCTGACACCATGAGTCAACACTTATTTTTAATCAATCATTGGAAAATAAAAGTAACAAAAGCCTTAAATATAACATGTTAAGTTCCACTTGCTAAGGTATTGAAGTAACTTTCTATTTAATATGTTTTTCCAGGCAGATTTAGACTTACTTCTTGTTGTTTTAGTCCCTTTTGAGTGGGGACTAGGAGACTGGTTCTCAAGGGCAGGATGCCAAGTTCAATTTAGCATTAGCTAGTTCATAGCTATTCCAGCTAATGAAGCCATTGATTGAATAATCACAAGGGACTCCCCAAATCTGATGTGCTTTCGTTAATTAGATGGATGTATCCAAGAGCACTACATTTCTATGTTCTTTTCCTAAACCAAGGGCATCTACATCGGATACTACAGCACTACCCAGTAGACCACTGTGCTGGCTCAACTTTTGACCCCACACTCCTTTCCTATCCCTCCACTGACAAGGAAGCTGGGCATGTGGATTTATTTCCAGGAGGAGGAAACCCGGGAAAGGAAGATTAGTTTTTGTCTAGTTAGGCATGCCTGCTACTCAGCGCTGTTCCTACCAGATCCAGCAGGTTCCTTCAGGTCCAAGGACAGTGATAGCTTCTGTCAGTTCATTGCTAACACCTGGCACTTTTAGCATATGCTGACTGCTCATTTAATCTTGCCTACCTCTTTGTCAATCATCTCTTAATTAAGTTGCTTTTTAACTACACTCCTGAATAGAATATTTATCCTATGTTGATCCCTAACTGATAGACATACAGGAAACAACTGACAATTTTCAGATCCTTTCAGCACTTCACACGAACAATATACTGATATCTTAAACTGCAGTGATATGTTAAATATTTTCAAAATATTTTCCTATATTTCACATGGTGACTTTACTCCCAAAGTGCTGCTGAAATTGCTAAGAACAAGTGTTCTGAGTAACACCATTCCCCATGTGGCTGTGGCTCATCTTTGGTACAAAAGTTTGGGTGCTGGGTCTGTTAGCAGGCACTTTAAAAGTATAAACATGGGTGTGTGTGTGTACATATATATGTTTGTATATATGTATACAGGTATGTACTACGTGTGTGCATATGTATGTAGTATGTATGTATGTACATATATAAGTACATATGTATGTATGTGAGTACATACCCATGTATTTTTTTAATGGTACAAATTAGAAAAAAGCCAAAAGCAATCAACATTACATAGGACAAATAAGATGCAATATATTTTCAAAATGGAACTATACTTACTACTGATAAATGTTAAGTACGGTTTGCAACAAAACAGAGCAATCACACAGTCAGGAGGCAAAGAAAAACAAGTAGACACTATGTGAGTGTGCTTGCATGGAATCCAGAAAGCAGACTGAGGGCTGAGGAGCAGCCGCCTTGCCAGAAGGCAGGGGCTGGTTTGAGTGTGCCTGTTTGCTTTAGTTACTTTCTTTAAAGCTGGACGCCAGAGCGCAGGAGAAAACCTTAGCTGTCTGTCATCCGACTACCCAGTACTTTATAGAAAGCTAATAACCTTCCCTAAAACACAGAGCAAGTACAAGACATATCTGCTAACTGCCCTGTGATGCACACAAGTGAAGAATCACGCCATTTGGGGAGGGTTTGGAGCACATACTGCAAATGAAGAAACTCGACCACTAGACATCCTCTGAATGTCCTTTAAGTCTCCCAGAGCTTCTCAATGGAGAAAGTAACCATTACATTACTGTAATGGTGACTCATTACAGTAAAATGACCTGCACGTGCGTCTGTTCTCATTTCTCAACTCTTTCACGATATGTTCTTTTACTTCAGAAATACTTTTACTGTTTCCATCTTTCTTGCTGTTTTTATTTATTTAGCTTGCTTTAGTTATTTTTTTTTTAATGAAGTGTCTGTATGTGTGTTCTTGAGTGGGAATGCGCATGGTTGTGTGTGTGTGTGTGTGTGTGTGTGTGTGTGTGTGTGCAGGTTCCTGTAGAGCACAAAGGACAGAATCGGGTCCCCGTGGCAGGGAATTGGAGCTACTTGTAAGCTTCCTGTCTGTCACCGGTGCTGAGAGCCTAACTGGAATCCTTCGCAAACGCTGCATGCACAGTGAACTACAGGCTTCCTCTCCAGCTCTTATTTGGCTCTTTAAAAGATTTTTCCAAACATGAGTGCAACATTTCTGTATTTTAGAAATGAAGCTTAGATTTCCACTGAACATCAGCTTACTTATGAAATATTGTTCCATTTTTAAAACAGTGCGTATCTTTTCATGCGAAAAAATGCTGTCCAGAAGGCTATTTCTTATATACAGTTATAACATCACTGCATTTATTATCTTGATTTGCTTTTCATTTTAGTGAATTATATTCAGTGAATATGACCTTTGAGTTTGGTGTTTTCATTTTCTACCTCACCATTTTGTTAAAATTTCTTAATTAGAAATTTTTGTAGTCATATGAATAAGAGTTGAGAATATATTCAGTATGTCCCTTTTTAAATTTTTACTTACGTGCTTTTTATTTCGATAGAATCTCATGTAGTCAGGCTGGCCTCAAACTCACTCTGTGGTTCTGACTTTCTGACTCTCCTATCTCCATGTCTCAGGAATTGAGGTTCGGATATGCACCATCCTGGGGGACTGAAGCCCAGGTTCTGTGTGCGTTGCATGAGCCACTTCAAGAGCCTCTCTTCATTCATTGTAAGGTTTAATTTTCCTTTCCTTTCCTTTTCTTTTAGCTTTCTATCAAATATGCACTTGAAAGGTCAAAGTTATACTTTTACTTCCTGTTTTTATTTTTGAGATTACAGTGACGTCACTTACCCTTTCCTTGTCCTTCCTCCAAATCCTCCCATATCCCCCTGCTTGCTCCCGAGGCCTCTGTCTCCATTACTTATCATTACATCCACACACGCAGACTCGTGCATTCCTAAACATAACCTGATCCGTCTGTATAATGTTACATGTATGTATGTTTTCAGGGCTAACTACTTAACTTTTGTTTTAGCACCAAGAGTCTCCTACTCTATTCAGCTCCTCTATAGTCTTAGGTTTATTACATGATTATAAGTAAAAACAGCTCTGCTGCCTCACAGTCCTCTTTGAAACCCCTACTGCTTCTTTTGTATTCATTTCTATTCTACATTAACAGTGTTATTTAACTTTGCATTCAGTGCAATTGCTAGCATAAATGTGTCTAGTCTTTTAATTTCCATTTATTTCATTGATCTTGCTTCATATAAACATACCATAACAATTTTATTTTTGTTTGCCAGATATCTGAGTTATTGTTAATTTTAGAAGATAATTCGGTGCACTTACAGAAACACTAAGATTTATATAATGGGCTTGAGCCTGTGTTAATTCGCTTGCTTCTCACTATTCTCTTTCATTCACCTTTTCTCTGCTTTCTGTTTATAAAGTGTTGCAGCACTCATAGTCAAATGTGCCTCGCTGTTTATGAAAAGGAGAAATGAACTCTCGTGCCCTCCTCTGAGGAAGGAGACATGCTGCGCTGTGTGCTGCTTTCCTTACTCTGAAATACGGTGGTGTGTTTCTCAAATATCAGTTAAACAAACTTTGCTACCAAAAGACAAGTGACAATTGTGCACTTTAACATATAAATATGGAGGTAAGTACACTGGCAAGCCTGCATCTTATTTATGAGCATAAACGCAGGACTTTTGCTTTGAACATGTCTGGGTATGCACAATGACTAGCACCATAATAGTGGTATCATGTACTATAGACATAAGCTAATATGCACATTAAAAATATTTAAAAAACAACTATTATATTTCACTCTTATGTCTTCCTTTTTATGGCAAACCTTGAGTATTCAAGACAATTTCATTTTATTTCATCTTTTTAGATGCTTCATTGGTTTCTTTTATAAGATAACATTTTTTAAATAGTGTGACACAGCCATTTGTGAATTATTTTTCTGGGATTAACAAAGCACTTTTTTGTTTTCCAAAAAATTTTCAGGATTTTTCTTTATTTACATTTCAAATGTTATCCCCCCACTCTGGTTTCCCCTCCGAAACCCCGTTCTCTAACACCCCCCTCCAGCTCAACAACCCACCCATTCCCACTTCCTGGCCCTGGCATTCCCCTACACTGGGGCAAAGAGCCTTCACAGGACCAAGGGCCTCTGCTTTCATTGATGTTCGACTAGGCCATCCTCTGCTACATTTGTGAAATTTTATTAGAGCAAGTTCATAGAACTTTACAATTTATTAAGAACAGGTGTATCCTACTGCCTGTACTCTTCATTTCTAAGCTTTAGCCTTTCTAGCTGGAAAATATAACTATAAATAAACAAACAAACAAACAAATCTTTGAGTATTATAGAAATAATAAAATTTACTAAGTATTATTAAGGTAAGGTTATTGCATATTGCATAATACAAAGTAGTCAAAGGTGATTATATTATATGGAAAAGCAATCTTGTCATATAATTGCAGATCATGAAGATCTCTGCCAACAATGATCGGTATGTGTATCAGTTCATTGAAAGGCAGTCATTGTGCTAGTTAAACAAATATATATATATATATATATATATATATACATATACATATATATATGCATACGCATATGTATAAGCATACACATACACATATACAAGTTCACAGACCGTATTTGTCTAGTAGTGGGAGACCTGATGAAACACCTAGACTCTACCTCCTGACTCAGGAGTGCTTGCGACCTCGTTAGGGTAGCAAGAACCCTTAGGACTGAAGAGAAACCAATACATTATGAAGCTTTTTATTATAGATGGCTTGTATGGTGGCTTGGATGAGAAAAGTCCACACATCTGACATTTGTTCCCCAGTTGGTGGCACTGCTTGGGGAGCCTTAGGACCGGGAGACTAACTGAAGGGATCATCACTGGGCAGGCTTTGGGAGTGTACAGGCCTGCCCCACTTCCAGTTTGCCCTCCGTGTTTACCGATACTAGCATAACATGTGACCAGAGAGCTTTCTGCTGTGCCTGCCTGCTGGCCAGCCCTCCCCTCCGCTATCATGGTATTCTACCATAACAGCAAATAGTACTGGCATAACCTGTAAAGACATTATTTTGTGAAAAAGTCACCATGCTCTCCGTTTCCTCCCTTTCTGGGGGTCGCTGAGGCTGGGGATGTAGGTTACTTTGTAAGGAGCCTGTCTAGTGTGAGGCTTACACTCCATTCCCAGCACTGTGCAAGCAGAGTGTGGAGACATATGCCTATAACCCCAGCACCCCAGAAACGGTGGACTTAGGACCAGAAGTTGAAGGTCTGTCTTGGGTATATACATCCTTAGCGAGGAGGCAGCCTGGCCCACAGGAGTCTGCCCTTTGACCTACTTTCACTTGTGGAGTAATCCTGCGGGTCCAGAATGCCTGACTCCTGCAGAGAGCGGATACAGGAGTCCACCAGCTCAAGGCCTGTTGTAAGTTCATCTTCGATATCTTTTTGGCCATCTGAAAGGGGATACATTAAAGTGGTAAACAAGGTGGGTTAACAATAAAGCTTTAGGTCAGTGGTTCTCAAGCTGTGGGTTAATAGGTTTCTAATGACCCTGTCACAGGGATTGCACATCAGATACCCTGCATATCAGATATTACATTATGATTCATAACAGTAGCCAAATTACAGCTAAGAAGTAGCAATGGAATAATTTTATGGTTGGGAGCCACCATGGTAGGAGGAACTGTATTAAAGTGTCACAGCATCAGGAAGGTTGAGAATCACTGCTTTAGGTTATCATTTAACAATCAAACACTACCTCTACTAGGCAACACATTTACAAGCCTTGACATCAAGCACAGAAGCCAAAGTTAAGCACATGCATCTTTGGAGAAGATTAAGTTACCATAAAATTAAGAGATGTTAACCCCCTCAGCCCCAAATCATGAGCTAGCATAACTTCACTTAATTGTTTCCCTTTTCATTTTTTTCTTCCTAATTCATGTCTAGAAATCTAAAGTTCAAAATGGAAATTATTCAGTAGAGGTACATATAGAAGGGGTAAGATTCCATCAAGAGGCCATACTTTACCTTGTGTCTGCCAGTGGAACTGCTCTCCGGCTGAACTGCAAGAAAGAGGACACACAGCTGTAATGCCAGTTAGCAGAGAGTGTCGTCTAAACACACGACACGCGCGACCCCAGAGCAGGAGAGCTGGATTCCGGGAATCTTTCTCAGTCCACACAGAGCAGAGGGGTCTATTGAAACAGAATCTTAATTTTCATGCATTTGCTGTATACACCCTTTTGATTTGCAGCTAATACTGTGCCATCAATGAACATTGTTCAGTAATTTTCATAAAGATAGCTCATTTTTTCCCCCACAAATCCAATCCATTTAGCAATAGCTTATGGTGAATTCAGCTTTACTCAATTTTAGTTACTTTAAAATAACTAAAGTATGCATAGTATTAGACATTGTAAAGTTGCCTAATAAAGAAATATATATCCCCTTTTATTAAAAACAAGATAAAATAACTTTTTTGTCTTTACTTCAACATTTCCGATGAGTTCCTCTTTCTAGGTGATTGTTGTGACTTAAATAATGTGACTTAAAATAATAACATATTATTACCAATGGAATATACATTTTGAAATTCTCTCCTAACAACATGGATAGAGACAAATGTTGTTCACATATATGCACACATATATAACATATATTATATATACTTATAACCATATATATATGAACATCATATATGCATATATTCATATATATATATGCCTGTGATATTTCAGAGTAGTCCTGCATAGATGACTGATTTATTTTGCATGACTTATTTAAATATAAAATAGATGAATACATTTAAATTTTTTTGGTGTGAACAACTTCCTTTGTATGTTCTTCTAATGGTGCCACCATTTTCTGTCAATATCTGACGAGCAGTAAGAATAGCAGTGACAGATACCATTTGAAAATGGTTTTCTACATGTATTTTACCAGATCTTTGCCTTGATCAAGCAGCTTCTATGAATAGCTCATCAGTCCTTTAGCAGTAAGTGAGTTTTAGACCCTTAATTTGCACCTTAGAGGCAGCTTCTGAATGCATTTATGTGGGAAAAGGGAATTCTGGTATAAATCAGCACTCAGAAAAGCCATGATTGATGTAAATGAGAACAAGAATGGTCCCTTTAGAACCAAATGACTATTATAGGGTGTCTTGCTCCTGAGCCAACTCATATTAGCAAAATGGAAAGGAATTTTATAATGCTAAGAGCTGAAGACAGATCTGACACATGAAAAGGTAACTACAAATTCATTTCCATGAAGCTCTTACATCCATTAAAGAGATATAGCATATCTAAGAGCTGTGTCTAACTACAAAGTTCAACCCTTACCATAGGAATGTAATATACATGTCAATATTTTAAAAATGATAAAGCAGCTTCCCTTAGTAGGTATCATTACACATGATGTTGTTCCATATTAAAATTCAAGCCTCCCCAGGATACATTTGAACCATCACCACCATCCTTTAAGAATGTTACTTATCAAGCCTGTGCTGTCATGATCCTATTATTATGTACTGATACCATTGTACATTTTCAGAGACTGCACTTGAACCTGGGTATACTGATTCTGAGTAATGCTAAGTGCATATTATTAGTGTCATGATCATGTGCATCCCTTCTTAAATGTAGAGGTGATAGCCCACCAGAAGCCTACCAGCTCAGAAAACCTGTATGCTTGGCTGAGTGTCTGTTCCAAATAATAAAATTATACACTTCTTGTGTGCTATGGATGTTTGATTCACCAGGTAAGACTCATTGTCAATTTAGTGCTAACCCAAGCTCTGTCCTTCTATATCGGTAAGGCTGGACAAACTCTCAAAGTGGCATAACCTTCTAAGTGTAGATGTCATCATCTGTGTAGGGACAGAAAACATTCTCATACTGTACTGGGCTGAATATCAGCTTTTTTCCCCAAAATAAATTCTAGATCAAAGCTCTGAAATTTGTGTATGCTCAGCTGTTTGGACAGAGGGCTTCAAGACGGTATCAATAGTTGAGTGTCTTCAGACAGGTCATCTACGGGAGGGATTTGAGTGAGAGATGTCCTTGTAAGAGACTGAAAGAACCTACACAGACAAGGAGATGGCCAGGTAAAGATGAGGGTGAAGACCAGTTGACTCAGATACTCAGTGGAAACTACACAATCAGGAAGAGGTTTGAGAGGAACTTCATCTTTGATCTTGCTAGGAACTGTCTGTCTCCCAGCTGACACACTGACTTCAAACTTCAACCCTCCAAATCTGCGAGAGTAAGTTTGTGTTGTTTTAAGCCAGGTGCCTTTATAACACTTATGGCAGTCTCAGAGAATCACATTATTTTTTTCCTGATACAATAAATTGCTACTACCTCCAAACTACTACAGGCTCACAGCAATCCAGGTATTTGGTTCTAAGGTTTATGACATAGCAAGGCATTGTTATTTCTCAACACTTACCAACTGTCTCTTGCTTTTAGGAACAAGACTTAGTGATGTTAAGGACTGTGACCACTCAGCTCCTAATAGTCTCATCAAAGCTTTGAAGAAACTTGCACAACACTGAATGCAAATTCCTCATCCACAAACCAAAGTCACTCACTGGGGTGAGGGGTATGGCTCCCTCTTAAGCTTCCTCATATCTAAAGCAGTGCAAGTGAGCCACCCCTGGGCTCAGGGGTGCTCTGGTCTCTCCCTATGGAACACTGAGTTGCTCATCTGCCCTGCCCATTATGTGTAGACAGGGCTACACAAAACCCCGAGGGAAGAAGTGGAGGGCATCATTTCCTGTTCAAGCACAGAAGTGCAGGCATGAGTTTCTAACCTTTCTATCAACTTAAGCTCTGTGTTTACATGGGTCCATAAGAATGGACATTATGTCAGCCCATGCAGAAAGGCGGTCAGACATACAGTATGGTGGTGTGGAAACTCTGAAGGTACAGGTTGACGCTGTAGAACTCACGTTCCACTAATCCATCGGGATATGGGCCATTGTTGGTGTTCACAGTAGTTCTTCCCTCTTGACTTTCTCCTGCACAGGATGGGGCTGGATGAAGGTATCCCATGGCAATCCCTGCACAGAAAAGATGGGGCCCGCAGCTTTGCTCATATGGGAGTTTGTCTGCTCCTCTACAGTAACAGGTGAATCACTGCACAAGACTCAACATCCAGCTGGGCAGTGGTGGCACACACCTTTAATCCCAGCACTTGGGAAGCAGAGGCAGGCGGATTTCTGAGTTCAAGGCCAGCCTGGTCTATAGAGTGAGTTCTAGGACAGCCAGGGCTATACACAGAAACCCTGCCTTGAAAAACCAAATAAATAAATAAATAAAATAAAATAAAATAAAAAGACTCAACATTCTCATATAGCTATTTTTTGGTACTTCTCTTTCTAAATTATTTCAGTTTTATGATACCATAGAAATGAGAAGTAGCATTTTATTATTATTATTACAGTTGAGAGAAAAAGCACTACTGACGGTAATGTAGAAATGTCCTCTCAGGTAAAAAAAATCGTATTCCTTTGGGGCAGACAAAAGCATTAATCACTTCAGTGGTTTCCTTGACCCCTTTCACACAGTTAAAATGCATTAGCAGTAATACCGATCACAGAGTGCAGACATCCCCAGACGAAACCGGTTTGGATTTGGTTTCCTTAAGTTCATACTTTCCACTCTCTGCTCTGGGATTCCATGACATTGTATGTTTGTTTGTGTGTGTATGTGTGCATGCGCTTGATTCCTTTCTTTTAAGAATTGCTGTAAGGTGTATACTTCTTTAAAAAACCAAAAAGCAAACAAACCTAAAGATTCATTGCATCATCACAGACTAGGCCTGCTTCTCATCTACTCTCATGTCTAGGGTTAGGAATTATCTGCAGTAAACATTCTCAGTGATGCAGCTGACTTTAGTGCAATGGAATAATCCACATTAAGAGACACACACTTCACCTCCCTTCATATCACATGTGAGGAAAATGGCAGAGCATCTCTCTGACAAGTTATTACAGTAGGGGTGTTAGGACATTTCTAGTTAGCCAGCAATAGCTGATTGCTTCCTGTGCTTTGGGCATGATGGATGTGTGTGTGTGTGTGGCAAGGGTAGTTTAGACCAGAGAGTTACCTTGAGCCCCTTGCAATGTGGATTCTACCATTGCCTTTTCTGACGATCATCTCTCTCACCCGTGGGCCATTTCTAATAAAGACCAGATATGAAAGTTCATAGCTTTTCTTAATGCCAGGAAAAGACACAGAGCAAGCCACTTCTACTGATACTCTCTGATGGACCGGCTCAAGTATATTTTCTTTTGTGACTTTCAGATGCCCGAAGCATCAGTCTCCACCCTGAACCAGGTGGAGCATTATTCCTCCTAACTTCTTTTAAAGAGAAATAAAGGTACGGAGCGCTGAGGCTTTGGTGGACTTCGCTATGAAGCTGAGTAATGCACCTAAAACATAAGCCAGGGGAAGCTACTGTAAAAGTAAATTGCTTCCAAACTAATGTCTGATTCTGCCCTACAGGAATAAAGATACTCGTATTGATGGCATGTGTATGTCTAGACCTTGGTTGTAGCGGAAGAGAGCTTTTAGTAGTCAATGTCACATTCAGGACCCCACCCTAGAAGGTAGTGATTGCAAAATAAAATGAGCTTAGTCAAGAGTCTTAGATACTATGGGAATGATGTGTGTATGGGAAAGATGAGAATTGGTCTGTTTGGTGTGTAGTGTTTTGCCAGAGGCCTCTACTGCCTGTTATGTGTGTGTGTGCTATTTCCTAGTCTGCTATGGTGAATAGCTCTTTTCCCCTTTCATTACTTCTTTGTGGCTTCTGTTCCTGAGACTGCCCTAAATGAATAGTCATAGTCTCCCCCATGTAAATGACATGTTGATTTCTTTCTTATATCACAAATCTTTCTGCCTTGGTTATTTCAACATAATATATAATATAGACATCTTCATTCGGCTACAAAGGCTACTGTTAGGAATACCTAGCTAAATCAGGATGGCCTGTGTACAGCAGTGGACAGGGTGGTCTCTGAAGCCAGACTCTGTGTGGCAGAGCCCAGCTCTGACAGGTTCCATAAAATGGCAGGGAATATTTAAACTTGTGAGGATTCAATCAGTTCCTATATTTCAGGTGTTTAAATGTGTGCTGATTAGGGGCTTAGTGCACTACGGAATACAGAACAGAATAAAATTGTTTATAAACTACAGTTGGCCATGACTACAATCATTTACTGTAAATTACTGGTGTCAGTGTCAGTAATTATAAGTTGATTGATTATGCCTTACTCTGTGTTTTTTCTTTGTAGTACATGGAAATTGTCTGTGGGAGGGTCTAAATGGGAATAGTCATGGGGAAAGGTGAGCAGCTGGTACAAGAGAAAGCCATGCATGGCAATTTCTGGACTTTTACTGTTGCAGCGATGCCACAAAGAAGACAGCACATTTTCTTGGTGGGCAACCCCTTGTGGCTTTGAGCACCCAGAAGGGAGTCATCACCATAGTTTGTCTACTTGACTTTCACCATAGTTTGCTACTTGAATGTTCTCAAAGGCTCATGTGTTAAAGTAATGGTCCTAAGGGGACATTATAGAAACTGTCGCCTTATTAAAAGATAGGGAGTTTTTAGATCATTGACCTGTAGTTCTCAAACTGTGGGTCCATGACCTCTTTCATAGAGTCACCCAAGACCATCAGAAAATGCAGATATTTATATTATAAGCCATAATAATAACAAACTTACAGTTTTGAAGTGGCAATGAAATGTAATTTTATAGTTGGGGTAACCACAGCATGAGGAGTTGTGTTAAATGGTCTCAACATTAGGAAGGTTAAGGACCACTGACAATTGAGAATGACCTCTAATGGGATCTGTGGGACTCGTGCCTCTTCCTCTCGCTTTGCTGTCTGACAAGAAATTTGCCTCATCACGGGTTCTCATTGTGATGCGCTTAGTAATAAATTCAGTCATTGAGAGAAACCTGAAGAGTTGGATGCCCAAATAACCATTTTACTCTTTGCACTTTATCGGTCTTGAATATTCTGTAACAGTGATAGAAAAGCTCCTTTACATAAGTGCCAATGGGGTAGGGACAATACAGTTGGGTGCATAGAGCTAGAGGCAGTATGCCAAGCCTCCTCCTGTTCAAAGCCTTTGTATGCAGGCCCACGGACCTTTGACACATCGCCTGCTGTCTCGGTAGCACAGCTTCCTTCTTGGAAAGACAGGGATGTCCTTTTCATAGGAATTTTACCAAAAGTAAGAATGTAAAGGATTTAAGCCCACAGAACAGTGACATGAACCTGACATCATGAGGGAATTTGTGAATAGAAGCCAAAGGAGGGAAAGCTGGAGGAAGAACTGCCAATTCCCAGAACAAAATGAGCTTCCACAGGATCGTCACACAGAATTCAACTTGTCTCTTTATCTGTCTTGGGCACAGATAAAATATTACCACACTAATATGTCATGGGTTCTAAAGAATTTATGCTTTCTTTCACCAGAACTATAGTAGGGACTAAAAAAAGAAGTATATTCTTTGAAAAAGAAAGATGGCTTGCTTCTGAACTCTAAGTCTCCCCAATCAGCACCTCACAGACGTCTCTCCTGGAGTTTGCCATCCTTCTTGCTATAGCTAACACCAGGAACATTTTCTGTTTTCAGAATCATCCACCTCAAATTGCTGTTATGAATTTCTTTTCAGTTTGAGGCAGAAGAAATTCGCATCCCCAACCTAATTTTGTTGGCATTGATGACTGACAAAATATGCAAGCTGTTGATACAGCAAAAGACTAATGCTCCCAGTGGGGGGCCTGGACATAAGTGGCTCCTGTGTGTATCACAAAGGACCACAGTACTGTCCCATGTGGGAGACAGCCACTTAGAGTTATACAAAGCAGAAAAAAGCATGTATTCAGTTTGGGTTTAATTCTCTCTAAATAAATACTCCAGTTTGTCACAACCACAAAGAATTAGCCTGAGGCTCCATCATCCAAAATGTGCTAGCGATACAAAAGCCAAGCTTTTACCATGGGAAGGAAACAGATGCAAGTTTCTCTTCTTGAAATTAATTTTATAGTTTCAGAGTTGACTGTAGCTATGTTACAAGAGGCATATTATGTATAATATTCAATACTGGAAGGAGCAACAAATGGGGTTTTATAAAATATGAATTCCTCATATTATATTTCCTTTCACAGATTCCTGAGAACCTTCTCATGCATGGGCTAGGAATTATTTTTAAACGATTTTACTAGTACACAAGGCATTTATTGTAGTTGGAGACATATATCCAACTACATTAGAAAATAAACTATCATAATATCTCTGCCAGTGGGCATCCCACAAACTGGAATAACGTAATTTTTTGATCACTAGGAGTACTATTGTAAAGTGCTCTCCAAAGCATTTAATTGAACCATTTGTGCAGCTTCTGTGTTAGCTCTACTGGGCTGCGCACTGCTACACTGATCAGCCAACTCTGACATCCTCTGTACCTCAGTCGGATGGTGATCAATTTCAACGCTTCCTTTCTGAGCTTCAGCATGAGCAGAGCAGAGTTCTCTGCATCGGGAAGCTGGGTGTCCATTACTGTGTTTTAGAGTAGGGGGTGGGAAAGAGTAGTTAGTGAAGTAGCTACTATTCACTAACGGATGGGATACCCCAGCAAGGTATTCCAAGTGTCAGCCCTGTACGTCTCAGTTAAAATACCTCCTCGCTCCCTGAGTAAACAGAAGGTTAAACTCGTGTTTTCTTGTTTTCTGTGAATGTGTATGAGTCTGAGTGACTCTTGATTCTGGAGCATGTGTGTGCCTGTGCATATGAAGCTATGAAGGGTTGGTGTGTGTGTGTGTGTGTGTGTGTGTGTGTGTAGGGCTCATTTTGCTGTTCCTTTAAGGCACACAAATCTGCCAGCTTTTCATTCCTCCATTTGTCCTTCCCATATTGATTTGCCTGCCTGCCCGCCTATCTGTCTGTCCATCCATCCATTCATCCATCCATCTAACCTGTTGCAAACATGTTAAACCCTGGTCACATATTTTAATGGAATAATATGATTTGTTATAGTATAAATGAAGTTTACTCCTCCTAGATCTTCAATGGAAATATATACAAGCAACGGTCTCATATTCCTCAGGAAACAGAAAAGAAATTTGAGTAACAATACACAATTGGTAAAAGTTAAATTTCACTTTGACTTTTTCAAGACAGGGTTTCCTCTGTTTAGCCCTGGATTTCTTAGAACTCGCTCTACAGACACAGGCTGGCCTATGAAGTCAGAAATCCACCTGCATCTGCCCCAGGAAGTACCTGGATTAAAGCTCTGCACCACAGCTCAGTTCTTTTGACTAATTATAAACTCCCTTAAAGGCTGAGGACAAGAGGAAGTACAGACAACAGAAACCGGAAGTCACCGGAGAACCGCGACCACGGAGCTGCTTGCACTGTGGCTTCTTCCTCTGCCACTTCCGCTTACAAAGTCACAGGACACTTTGCTTATACGACAGAAACCACAGGGTGTCCACAAACAGTGGTCATCACATCTTCTTTCACGTCCTGAAAGGCAGGAGCAGCCTTCTGACCATGTGAGCCACCTGAACTCATGTAAGGTTTAATAAAAGAAAAAAAAAAATCAATGGATGTATAAATCTTCACAACAGATTTATTCATAACTACCAAAGGCTAGAATACCAGCCAGATGTCCCTCAGCAGCTGTGCAGCGAATGGCAGGGCACAACACACTATGGCAACCTCCACAGCAAGGGAAAGAATGGCTTTTGGTACACAGTAAGTAGTTATCCTCAAAAGACTAAGATGCCTTTAAAAAGAAGTAATAGTCTTGAAGTACAGTATTAGGGGACTGAAGAAAAAAATCAGTGACAACTAAGTGTTAAGGATAGGTCAGGGGATAGTGCAGGACGAGAGAGCCTTTCTGTGATGGAGTGGTTAGAATACTGATATTGGTGGTACAAACACAAAGCCATTTGTTTGATCCATTCTCATAGAACTAAGCACCCACACAAATCTCTCTCTCTCTCTCTCTCTCTCTCTCTCTCTCTCTCTCTCTCTCTGTATGTATGTGTGACACACACATACTTGCACACATGGGAGGTGTATATTAAAAGTAGGAAATTCTGGATTATACAAATGTCTTACATGTGGGCTAGGCATAGTTACAGGGAAACAGGCATAGTTATAAGTGAGCTTTCTGTGTAATTTATCTTGTATTTTCACGAGCCTGTAAATATTCACAAACAGAAACCAAAACGAAACTAAAGTGTGGTTTGACCATGTTTCATTTTTATACTCTGACCTGCTTTTTTTGTTGTTGTTGTTTTCTTTTTTTTTCTGTATACAAGATGATTTTAGTTTATTCTCTCATGTAATATAAACTAGAACACAATGAAGAGCGGGGATACTGTAATAATGACAGAGAAGGAAAAGATGGAGATGGTGTGTGGTTTGTAGATGCTAGGCCCAGGGAGTGGCGCTATGGGGAGGTGTGGCCTTGCTGGAGTGGGTGTGCCACTGTGGGCATGGGCTTTAAGACCCTCATCCTAGCTGCTTGGAAGTCAGTCTTCCACTAGCAGCCTGCAGATAAAGATGTAAAACTCTCAGCTCTTCATATACCATGCCTGCCTAGATGCTGCCATGTTCCCACCTTGATGATAATGGACTGAACCTCTGAACCTATAAGCCAACCCCAATTAAATGTTGTCCTTATAAGACTTACATTGGTTATGGTGTCTGTTCACAGCAGTAAAACCCTAAGACAGATGGGCATACAGGAAAAATAAATAAATAAACAAATAAATAAATAAATAAATAAAGGAAAAAGGAATGTGTTCACTTGTGACTATCCTTTTGTTCTTTATTCTTATCAGAGCTGACTGGACCTACCCAAGCTCATTCATGCTTTGTTCTGTGAATGAGCTGTTAGCCCTGTAATAGAATATAGGAATCACATAGCCAATCAGATGCAAGAACTACCCTGTCATTGGTGAAAAGGTCATGGGTTATACCTCAGATTCTCTGCTCACCAGAAGCCCAAATTTCTTTCTATTGTCCTGTGATTTGAAGAAAGATTTAAAGTAATATTTGGCTCCATATCCTGGAGCAAAATGCCAGTTTTTATGCATGCTCATAAAATCCAGATCTCACATAATGCAATGTACTCCCTCTCTGCTAACATTTATAAAACATAGGCTGTTGCCTAGTGGGTACGCTCCTGTTCTTTCTGCTAATCTGCAGAGGAATGACTGCAGAGGGAATTTGTGTGCATGTCTTATAAACCACTATCCCGGTGCCTACAAGTTTGTCTCCTTGATTTGTCCATTGCTTTCCATATATATTATTCTAAAAATTTAAATGACACATTTAAGAATACTCTCCAAAGTTTCATATAGATTAGCTGAAATCAAAAGATTACTTACTTTATGTAGGGGCAAAACAACAGTACTTTCTGGACTATTATGTTTGGGAAGAAATGAGCATTTGAATAAGAGTTCTTGCTAAACAATGCTAGTGCTTGCAAAAAAAAAAAATGTTTCAAATCTTTTATAGAGCCACAAGTGAAAACATCTTAAGATATTTAAAACACCTTCCTAGTTGACATTTTTGTGCTTATTTTTCCATTATAAATGACATTTGATGCCCATCTTAATGGCCATGGCTAGAACTTTGCAATGCCTTTATGTTCTCTATACACAGGGCTCTGTGCAGGAGAGGACCAGGTGTGTGAATGAAAGAGCTATGTGCAGTCCACACCATAACCTCTTACTGTGCAGCTCATTCACATCCTTTCCTGCTGGAGCCATGACAGACTCAGAGCACACACCACGTGTATATGTCGTCTTAAGTACAAAGTAACCAGGAGTGTCAACAGGTCCGCAAGGCCAGGCTTTGCCTCTGAATAATGGCTCTGTATAAGGAAGACAAGCTCTTCTCAGAAACAGGAACTATAAAGGAGTTATGGCATCTCTTCCTCACGTTCCTCCCCTTGTCAGCCAACACCCAAGCTAACAAGACGAGACCCAGCAGCCACGGCTGGACTTTATTTGGAATTTTGTAACTCCTGGGTAAGAGAATGCTGAACCTGCCCATGTCAGGCAAGTGGGACAGAAACAGAGAGCAACTTCCTGCAGTGTATCCATTGAGCCTAGCAGAGCCAAATGCACGTACATGCGCAGGGCACAAACTATGCGCTCTATGATTACCCCCTCTGGCATAGAACAGCATAAACAATAAGTAAAATTTATGTTTATAGTTTAAAATTCATATTCTTCCTCCCTTATTTTTCTCTGACTTCCCATGTTCTGCATTTTCAATACATGTGACCATACACAGGATTGTTTGTTTTTTAATGTGGGTTCTAATGGGTTGATACTTATATTGTTGTGTTTGTAAGATAAGCTTGGTGCTACTAACGGGTCCATCCCTCAGGTCCCTTGCCTACCTTTCGTAGCATCTTTCCCTGAGTGTTTCGTGTACTATATCTTATATGTGGAGTGGGCTCTGTACATTGTGTCAACATGATGGATGGCTCATAGAGCATGGTAACTAAATGATGTGACGTCCTGAGGGGCAGAGGATTAGCAAACCTTCATGCCTCTCTTCAGTTTCACTACACCTAGTCGAGTTACTCAAGCTCAAGCCTGAAAGCAGGTGGGGTGATTCTACTCTGATCGAATATGCACAGCATTCCTGTCATTGATATTGCAGAATCCAATCAAGTAATCTTAGCTCACATGTGGTCACAGACTGTCCACTGATGGAAGAGCAGAACCCAGGTCTTCTGGAGAGCTGGGGGGGGGGGCTTGTGCAGATTCTTGCAATCTGTTCTGATCTCAACTCTCTATCTCAGGATGTCTGACCCAGGCTCTGCATGGGTTGAGACTCCACCCTGTTTTATTATTTATCAAAGCACAATGGCATAATTTGTGTTTTAGTGCATAAAGTTCAGGGATTGGCACTCATGCACCATGTGCTCATGGGTAGGAATCACCATAGGGAAGAGAGTTCAGAGTGTCCTCTTACTATTCTGTGACCACCCCCCCCCTTTTTTTGAAGAATTCTATCTTGTTTGGAAAATGACTATGACAAAAGTTTGCCATAAAGCACTATGGGAATAACTAACTCCTCTACTGAGTGAATGTTTTGATTCGCACTCCTTGTCTGGAATAAAAACATTCACCAGTCAGACATGCCCTGCTACCACCCCCCACCCCCGCCAATCATACTAGGTGGCGAATCCTTTAAGAATACTAACTACATTTAATAGTGTACCATCATTTCCGTCAATGGTGAAATTTTATTTTTATATTTTACACATCTAAGTTTGCATGGCCATTTTGTCTTTTAGGTTCCTTATTATTTATTACTTGAGAGTTCCATACACCAACACACACACACACACACACACACACACACACACACACACACACACACACTGTATTGATTAAACCTACTCATTCCCACCTTTGTGCTCATGGGTCCAGGGCTATCTCCGAGAGTATGGGTGGCCTCTGTGGACTCACATCTCTGGAGAGGAGTGAGTATTCTTCCCTTAGCAGCCACTGATTACCAGGGTCTCCCCAGCTAGAGATGGGACTTTGTGATGCTCTTTCCTATCTATTCTGGGATGTCTTTCTGGCTCCATCTTGCAAAAGTCTTGTTCGTGGGATCCTGGCTGCTGTGAGTTCACACACATCTGTATCACACTTCCTCTCCCGAGGCTCTGAGATCATCACAGAAGGAAGTGGTGGCAGAGCTGAAGGGAAGGGGCAGAAAGACTGGAAAAGCCAGACTGATGGGGGATGACAGCCATTTTCTCTTACAGTCTCTTTTTTCAAAGAGAAAGTGAAATTACTTCTCCATGTCCCCACCAAAGGTTGCATTTACATATGCAAAAAGAACATACTTTTCAAATACCATTGGATTTTTCCTTCTTTACTGGATGTCTTTTGTTTTCAGTTATGTTCTGTCCAATGTTTAGACTTGAGCGAACTAATTTTCCTCTCTCTAATTAAGCCTATTGCAAGATTTCACTCACTCAAGCTTCCTGTTAAATGAAACATTATTTTCCCTTATCAGTGTTCTGTGTTGTTCCTAGTAGCTTCTAATTGGGGACAATTACAAGAAGATAAATCTAAATTCAGCAGTGGCAGTTGTCATTAACATATCCCTGCTCTGCTCCTGAGGACTTCCTGTTTGTTTAAGACAACAGGGAACTCAGACTCCAGAGTGAGGCCTGATGGAGCAGCACAGGAAACAACCATCAAGGGCAGCCTTCATTTTAATTTGTTAGTTTAAATTGGCTTGAAAGGAACCCATAAAATCCTCCTCACCTGATATGCCTAATGACCTTAATGTAATGAGTGGGTGGTGTTGACTTAGATCTTTCCAGAATTATTGCATCCCACAGCCCTGGACAAATTGCTGGAACAAGCTTGTCCTCAGAAAAGGTACCACATACAATGATATGCACGTATGCAAATGTTATAACAGAACCTAGTGTTTTGTACAGTAATTAAAAGCAACTTAAATTAAAAAGCAAGTGAAAGGGATAGATAAGGTGAAGGGGCTTTTCTGAATCAGAGACCCGAGGGAAGGATCTCGAAGAAGCACGGTAAGGTTGAAACCAGTGTTTGGCTACCAAGAGAACCCTGCCTCTCCCCAGGGCTCAGGTCTTCTTCATTTGCCTTTTGGAGCCAGGAAGACATAACAGGAAAATCAAATGTGATTTTTGTTGTCCTTCGCTTGTAATTGATAGGCTCAATTTGACCTCTCTATTGAAATAGAAAATGATTCTTTGAAACCATTTCATTAATATGAAAAACTCAGATGTCATGGAATAAAATGCTGGTAAGGAAACCTTTAGTTAGCATATTCATATGTGTGCATACATATGTGAGTGCCAGAGTACACACACACACACACACACACACACACACACACACACACACACCTTAATTTAGAATGGAGACATCTGAGAAATGTCAGTATCTAACCCTCAGGTTAATGATGCACGAGGAATGAAATTCCAGTTTTTCTGGGGGATATAAACTGTGCTTAAGGGTCATGCTTCATGCCTCTCATTTTCTTCCTTTGTAGAGATTCAATCAGGAACTCTTCATGCTATCAGTCTGAATTCTATACTCTGAGGGGACGAGCAGTTGAATTTGTGAGTGGTTAGAGGCTCTCACAACTGTTTAAAGGAGAGAGTAAGCCTGATCTATAGGTTGAAGTATTCAGAAATAATTTTTTTTTTCTGTAAAGTCAACAGTATCCATCTTTACTGAGATGAATCTACAGAGCAGGGACTTTGTATGGACTTTCTCCTCTGCCCCGCCCCC
>NC_034600.1:74915253-74937445 GCF_900095145.1 Mus pahari | reverse complement strand
CACACACACACACACACACACACACACACACACACACAAACACATTTGGGTTTTATATAATTCTTTTCAAATGGCTAGACACACTCCATATACCGGATTCCTGAAGCTGAGATTTAAAACAAAGCTGTTAAAGTTCGAAGTCTTATGACTTTGAGAAAAATTATAATTTTTCAGAACGGAAACAGCTTGCAAACTATTAATGGGTTATGGTGTAGACTGCTGTAGTGGTGTAGTTGGCTTAGAAACCCGCAATACAACACTTACTGAATGAATTAAGACCTGAAGCAGAGAGCAATTTACCCCGGATTTTCTGCACCAGGATGACATCTGTGCACAAATGTGATATGAGTCAGGCCTTGAAAGAAATGATGGGACAAAATTCAACAGAAAGAAAAAAATGGGATTATATGGCAGTTTTGACCTGGTAGCCTTCTGACATGAGACAAAAATGAAAGAAAAAATCAATAACTTATTTAAGCCAGTTTAACATTTCTAGATGAAGCTACAGGTGGACGGGAATGACTGTGCTGGATGTAATTTGGGTTTGGAGATACTCCCATTTTGTGAAACTGGGAATAGTGCAGAAGAGCGGTTTTCTGCCATGGGCGAAGCCAAATGAAATGATCAAACAGCAGCCACAAAAGGCACCGAAATGAGGCTGTACTCCAGGGGCACAGGGTACTAGATCCCTAGAATCCTGTGTGTGCAGGAGTATATATTTGAAACAGCATGTATCTGAGGTGCTCCTATAGAGGATGCAGCTGCCATTCTTCATGTAATGAAAATTAACAGGGGGAGGAGATTTCTTATAAAGTAACATAATAGTTGTGTTTGTGTGTGTGTGTGTGTATTCCTCATCAAATGTTTATGATAATTTTATTTTAACACAGTCATTTCTGTAGTAAACACCAACATTATAATAATTCACAATAACAAAACAAATGATCAGTATCATTAGTCATCAGAGAGATGAACATTAAAAGGAAATGCCTTATATCTAGTTGGAGAATTATTTTTAATCATTTCCTTTATTATTTGAAATTACAATATAATTACACTCTTCCCCTACTCCTTCCTCCTTATACTCCCTTTCACATTTGATCTCTTTCAAATTCATGACCTCTTTTTATTAATTGTTATGTGTGTGTGTGTGTGTGTGTGTGTATATATATATATATATATATATATATATATATATATATATATATATATTCCTAAATGCATAAGTACAGCATACTCAGTCTGTACGTTACTTATATCTATGTTACAAGGATGACCAGATAACAATAATAGACATGCTAATGTAGACAGAGGAAAGCCCCAGAGGCTGCGACCCTACAAAAAGAAGTCGACTAAGAAATGCTGTGATTAGGAGAAACAATTTTCCCTGGGGAAGCTTGTTGGTTATCCATTACCAAATGGTCATTCCTGGAGATTAGCTTTTAAGCAGACTGACATTACCAATCTTTGTAAAGGTGTAAAGTTATAGGAATGCAAATTGTACAAACATGAAGGACCGGCAGGGCATTTCTCTGTATGTGAAAACTTGACCTAGCCAACCAATGGCCGAGCGATTTCAACCCAAGAACTCTTGCAAGGACATACAAAGGACAAAAAGATTGGTAGAAGAGTGACACTTCATTCATTGCTTTTCCAAAGTGGCAAATTAATCATTCATTGTCCATAAGCAGAGTGTGATCATGCCATGGAAACTAACTACGAAAATGGAACATTACACTGGACTATAGACACATGTGACATCAAGGAGAGATCTCATTGATGCACCCTCAGTGGGCGAAGCTCTGTAAAGGGATACCGGTCACCTACTGTCATGCTGTCCCTGACATTATGGTCTCTCTCAGGAACCAAAAGTCCAAATATAGTCTTGCCAAAGACGAGCTTGGTTGGGGGTCCCAAGGAAGGGGTGTTTGGGAACTACTAAACAAAAGACTCAAAGTCAATCATGGGAACAAGCTGATCGCTCTGTAGACCGCTTCTGATGGCTTCATTGACAGCTCTCGGCAGAAAGCTCTTGGCTCTGCAGTCTGCGAGAGATAGCTTTCTGTTTGAGCCAGCTTTCTCTTGAGACAGCTCTCTCTCTGAGACAGTATCTCTTGCTAGAAAAAAAAATTCTAAAGGCTCTCTGGATAGCTCATGGGTTTTCCGATCAAAGTCAGAAAAGCTGCTAGAACAATTCTGAACGACCTTTGTTAGCTCTCTAAATAATCCTTGGGTTTTCTGACCGAGGTCAAAATTCCTGTTAGAAAAATTCTAAAAGAGCTCTGTTTGCTCTCCAAGCAGTTCAACGTGGGTAGCTCTCTCCTGCAAACCAAAGCTCAGGCTTTTATTTATATAGTAATTCATTTATTCAACCAGGTTCACTTTTGATTATTCCATGAATCAGAATTTTATGACCTTAGCCCTTGATCTTAGGAAAAGACAAGTACATTTCTTTTTAAAACATTGCAAATGAATTCAAAGATCTGCCTGCCTTTGCAAGCACAGAAAATAAGATAGATGGGTGAGATTCCATCCTGAGATTGCCATTTCCACCCTGCCAGGACCAAAACTTAACCTTTCCCAGGGTGACCTTGAACTTAGGAATCTGCCTGCCTTTGTATCTTTCTGACAAACTGGCTTATTAGTACAGCTTCGTTTGTTTATTTTTAGGTCCGTTAAACTCCTCATACAATTTATCTTACTTCCTTATATTGTACACAGTTCAGAAATTATATATTTTTTGAACTCATTTTTTTCAGAGTTCTTTCCCACAGTCTTAAGGGCTGTACTTAAGGTTACACCATTTACCATTTTGCTAAGGATAGTAGACACACCCTCACCTCCCAGACTCCACTTGTGATGTCTCTGATTATCATGCAGTCATTAACCTTGGAAGAGAGGACATTCCCTAATAACCTTGGCAGGGAGACAATTTCCCAAAGGAGGAACATAAAGTAAATTATGTACATTATTATACAAAGAAGCCTCATGCCTATAGAATTGTGCCAGGGGCAGGAACTGTGTTGCACCACCCCTTCTGCAGTGGCCATGGTCATGCAGGATTCAGCGTACTCTTCCTCCCAGATTTTAACGTTGTCATGGTGTTTCATCCCAGCAATGGAGAAACAATTAGTAGAATACTCCTAATATTTGTGCATTTCCTTATATGTAAATTGTACCTCACAGGGGACAAATGGAACTGAAAAATAAAGATTAAAGTCTAGTCATGGCTACATGTGAGGAAGTGTTTAGGGGAAGTACGCTGGTGTCTATGACTCTATAAAAAAGGTAGCAACAAAATGCAGTCAGTAAGTGTCTGGAAAGAGAGATGAAGAAATGAATACGTGATCACCCAAGAATATTACATTGTGATGGAAAAATGCAATTAGTGACCATGTTAAATTTTTTTCACAAGTTTCTTGTTAAATTATTTTAAATTGTTTTAATAGCTAACATTAAAAATATCAAATATTAGAAAAGAATTATTTACAGTATTGCTAAAGTTCCTGGCTCAAATATTTGACAAGGCATGTCAAAAGCAACATGATCTCTATTGCATCAGACTAATGTGTTAGCTCTGTGGAAAACAGTGTTCGTGAATATAACACACTTGAACACTACTTAGCAAAATGCATAAAATTATGTTTTCTGGGCAAGATACTGTGCAAAATAAATTTCATTCTATTGCAGGCATGACCAAAACATTCATATGTACAGAGACTGGGAAACTGACTGCAAATGGCAGTTCAAGATACAGGTCTTTGCAGCAGTTGTGCAATTTCGGTGTTATAGTTTAAAAACACAAAAGTAGCCATAGATATAAACCAAAACCAAGCAAATCTGCAAGCCAACAAAAACCAAAAACCCAGGAGCAGCGGCAAGTCATTGTAGCTCACAGGGTTGGTGGTGGGGTAAGACAGGGCTTCTCCCCTAGCAGCCTCTTCTGACTCATTAAACAGAGCATGGAGGAGGCTTTAGATTTCTCTACCCCTGGCAACCAACGGATGTCACATCTTCAATGAGAGGGTCTTACCATGCAGTTCTGGTGTTCGAATGAGAGCAATGGCAACAGCTGAAGTGTTTTGAGTGACTCAAGGGCCTCAATGGCCAACGACTGGTACCCCGCACCTGACCCTGGTACTTTCATCATCTATGGGTTCCCGAGAGGGGCATTATCCACCCATGAGAGTCACCTCCATCCAAATATTTTTATTGTATTTTAAAATGAGTTTTGGAAACAATAGGTGTCTACATGTCTTTTAAATGCATCCTTAAGTTTTACTCTTACCCATAACTTCCTCTCCCCTTTCTACCCACTCCCCTCCCAGCCTAAACCTTTCCACACACTGGTATGCCCCAACTCTAGTTTCATAGTTTCAGTATTCTTTCTCTCCCTCCCTTATGAGCTCTTTATTTCCCTCTCCTCTGATGGCTTCTTGTCTAGTTTCATGGCCTCAATATGCATTCTAAGCTATAAACACTAGCCTAAGAAGTGAGAGGCTTCAAATGAGGGGGTGGGGGGTGGGGTGAAGGGAAGGAGGGAGTAGCATTTGTCTTTCTGGATCTGGGTTACCTCACTTTGTGTTGTTTATTACTGTTATTGTCGTTTGGTTGACTTGGGAGCCCAGCTCTCCATTCAAATTTACTAAGTATCAAATATTCACAGTTCCGAGGTGCTTGAGTGCTTACCCGAGTGCAATTTTAGTGGCCATGCATAGTAGTGATGGAGAGGATAAAGTAGTAGCTGCATATTTTGCTCACTGATCAAGAAACTGGTGTGGAAGACAGGAAGGCATAGCAGGGTGGAGGTGGGAGGAGCTTGTCCTGAAGGCCAGTGATTCTGACAGATCTCCTTCCCCATGGCAAATGCTCAAGGAGTCCACCCTCTAGGAATTCACCATGTTGGTGGATTGTGGGCAATGGACTAATGAGGAGCCGATGTTTGAGTGAGGACATCGTCATAAAGCCCTTCCTAAGAGAGGAACAGTAAGGGTTTAATTTTATATTGGGGGGCAGATAAGCTCAGCATCTCTAGAAATATTAAACGACAAACATCTAAAGCCCAAATCTGACACATCAGATCACTTTACAAATCTTCATACTGGATGTGAGAAAATGTGTGAATACACAGATATATTTAGTTACACAAGTGATGCGTACAGTCCTTTTTTTTTTTTTTTTTTTTTTTTTTTTTTTTTTTTAAATTTAACCTGTGCCTACATTTTTCTCTGGTCTCTGCATTGCTGAGAGTCAGACATTGGACTCTCTGTCAGCCATTGTCAGAGCTTTTCTCATGGTGTTCACTAGGCTTTCTCCAGGTTTTGATTACTTTGCAAACAAGGAAGGCAAACCTGTCAATTCCTACCAAATCAGAGTTAAAGCAGAAGCCACATTTTTGTACAAAATGAAATAAAATGAGGTTCCCACACATTTTTGTTGATGGTTGTATAATGATTCAAATATGAAGATCAGTGTAAAGGAGATGACGGAAGACAGAATCTTGGGGAAGGATCTCATTTGCACTTTATTACCTAATTAGTGATGCCTTAAAACATTAACTTATGAGCACGAAGCAGGGGCATGTGAAAATGCAGATGAGTGCCCTCCATGAATTCTAAGTATATTAGAAGCCTCCTCATTTGTTTGTATTGGATATAGTCATTCTACAAAGTAATGGTTTTATTATGATACTTTCATAGATATACTTCATGTATTTGCTTGTATTCAGCCCTCTTACCCACTTTTATACACATATGCCCTTCTTTAGCTCTTTTGTCCCTGATAGGCCTGCATTGACTTTCATGTCACACACACACACACATACACACACACACACACACACACACACACACACACACTCACAAACACTTTAAAATGTGGATTCTACATCTGAAAGACAACATGTGATGCTTGTCTTTCTGTACATAGCTCATCATCTCTCTCAATTAGGATACTATCAATTTCTATTTTTCTTCCAAATGGCATTATTCTTTTGTGTATGTATGGCTGAATAAATCTCCTGTGTACACATACACATATGTACACACACACCCACAGACACGCACACACATACTCTTAATGTGTTGATGGGAATCAAAGCTGAATCCATAACATATCTATGGACTGTTAGCAAAAAGCATGACTATATAGGTATCTTTTTTTGTATGCTGACTTCAGTTCTTTCTGCTATATTCTGTTCTCTAAGTCAAAATTAGTTGCAAAATAGCTATCTTATATTTAAATATTTAAATTTACTATCTAGTTTTGATTTGAGATTTAAAAAAATCATGTTCTACAATGGTATGTATCCACACGCTTCTTTTTTTTTTCCTCCTTGGACTTTCCCTCAATAATTAAAAAAACAAAACAAAACAAAACAAAACAACCAAAAACTTTGTGTGGTAAAAGTGCACATGGCAGGATTCAGGGGTTCCAAGGTAGAATTTTTAGAGCTGAATGTGAAATTTAACACCATGAGTTTTCTATGATCACTCATCAATGGGCTTGAACTTGTATCAAATAGACTCATTAGTGACAGATCTAAGCTGCAAGCGCTTTTGGAGAACGGCGAAGGCTATAAAAATGGATCTGCATGTGAGTTTGCAACCACGATGGCAGCTGCACCATTATCCAACAAGGGAAAATCCAATACTGTCCCTTCTCCATCCTTTATTTTGTTAGTGGGCTACATTGGAGAAGACAGGATAAGAGATGTATATAACTATCCAGGGCTAATTTGAAGTTTAAGTCAAACAATTATTCTAGTTGGTGATTAATTTGATCACAGTGCCAAAATTCTCCATGATGGGTGCTTCATCTCAACCCAAGCTTTTTTTTTTTTTTTTTAAAGTATGTACTATGAATATATCAATTGTGGCTATACAACCCCTAACCATATGGCTCAGGAATGTCCCATGACAGAGGATCAGGACATTTGCTGTAAGATTGTGGATTAGTCTCTCTTTTGTTGCTTTTGTTGCCATGACTAAGGCAATTCTTACAACAGAAAGCATTTCATCCATCCAGAACTCCCTTACGGTTTCTAAGGGTTAATCCATTATTGTCATGGTAGGAAGCAGACAGGCATGGAACCGAAGCAAGAGCTGAATGCTTTTCATCTGAATGATCTATAGGTAGCAAGCAGACAGTGATAGAGATAGAGATAGATGGACAGACAGACAGGAAGAAGGAGAGGAAGAAACAGAGGGAGAGGAAGAGAAATAGGTAGGTATCTGGCCTTGTGTTGGTTCTTAAAACCTCAAAGCCCGCTCTCAGTGACATCTCTTGTCCAGTACGAGTACAGCAAAGTCACACCCTCCAATCCTTTCAAACAGTTCAAGATTGCCTCCTCTAGCCTTCGCCATTGGTCAATTACGTTTACAATTTGCAAACATGGGAAGTATTCAGATCCTAAGAAGACATTGGAATTCTTTCAAAGAGAATCCAGAAAGCTAGTGAGCTAGTGGTCTCAGCACCATTCCAGGGCCTGAATGGAGGAGGGAGAGCATCATATAATTTTGTCCCTTACTCATCAGTGAATGTGAGTATTAACGAAGTATTTTTTCTGATATGTACTTACATTAGCCTAATTATGGGTTGTAATTATCCTACTCCCATTTTCTTTAACTATGTGACACAATTCACAGTAGTAAATATGCCCGTGTGGCTTTTAGTATGACTGTGTCCCCAATGTTGTTGGGTCTGAGAGTCCTTTATGTGTGTTTCAGTGAAATATCTCTAGATTGCTTGAGATTGTTTGTGATAAAAAGAAAACTAATAAATATTTATGGTAAAAAATTTTAAAAAATCAGTAAAGTTTAAAATATATTAAACATTCAGAATTCTGTAAACCACAAAAAATCTTTATGGATATTTGGCTTCATTATTTCCAATTACTGTATGCTAACATATTTTATTAGCTATAATTTCTTCAGAACTTGAATAAGTCAATTTTAGTGACCTTATACCAGATTGCTATGAGTGTATTTTCATATTCCCTCATTTTCTTACATTTAGTTGATTTTATTTTGATTATATTTGAGAATTGATTTATGTTACCTGCATTCTATCTACATTTCTGTGTTTCTACAATCTATATCCTTGTGAAACTCAAGTTCTTCTTTTCTTTAGGCATATTTCCAGAGATGGCATTGGAAGGATTGATACAAGAGATAAAACTATTTTATTGTTATGAACTCTCCTTTCCCTCAAATACACTGTTGAGAAGAAGTCTGGCAAGTATTCACAAATAAGTCACCTAAGATTTTCAGTGTCTGAATTTAATATTAAGACATACATAAGTCAACAAATGCATCGGAGTCTTAATGAGTTAGCTTCCTTATTGTGTAAGTGATATTAACATGACTACATAAAATCCATAAGTTGTGGAAAATTCTACTCGTTAATAGAGCAATGTATATTAATTTTGTTGTTCCAATTTTTTCTCAAGTATAGAAGTAACCTTCTTACATATTAAAAATAATATCTACATATAAGTGGCTAATTTATTTTATGATGATCAAATGCACTTAAATAGAGCAGTAAAGAATAACTATATTTTTCAGTGTGTTATTTCCATATTTAGAATATTTTCTGTGGATGAATAATTGAAAAAGCACCTTAGCTATTCTACTTTTAATGTCTTTATATTGGTTTTACAAAAATGTAACCTTTTAAATCTAATTCAGATCCCATAAATCTCATAATTAACAATTCAATTTCTCTTTATATTAATATATGTCTATCAGACAATAGACATAATTTCTATATCTATAATTTCTAAGGAAAAGGATTGAACAGTGTCCTGTACTGGTAGAGCTTTCTCAAGCCCATTACATTCTGAAGAATATCTCACAGAATTGTATTAAGGGTAACCAGTTAAGTTGTGTTGAATGTTGTTATTATAACAGAATATACTAGGGCTACATTTGTATGTGAAAAATATGCATTTATGTAAATCTCCAGTGTAGGAGTTGTGTCTGAGTGTAGGAGAAACATTTGCATATATGGTAAGTTCCATTGTGTTGGTTTAATATCCCACAAAGCTTACGTGTGTGAACATTTATTTATTATTTATTTATTTGTTTATTTATATATTTATTTTCCAGAACTGAAGAAGTTTTTAGAAGAAATTTCAGTACTTCATGAGTTTGGTCCTGAGATTTGCATGAAATTGAAACTGTGATTATATCTTCTTGTTTACTGTCATTTCCATGTGGATATACTTCACTACATAAAACCTGTTAAACACAACTTCCTTTTAAAGATGGGGAAATGGGTAAACAGAAACAGTCTACATATGAGCAGTTCTTTTGTTCAATAAAATGTGGCAATAATATGTTAATTTTACTGATACAATTTATATATCAAGTTTTTATATAATTCCTTTCTGTATTAAAAAGTGTACAGAGAAGCTGTAGAAGAGTTTTATGTGTGAGAGAATAGAAAATGATATTTTGTCAATACACACAACATATTTTGTGTAGATTTTGTCTAGTGACTCAGTATTATGAAATACACTAAAATTAATCTTGAACAAATAGGCATAGAAATATACATTAGTAGAAAGTAGTATAATTTGGTATAATAATTAAAAATGTTAGTTCACTCTTGGTGGAAAGAAAAGCATTGTTTTCAATTTATGTTTTACTCATTGAGAGTTTGCATGGAGGTTGGAATGAGAAATGTGTTTCTTTTCTACAGAGGACTTCTCTGGTCCAACTGGGAACACAGGCTAAATGTCAGATGCACTGTGCTCTGGCTATGAACTGAAATCAATTCTGATATTTATGAAGAAACTTTAATGAGCGATATTGTGAGAACAAGTGATGTATTCTACCTTTACTGGATTGTAATCATCCATTTCTGTTTGTCATCTATCATTATCTATCATCTATCTGTGTGGATGTACACACATGTACAAGTACACACACATACACACATGCACACACATTCACTATTTTTTTACTGTTCACACACACACATATTATTTCAAATTGTTCTACATTTTCAACCAGCTTATGAAGAGGACACAAAGAAGGATGTGGAGGGGGATAAAATGGTATATATTGGTTTTTACTGCTATTTTCTCAGGTATGTATTTGAAGAATATGCATTGATTTGACTCAGTGAAAAGACCCTGGTCCTGTGGAATTGGCATAAACCAGAGCTCCTGTTTCTAAGAGTAAATCTAGACTTGCCTTTGATTTCATTCTCCAAGTACGTGTGTGTGTGTGTGTGTGTGTGTGTGTGTGTGTGTGTGAAGGGAGATGCATGCATGTGCGAATCTTCATACGTGAATATGCAGATGGATGCAGATCAGATTCTGTAGTTAAAATTCCTCTTCTAAATTTATTTTCTCCTCTATTTTTATCTCTTTCTTAGTTATCTATGTATCCCCTTCAGTTATATACTGTTACCCTAAGAAACAAGTAACTTTAAATAATGGAAGGAAAATCAATGCTGTAAGGAGATAGTTGGAAATCACAGAGAATCAGGTTCAAATTCCATTTTCATTATTTCTCCACAGTGTCAACTTGAAAGAGTTTCAAAATCTCTGTGACTTACAGATGTCTTCTCCAGGATGACATTATAATAAACTTATAGTTGGGCATGAGAACAACTAGGCATTGGGTAGGCATTCGTTTCTTTATACTTAATCCATTTATTCCGCATGCATAACACCTGTCCATTGGCTGCTTGACAATGGCAGAATTTCACTTATACATATGGATAAGTGAAGTGATTAATTACTCTCGATCAGCAGTGTAGAATGCTGGCTTTGTGGCACTCACTTCAGAACTAGTAATTTGGAAAGATGCTAACTCTGCTGTCTTAGCATTGACTTAATGCCAAGCTTCAGGGCAATTAAAAGACAGAAGTATGCAGCCCACAGCTACTGACCCAATGCACTCTGTGAGCGACACGGGCCCTGGGTAAATTACTACATGTCCTAGTTACGTACTGTTGCTGAAAACAGTCTGGCCAAAAGCAGCTTATAGGACAATAGCCTTTACTTCATTTATAGGTTAATGTCAATCACTGAGGAAGGTCAAGGCAGAAATTTGAAGCAGAAGCCATAGAGAAACCCTGCTTGCTAGCCCACTTACAGTATCATGGGTTATATGCTAGCTTTCTTATACAGCTCAAGACCACCTGCCTAAAGAATGGTGCCACCCACACTTGGCTGGGCCCTCCTAAATCAACTTACCTCGGAGACAACCTTCTAAAGACAGGTACCAGATCAATCTGATTTGGGGAGTCCCTCATTAGAGACAACCTTCTCAGTTGACTCTTGGCTGTGTAGTTGACAGTTAAAGCTAATTAGGATGCTAGGCTATTGAAGAACTGATCACTTAAATAAATTATTGAAGTTTGAGATTGATGTGACAAAGGCACAAAGCATTTTCCATTTTTAAAAACTGGTTGTCCCCCAATTCACTGTCTTAAACAAGGTAATCCATTTTGACATGTCCAGCCCTAAGTGACCCCCACCAAAAAAAACCAACCAACCAAACAAACAAACAAACAAAAAACCCTGGAAAAAGCTATCAAGCTTAATCTGGATGAAAAATTTTTAAAAGTGTTCATTCAAATGCTCACTAAACATACGTAACCCCAGTTATTCCCAAGCCAGATTGGATGACTGCAAAGCATTTGTGTGTTCACAGGTCCTCCACTGGTGCCCAATGATGTGGGATTCATTATATAAATCAGGGAAGAGTGGCCAACCATGCTGAGGTCTGCCTGAGGCGGAGAAGGCTCATCCATCTCCAAATGAGTGTGTGTGTTCTGCTTACACTCGGAGGCAAAACAGAACACTTTGTGTGTCCTTGGAGCAGCAGAACAACAAGGCATGCATGTTCTCAGACTTCGTCAGATTGCAGGTCTGAAGGCCAGGCTGCACTCCCTCCAAGGTCTCCAGAAGATGGTCTTTGCCTCTTTCTGTCTTTCTTGGTATCCTTCTTGGAGGAGTTACAGATAGGACTCTTCTCTCTCTACATGGCATCACTGCATTAGTCAGTGTCAGAAAGTTCTCTGCATTTCAGAATACCATTCACATTGAAGGACTCTACAATCAGTCCAGTGGGATTTCACCCTAACATACCTGCACTGACCCTGTGTCAGGTTAAACCAAATACTGTGATAACTGGAGTCAACTGTCTGCTTGACAGAATGTAGATCTCGTCTGTGAAGATTGTCTTAGTTACGTTAACTGATGCAGGAAGATTCATCTTATAATGTGATGGGGCCATTCCCTTGACTGTGGATCTTGGACTACATAAAATGGAGAAAATGAGATGAACATTTGCATGCGTTTGTCATTGTCTGCACCCTGGTTTATGGATGCGACATGATCAACTGCTTCAAGGTCCTGCATGGAATTCCATGGAATGATGGACTGACTCCTTGAACTGTGAGCCAGGATAAACCCTTTCTCTCTTAGTCTGTCAGATTATTTCATCACAGCAATAGGGAAAACTACCCTATTTTCAGTGCATATAAACATTTTTAAGGGACAAAATTCAATTTACAATGGGGGATTAAGTAATATGTTCTGTCTCCACTCCCCCTATAAGCTGTGAAAGTACTGAAGTCTCCGAAACAATGAGATTTCTGGGACTGGTGGTTTGGCTCCCTTTCTGGGCTTCATAGTTTGATTTCTTCACAACAGCCAGAGTCCTTGCATTGTTGATCAACTGACAGTGATGCCTTATCAACAGAGGTCTCACAGTGACAGAGGCCCATCAACAGAAGCCTCCATTCAGAGAAGGTCACTTAAGAAGATGATTGGAACAAAGGGAAATGAAGTGGAACTTCTGGAAGACAGAGTTGAAAATAAGAAAGCACTTCACACTGCCCGGAGATTCTGCTGACAGTAAATTCTATAAATAGCTGTGAAACCGATTTTCTAAAGTGAAAATTCTCTCATCCTCAACAATCAAATGCAAATGTCATACGAGGAAGGGTGTGCACAGACCAAAAAAAAAAAAAAAATACTCCAAGATTCAATATCAAGCAAGCTGCAAGAAGATACTTAGGTTTTAGCAAAGAGTTGCAGGAACCTCGGTCCTTCTGGGAAGCTCCTCTGCCTCCAAGCCAGTGGATATTCTTTGAGGAGACCCAGAGAACTTGACCCTCACTCAAACTGGAGAAGCTAAGAAAGATGCTCTTTGGCTAAAGACTGTGCGGTTGTGTGGGGAAGGTTTCTGAACAGGTTTCAAGCTGTATCAGGGAGCAGGTGGGCCAAGGAATATGGAGCTACTAGACCAAATGTAGACTATAAGCAGTGACGCAGAATTTAAGGGTATCTGGGCAGAGACATCCAGGGCACAGAGGAGTAGGCAGAAGGCACCTGGGGTACACATCACCAAGAGACTAGCAATAACATTTCCTTAGAGATGTTCGTCTTGATGCTGGGATGGTGGACTGCTGGTATCAGGGGGCCATTTACACAGGATTCTAGAATGTTTCCTAATCTCAATCCCATCTCAGAGACATATATGCACATCTTGTTCTCTCAACATTCAGCGAGTTGCCCCATAATCCCTCCAGATGTTTTTACAGAAAAAGAGTAAAATAGTTTTTGAATTTTAATGAAACTGGAAGTTTTGAATTCTAAAAGGTGGCAAAAGTTACAAGTAACAAATTGGGAACTGGATATAAGTAATAATAGTTACCATATATTAAAAATCTATTTTAATAGATGCCAGTGAGCACCAATCTATTCACCAGATACTATCACTGTTGCAGATAATACACCAAGTTGCCTTTTGTACCTTCTATTTGAAGAACCTGAGAATTCAACCTGATAATGGGGAAGACACTAGGGTGCCGATCACTGGTGTAGGTGGATATGATGACTCAACACAGATGGCAGGTATCCACCCAGGCACAGAGTGTGAATACTTTAAGAAGTGGCATGGTTGTCATGGGCATAGCATCCAAACAATGATTTTTTCTTAAGTGGAATATGGATTACAGGATTAGAGGGAATTGGGGAAAAATGTGTTCTTGATTGTGTTCCATGCCTTGTTTATTCAAGGCACTATTATGTTATGGAAGTAACGAATACACTCAGAGAGGGTCTATTGTACAAGGTTACAGCATTTAGTTTTCTTGACAATGATTAGAAATTGAAATGTGAAAATAGCCCCCAAGTCAAGCCTTGGAAAAGTAATAGATAAAAGAGAAAGCGTCTCCTGAGTGGAGCAGAGGAAGGTAATGGTCAGTCAGTATCATTCTATTTATTTCAAGTCATGTAAAGATATGACATTCCTTTAAGAAGCAAGCTATTGTGTTGTCAATCAGTTTGTCGTCCCTGCTTTGGTGGCATATTAATTGACCGAGTGCTTCCAATGAACTGTACAGCATCTTCAGGCTTTGGCAGTCAGCACGTGGCACTGTATTGTTATCGGCTGCTCAGGCATCTGCCAAGATTTGGAACATCTTTTTACCAAGATGCTAGTCTATGTCACCCCACATGACCTAGAGTAGGGAGGTGGTCCTACAGATGCTGGAAGCCATCTGACAGACTCAGGAATGGAGGTGGGCTTTCCCATGCCATAGACCAAATACAACATGGAGTTGAGTTTGAAACCACATGTTTTTCTAAATGATAAGGCCCCAGCTGACTGAACACCAGCCTTGACTCTCCCCCAAAGGAGAGTGACTTAATGAGTTAATAGGGTGCTCTGAGGTATTGAATTCTCCACACATGCAACTGATGGCATTGTGATGTAATTTTAATAGTCTTCAAGTGTGACTGGCTCTGGCTACTATGTTAAATTGAATTACTTATTGCTCAGCTATATATTACCTGTTTCCATCACCAGAATATGACCTCCCCAAGAAGGAGGGTAGTGGCAACCTCCATTCCTGCTGTATTTGCAACATATACTATCACATTTATTAAACACAAGATGTGTAGAAGATGGCTGTCATTGGATCTCTGATCATAATGTCAGCCTAAGGAATCCATCATCAGTATGGTTATCAGATAGTATTATTTGCTATAATTTTACTCTAAAGAACTTTTAGAAAGCCCATTCTCTCTCAGAATTAGCATAAGCTGAATGTGGAATGTCCCTCTGCTGATTAAGCAAGGGTTATTGTGTCTGGATGACGTAACACCCTGTGCCCACATCCCTCCTTTGCCTTTCTAACCCATCTCACAACCTAAGTGTTGTTGAATACGGTGGGTTACCCGTTACCCTCCAAGCCACACAGTACCCATCACTACCAACATTTCTATGGATGAGATGCATGTCAAACTTGGATTACTCAGGGGCCCCCCTGGTTAAAAGACACAAAATCTACAGAAAGTGTTATTCCAGATGGCATCCCTACCTTCCGGTTAACGACAGTGTTAAGCTGAGTATCACACTCAGCAAGGAGCACTCACGCCTCCAGCTACGGTGCCAGGGAGTACACCTAAGCCTTTGAGAAGTGACTCACAGTGCCAGAGAGAGTCACACTGACAGTTACCACATGCATTTTCCAGTGTGCTAGTACAGGAGACAGGAAGCCAACACGTCCTGACCCAGCTCTGCTGAAATCAGTGTGTATGACTGTCCTTACTGCAACTGTCACACAGTGTCACAAGTGTGAGGGTCTGGAAAGAGACTTGTTTAAGGTCTCACAACAAGAATTTTTTAAACTGGCATTTGAGTCATAAATGCGTTCAGTCAGTGTGGTGGTTTGGATGAGAAATGTCTCTCGTAGTCTTGCGCATATAGATATTTAGTCCTTAGTTGGTGGCACCGTTTGGGGAGGTTTGGGTGTTAAAGTTTTGCTTGAGGAATTATGTTACTGGGATAACTCCAACAAAATCCTATTTATATATAGCTTAACTGGAGATAACCTGTTTTCTTTATGTAAACCTAACCATTATCTGTAGTGCAGTGCATTGGACACCTCGTTGCTATTTATTCTGCATCATCGTATTGCACATGGCATGCTTAAACTCTTTCTCATCCATAGTTTGTTAGCAAAGCTATAGACAGCAAAAGGAGCTCTAACTCTGCAACTATAGTATAGTTCTCTTCTTTCACAAACGCAACTGAAGACAAAAAAAGTGTATGAGAGCCTCATGGGTAGTGATGTTACCATTGGGCCAGAATAAAATACTGCCTTCTCCCATCTGTCTACTAACCAGGATTGAGTCTGCTTAGCTTCTGACTTAGCTCAATTCAAGTGCATTCAGGATGGTATGGTCATACCAAAATACTGAACTCTCAGGGCATGTTGGGAATCTGCACACCCCAACCTAAAATATGGCACTTCTGTCCCCCTGTCTTTAATTAATTAGGAGACCTCAAAAACCATGTCTATAAGCTTATCTGCCCTCTTGTCCCTTGCCACTCCTCCTTTACCAAAGAAGTACCAGAAGCCACAGTTTTATTTCTGCAAAGTGGGTCACAGATACTCCAGGCAAGTCATACGCCAAATCGTGGTCAATGTCTCTCTTTCTTATTCATCCTTAAACATCCTCACCCCAGGGTTTCTTCCCCCACACAGAAGAAGGGAATGCAACACAGAGGTACATAAGATTATGAACAGACAGGTCTTCTTCACTGTTCCCCAGTCTATTCCTGTCAGATCCTAGCAGTCTTCAGTGACATTTCTCCCCCACAAGCCATTCTTCCCACTTACATGGATACCATGGTTCTTCACCTGTGTTGTACTTCTCGTCTCTCTACACACACACACACACACACACACACACACACACACACACACGCACACACACACACACCTTGGATTGATTCAATGCATCACGATTTTTTTCTTTACTTTGGCTTTTTAGAGCAATATTGGTCATAGCAGATGACAAAGTATGACAAATTTCTTCTCCTCTGGGCATGTTATCCAAAATGGAAAGCTTAGTCAACATTATCATTTATGTGACTCACATATTTAGGATCTAATGTGTTTGCCTAAATCCTATTATAGGCCTATTTTAAACTTGAAACTATAACCGATGAAGACATATTCAGATGAACAATACATGTGGACATAGACCATTCTTGAATTAAAAAGTAAAGTCTTTAGCATATGCTCCCTGGTACCCATATTAGTAAGTTAGCCATCCAATACTTACATGAATGCAACAAGTAACCATGACATTCTAATGATCACAGTCAATGAGATCTATTCTATAGTTATGACAAGGGTAATCCTAGGCATAGTGGTAAAAATCTAAGGCTGATTGTGGTTCAGAAAAGAATTGTAACATAGATTAGTTTATTTTAACGATGTCATATGTTTGCATGGATAAGGATTCTCACATCCCTCTGGGCTAAGTACTCAATGCCAGTAGAGACAAGATGACAAGCCAGGAAACAGAACAACCATAAAAAGAGCACATGAATTCAATATTTGCTTTCTTTATCCTAGTCTTTCGACTATTATGGTTGACATCGCTTTATTGCAATTCTCTGATTTAATGAAGAGAACATGCTGGTAAGTAGAAATGCATTTTATGCTTCACAAAGAGAAATTGAGTTGCTATGGAAAAATATAAACCAAAGTCATATTAAAATTTTATGGTATGTCTTTAAAAATTCACAAAACAAAATGTAATTTATAAACTCCTTCTAAATGCCAGGTAGTCTAAAGATTTCCAGAAACTCAAACATTTTAGGTGAAATTTAAAAAGTATTTACTGAAAACAGGGGGAAGAGCTAGAAGAATCTTGCTGGGTTTTGCCTCCCAGGAAATTATTTCATGAAGTTCAGTTTTGTTAAAACCTAAACTCTGTGATGTTTAAAGTATAATTGCAATGTTTGATTTATAGTTTTATAATTTTTAAAATCATTTAATTTCATTCCATCAGTAAATATGTTTATTTCATTAACTTGTTTAGATAGTCATTATATCTTTTTCTGAGTCTGTATTTGTGTGTTTCTGTGTGTGTGCACATGTGTGTTTGCACATGCATGTGTGCGCACATACACATGTGTATGTGTACATGTGCACATGAGTCTGTGTATGTGCACACACTCACACATATACACAGTACACGTGTAAGCAGAGGGCGACTTTTGTGGGATGTGTGTCTCTCCTGTCATTTGCAGAGTGGATTTCAGGTCCTCAGACATTCTGGAACATCCCTTCACCCACTGAACTATCTTGCTACACTGGCCTGTATTTTTGTATTTTTGTTGTAAATAAATATGTATGCCACCTGACTTTGATACCATCACAGTGATTTGTCCATCAACCAGTGCTCAAGTTTGTACTTAGTAAAGCTTACAATACCATCTTGTCTTGGGAGAAACTTTTCAATCAAGAAACCTAAACTGCTTGTGGGACTCATGGCTCTAGCTGCATATGTAGCAGAGGATGGCCTAGTCGGTCATCAATGGGAGGAGAGGCCCTTGGTCCTGTGAAGGTTCTATGCCCCAATATAGGGGAATGCCAGGGCCAGGAAGTGGGAGTGGGTGGGTTGGTGAGCAGGGGGAGGCGGGGTGGGAAAGGGATAGGGGGTTTTCGGAGGGCAAACAAGGAAAGGGGACAACATTTGAAATGTAAATAAAGAAAATATCTAATAAAAAAGATAGAAAATTAAACAAAAAAATGAAGAAAACGTTTTCTCAAATTTGAAGACGTTTTAAGTGCATGCACATATTTGCTTCAAGGGTCTGTTTAAAGTACATCATAATACACACACAATGCTGATCAATGTCAGACTGAAGAGGAAACCTTCCAGAGGACAAGATTATAATCCAACCACCAGTGGTCCTTCTTTGTCATGCTCAAGGCCCCGATTGCCTGCTGCCTTTTAGGTACATCCCAGACATCCCAGATGCTGCCAACAAGCCTGAGGAGAAAGTGGTACCCTTGCCACTTCATACTTTAGGTGACTAAAGCCACTTGCCAAAGTCCTCACAGCCAGAGTGGCAATGACATCTGTCATTGAAACCTAGATGCCCGGAACTTCAAATGCTGGGCCCTCGGCATGTGGCCTGTTGGATTCTGACACAAGCACACCATTCCACCAACAAATCACAGTGCCATCACAAATTAACACGCGGATGCCAGAGCGCTGATGTTAGAGGCTGGTTTCTAGTACTGAAACCCATATATTAACCATGATATCTTGGCCACGAGACTCCAAGCTGCCCAGTGCTTTTCAGTAAGGTCTTACTGGAGAAAGATACACTGAGGATAGAAAAATAAGTCATCTGTGGATTTACTGACACCTCATCATAATTTCTCCTATTGTCTCATAATCCCCCATCACTGCAATATCCATCATTCTTATCATATACTGTATGAGGTCTGTTCCAAAATACTCAGGCTCTCAGATCAGCAAGGAGCCAGGAATCAGTTGGGACAAATAAAACAAAATGTAGTCTGAGAAGCTCTGATCTTGTCCTATATTTCAGGACCTTTAAAATGATTTTATTTTAACATTTCCTTTACTCTTATGCCTTCCATTTCTGCCCCTCCCATATACATTTCCTTGCTCTCTTTCAAATTCACAATCTCTTTATATATATATATATATATATATATATATATATATATATATATATACTATATACATACATTTATATACTATATATACATATACATATATATGCATGTGTATGTATATAAATATGCATAAACTATACCCATAAAGTCTCACCGACATGACTACATAAATCTGAATTGAACAAGAACAGCAACAACATACATCCTAAAGTGGGTGGAGGAAAACCCAGCAGTCCTTCATACTACACAAAGAACTACAGGCTCCTAAGGAATACTGACATCAGAAGAAATAATCATCCGCAGGGAAGAATGTACCAGTTGTTACCCAACACCAAGTTGTCAGCCCTGAAAGCTTTAACATTTTAAGAGAAGCAACAGAAAAAAATTGAGATCTTAAGTTCAAACCCTTTCTTTGTTCTCTACGAATGTTTTTCATTGTATTTATTAGTGATATCAGTGTTAAATATAATTCGCATGTGTTTATGTGCTAAAAATAAATTTTGTTTATCTTTAAATCGAGTCTATCCTTTGGTGGAATTTTTTGATTACTCCTAGCTACATGATACGATACAGTGTAGCAGAGTAACAAAAGACTTTGTGCATATTTTTCATTAAGTGACTTTTACAAGTTATCATAAAAATATTGTCTTTTTATAGTATTAGCCTTTTCAATCCTTTCTCAAAATAGGGTGTAGTTTTTGAGTATGAAGACACCACCTGTTTGTAAAGAGTTTGTTCCTCCTTTTGCATCAAGACCCCAATGATGGTAGATTGAGAGTTATTCAAGGTTCAAATGGCACAGGCAGAGAATGAGTACTTGGGTTTTACTTTTGTTTGCCTTTGGAGCTGGCTGACAAGAATGCCTGGTAGCAGAGCTGTTAAGACATTCAACGGTACAGGACTGAAGTTGAACTGAATTGCAGGAGGGAGGTGGATTCAGAAGCAGAACTGGGAGTCAGTGTGCTCCTCCTCTTTGCGTCCATGGCAAAGCATGGTACGGAGAACCCTACTGATTTGCCATCTTGACATTCTGTCTCAAGACAACATATTGTCTAGACCCCTTTCTGGCTTTTTCCTGTCTACATGTTTTCATGGGATTACATGCTGACCATGCTCTTTCCATGGTTAGTGTTAGTGGGGAAACTGTCTAAATGGCTATTCGGGGAAGCATCATGCCAGCACAGAATGACTATGCCCTATTCTGCTTTGGAGAGACCGTTCTCTACTTAGACTCCCAGGATGTGCCAGGGATTTCTGATTAAATGATAAGAGGTGGAGTTTCAAATCCCCCGGAGACAGCTTAGAATGTTCCGTGGTACCCAGTTCTTTCCACTTCACCCCTCTCACCCTCCATCCCGTGGTACCCAGTTCTTTCTGCTTCACCCCGCTCATCCTCCACCCTCCATCCTGTGGTACCCAGTTCTTCCTGCTTCACCCCGCTCAGCTCATCCTCCACCCTGACTCTTGGTTTACTATCTATCATGCCATTCAAGGTGCGGTTATTTATTTCTCACAGGAGAGAGATTAAGGACATGATGGGAAAAACGACTTTTTGCTTTAAATAATAGTAACTAATGCTTATCAAGGAAGGTTTGTTCTGTTCAAAATTAAAGTGACCAGGTGAAATAAGAGCTTAGCATTTTGATTTCCATCCAAACCCAGATTATGCTTGCTCACGAGCCTTTGAGAAACAATATTACGTCTGCCATTAGATTCTATCAGCAAAAATCTTCCCCATTGGCAATGGGCACTCACTTCTTTATTATAGAAAAAGCAAACCTTTTACAGGCCAAATAATCTAAATTAATACAGTTAAAAACAGTAAAACTTTTATCTGGTATTATATATTAGTCTGCGTATGGTACAGCAAGCACACGAATGCAAATTATAGTTCAGCTTTTACGCAGTTGGTCAAATAAGCACTTATTACCATCACTCAACTTACAAGCTAATTCAATCATCTAGATGGTAGATTTTAATAGGGTCTACTACTTCTTGATGTGCCTCAAGGGATTCAGAATTGTTTGCATCATGGAGGCAGCGTTGGTTTTAGCTGTGCATAAATGTACTTAGCCCTGAGTGTTTGCAAAGGAGGGAGGGCTTAGTGGATAGACTCAAGTAAACTTACAGGGATACTCATTACATTTACCTGATACTCCTCATGATTTCAAGATGACCTTGGCCATATTAGGATATAGCTCTTAGTGTATTCAGAGCTCTTGCTCCCCTGGTCCCATAAATAGAAAGGATGGTTGAATTATGTGTGATTTGCCCATGTTCCAATGCTGTTTCCCCTACATGTCTGCTCAGACAGCAACCTTCTCTCCCCTTAAGACAGATCACATCCACATATCCAGTGGGAAGCGACATGTGCTTGAGGACTGTGTGGAAACACCCTAAAACACTCAACCCTAGGGGCTTCTGATTATCAGGGGACTTGGGTACAGCTTGGGTAGGCACTACAGGGATGGCCTGACTCCTATGTAGTGTTAGAGGTAAAAGTCTAAAGTGATCCATTTATTTATTTATTTGTTTGTTTATTTATTTATTTATTCATTTATTCAATCATTTATTTTCTACTGTTACTATTTTACTGCATAATTTACAGAGTTAAGAACTCTAAACAGGTGACAGGAAAGAGGCTCATTCTTTTATTATTATTATTATTTTCTTTATTTACATTTCAAATGCTATCCCGAAAGTTCCCTAT
>NC_034600.1:74914110-74915242 GCF_900095145.1 Mus pahari | reverse complement strand
TTTATTTACATTTCAAATGCTATCCCGGAAGTTCCCTATCCCCCCCCCGCCCCTGCTCCCCTACCCACCCACTCCCACTTCTTGGCCCTGGCATTCCCCTGTGCTGGGTCATATAAAGTTTGCAAGACCAAGGGGAAGAGGGCTCATTCTGATAAGGCACTTGCAGAAAAATGATTATCAGGACCACGTAGTGGAAAGAGAAGCATGGCTTCTGGCAAGTTGTCTTCTGCCCTCCACAAGTGGGCATAGCATTTGTATGAGAAACACACACATATCCCCCCCCACTAAACAAATCTTTAAAACAATTTAAATAATTTAGTATAAATTTCTTTCCTGGACAATAATAATTAGTTTTCAGTAGCATAAACACTACAACCCTAAGTTTTCTTTAAAACTTTGTTTCTGTACACACAGTCATGGGAGTAGTTAATACTTTTTGCAGAAAAATAAGGAGAGGTTTTATTTTGTTATTGAATAAATATAAGATTTTGAAGTGGAAAAGGTTTTTTTCTCTCTCTTTATGGGCAAGAACAGAAACACCAAGTACTCATGTAGCTGTATTGCCTGCTATGCAGGAACGCACTGCCAGGCACCTCTGCTCTAAGAATGGAACTTATATCTGGGCTGGTCATTTACTGCTATACTGAAATATGCAGGAATATAATAATCAATGTTTAATGATAATAAAAATATTCATACATCATACATTTCTATATGGAAAGAATATAGGTGTGCATGACAGTATATATTTAATTAACATTGTATTTCAGCTTAGCTCTTCATGGCTGTTCAGACATGTTAAAGCCAATGTCACATTGCAACTGCCTGTAACTGAATTTAGATAGCTTCTCACAGGCAACACACATGGAGTCGGCGCACTGATGAAACAACTGAGACGTAACACAATCTAATCAAATTGTCTTTTTTTTGTTGTTGTTGTAAAAGCAATACTTGCAATTTTGATGAACCTGGACCTTTCTCACAAAGGACTATTTGATTGTTCATTGTTTTTCAGAGAGCTCTCAATTCTTCAGCAAAAGGTTTAGTTTGTGACTTAACAATATGTATCCCAAATAGTTCATTTTATAAATAGAGTCTCTCTCTCTCTCTCTCTCTCTCTCTCTCTCTCTCT
>NC_034600.1:74827504-74914099 GCF_900095145.1 Mus pahari | reverse complement strand
ACACACACACACACACACAAATGTGTATAATATACAAGATCAGCAAGACCAAAGCATTCCTTACCAAGGTCTACAAAATCTTTCTTTTACTATTTATTTATTTATTTATTTATTTATTTATTTATTATTGAAGACAGGGATTCTCTGTCTATATCTGGCTGTCCTGGAACTCACCATGAAGACCAGGGTCCACCTGCCTCTGCCTTCCAATTGCTAGGATCAAGGGCGTGTGTCACCATCGCCTGGCTGGCCTAATCTAATGCTACACAGAGGTAATAGGATGACTGATAGACTTCAAAGCATCTTTGGAAACAAGAGTCAAAGAAGAAACAGGAACACGGCACAGCACAGGAACAAGTCTAAAGGAGACTTTCAGTAGCCAAGCTTGGACTTCACATCTAATACGGTCCACCTATACCTCCTTCTGATTTACAAATTTGATTTGATTTGTGTGTGAATATAAATGGCGACACACTAGATGAGAGACTTCTTATATTTTAATACTGACAGCTGTACTTATGTATGAAAACCGAAAACATGAGTTTTCTATGTCATTAAAGGGTGAGAGGCTCCATCCAGGCTATTCCAGGTTCATTGCTCTCCCAGTGTCATTGAGTCTTTGTATTTGATCCTTCAAATCACTGCTCTTCTTCCTACAGAGCTCCTTGCTCAATAGTCACTGCCACTGACTGTTGTGCACACAATGCACCCCTCCCTGGCTCTCATTCCATCTTCTGTTTTACTGTTCTTTGTAGTTCTTCACTTCTGTCTCTTCTCTCTAGGTGCCGTCCTCAAGGTAGGGCTTTCCTTCTTGCTTACTGATGGATCCTCAGCGTCTAGAAGACCAGAGAACAAAAGGCCATCTGACGGACATGTATCCATGTGTTGAATGGGTATGTGTATGACCAGAACAGTGCACCATTTTCCTAGGCACCTTCAGATGTGCTTGGAATGCAGAGAGCACAGCAATTGCAGACTAAGCTCACTGCAAACTGATTCATTGCTATGTTATGTTATGTTATGTTATGCTATGTTATGTATGATGTTAAACAACTAACAACAGAACCTGATATAGCTGTCTCTTGTGAGGCTATGCCAGTGCCTGTCAAGCACAGAAGTGGATGCTCACAGTCAGCTATCGGATGGAACACAGGGCCCCCAATAGAGGAGCTAGAGAAAGAGAAAGTACTCAAGGAGCTGAGGGGTCTGCAACCCTATAGGTGGAACAACAATATGAACTAACCAGCACCCCCAGAGCTCGTGTCTCTAGCTGCATATGTAGCAGAATATGGTCTAGTCAGGCTCATTGGGAAGAGAGGCCCCTTGGTCTTGCAAACTTTATATGCCCCAGTACAGGGGAACACCAGGGCCAAGAAGGGGGAGTGGGTGGGTATGAGAGCGGGAGGGGAGGGTATAGGGGACTTTGGGGATAGCATTTAAAATGTAAATGAAGTAAATACCTAATAAAAATTGGGAAAAAAAAAGAAAATCAGAATAAGCCAGATAGAAAAAATTCCAGTAAGAAGAAAGATAGTCAGGGGTTTCTTAAAAAAAAAAAAAAATTAAATTAGAACTGAATATGCCCCAACAAAACAGTTTTCTTACCTTCAAGCTACTTTCATTTAGAATGTTGTAAGGTCAGAGGACAAAGGTTATGGTTACTATGGAATTTGCTATTGACACAACTCACAGGGAGCATATTCTATCTCCAATGAGCAAATATAAAATCTTTCCCTTTCAAGCTTCCATAGTTTTGGAGAACTTAAATAGAAGTTCTCACAAATAACTAAGCCAGAGAAATACATTTAGAGAACAATCAAATTGTCAAGTTCACAATTTGGTGAAATTATTTTCTAAGAAATGATTGTAGATTATAAAGATGGGGTTACTGCTTCTGGGAGATTTATAAAATATTTATGTAGATTATAGATAAAGCTCAATATTTATCCAATAATATAGTGGCATTAACTTTACTACTTCATAATTATTCTCCAAATGATACTTCATGCCGAGGTGATGGCAAGTGCTATGGTTGTGTTAGGTTCAACGGTGGTGGCTGACATCCCAAGTAGTAAGTAGGAGAGAGGGTGATTTCACAGTCTTCACAGAGGGTTACTGGGGCATGAATGGCTGCCCTGTAGCCAGTGCTATAGGCTATTAGTGACTGAAGGCATGGCTTGATACTCATACCAAGCCAAGGACATAAATGCCTGGCCAAACCAAACAGCTGAGGGATACAGAGGCCCCAGCTCCAATTCTGAAGTATCATTAGTGAGTTCGTTCCTCCTCGCTTTCGATGCTCAGTTGGACATAAGGTTCAGATAAACACTTTCTCTCCTCTAGGCATGGCATGACTTCTTAGCATTCAGTCTGAATTGACCGACTACAGCACACTGATAAATGCCAGACATTTCTTGCCCGGGGCCCTGGACTGGTCTCCTCTGGCTCTTCTGCCCTTTGCTGCTCATTCCTTGTTGAGGTAGTAAATTGAAATCTGATGGGTGACAATGTTTGCCATTTGTAGCTTCAGGCAGTATTCTTAGGACATCAGAGTTACATCCAGGGATGAAGTATTGTCTAATCTTATTCTATAGAACAATCAGGATGATATAGAAAGGGGCTACAAGAAAAATATCAAAAAACAAAACAAAACAAAACAAAAACAAAAACAACCAAAGCAGTCTATGAGACCAAAAAGAAAGGGATAAAAAAAGAAAGACAATGTCAGAAATATAAATGAGAGGTAAACTCAATTACTGGGATCTGAAAAGCATTTTATTTTTATGATATGTCCTGTGAATATCAACAAAGAAATGAGCTTCTATGATTCTAATCTGTGTCTTTTTTAACACATGTCTGTAGCAAACAATTACAGCCCAGAGAAACAAGAAAATCCCAACAAAGTTAGCCAACCAGAGACCACCTCTGTCCCACATGGACTTTGCCCATATGTCTTCCCTCTTTCCTCTTTTGCACGGTCTTCAGTCTTGATTCCAAGTGTGGACTATCCATCAATCTTGGTTTTACACTTAAAACTCAATAAAATATGCTTGCCATTCTTCTCAAAGATTAATCACACAAGTCCAGCATAATAGCTTTGCCAGTTTAAATGCTTCATCTTCAACATTTCATTTAGAATGTACTGTAATTATATTCTATTGCTTCTGGCCAAGTTAGAAAAATGTATTTAAATAATAACCCTATTTTGGAAGGTGATACACTCTTAGGAGTGTTTCCCATGTTGATTTATGTACAAATTGAAAGTGGACTTATAAGTAACTTCAGAACTAAGAGTCATTTATTCATTCACCCATCCATGTATCTCTTAAACTGTATAGTCACATAAATATGAATAAATTCAACAACACAAATAATTGTTCTTAAATTGTTTTAGTTCTTTGTACTCCATCTTTCTGTCTCATCTTTTACTTATCATTTGTTTATTTGTTCCACTTTGTGGTGCTTATGATCAAAGCTGAGGTCTGAGCATATTGGGCAATATCTGTCAATGAGCTACATCTCAATCAGACCTTCTATTTATATTTATAAAGAGAAAAATGTCTGTAGACCCTGCCATTGCTTTCTCAAGTTCATAACCATGCATATGATTAAACATGCTTCCCATGGTATGGGACTGTGAACCATAAGATCTACTTATGGCTATATGATCCTCTGCAGTGTGAGAAGAAAATGGTGTTTGGCATCCTTCCTATGTCCCACATCTTGGGTTAGTCATTGTCAGAAGGGCAGGAAAATCAAAGGCCCATCCTTTATAATAGCTGTGCTATACATCCCAGAAAACATGCATACATATGTTTTCGATGTTAATAAGTAAATGATCTTAAGCATCTTTTATACTTCTGTGACTCAGCAAGCAGAAGTGCCGACTCAGTTTCTTATGGTTTTCTGAAACAAACTGGAAAGCACTGGGCAAAGCATGCAGATGTATATAAGCTACAGAGTAAGCCAGGGCTGGGTAGCTAGGAAGGCGGCGCTCCTCATGATCAGGATCTTCTTTGTAACGAGAGTGAAGGATTTCTGGTTTCTTCTTCCATTTTCTACTGATGCCTGGAATAAGTTCTATGACAAGATTGCCAGTATCAGGGTCAATCTTAAAGAAATTTGAATTAGTCACTTTGGGCTAAGTTTTGATATTGAGTGATAAGCTGATGCTAAAATTGACTTCTGAGCATATGGGTAAAGAACATTATTAAAATTACAATGCTACATGTTTTATTCATTCATTAGTCAGATATTGACTGATGTTTTAACATGAGACTAGACTTTTAGTCACTGTAGAATTCTATCATAAATAAAATGGGCAATACTACTACTTTAGCCAGGAAAGCAAATAAATGAATACACACACACACACACACACCGCGTGCGCGCGCGCGCGCGCGCGTGTGTGTGTGTGTGTGTGTCTGTGTGTGTGTGTATGCAGAAAGTGCTTTTAAAAAGAAAAAGGGACAGTAGGGTCAAGGGTTTGGTTCTAAATAAAACACAGCCCCTGCATCTATAGCTCAGGAAACATTTCAGAAGCAGTGTAGAAAGATTGTAAGATCTAGAATATCAGGGAGTCTGCTGTGAAATGGTTTCTCCTAGAAATAGCCGCATAAAGAAGACTGGAACAGTAGCAGCATCAATGCACAAGCTCACGTGGAAGGGTTAAATATTCATGGGGTCCACCCCTAGACCAAGAACTACAGGCAACTAATGACTGTTAGGAGGAGGAGATCTTGTCTCTCTCAGGGATGAGGCCCCTTATTGGTTGACCCAAGCATCATCATCAGCCCTGAAACCATATACACACAAACAACAAAACAGACTCAGCAAGCCATATTTACATATCTGTGTATACATATACATGATATACATATAAACCTATATGTATCACAATAATAATCAAAGAAAAAGAAGCAGTTAACTAGAGAGTGGGGACAGGAGAGGGGTCTGGGAGGTTAGGTGGGAGGAGCCAGAAGGAAGGAAGGGAGTGGATAAAGTGATAGAATTCTACTCCAATTAAAAATATTATATGGTATGGGGGAAGAGAGGCTTTATTGAGCAGATATTAGGGAGATAAGGCAAGTCAATCATGGCAGAAGGAGAGGCTTAATCTTCTATGAAATTTCCCAGACCTCAAAATGCAGTGGGCCTGCAGGCTCGTGGTGTCCATCATTAGAAGACAACATCAGTGAGCAAAGGCTTCAGGCAGCTAGAAACAAGGGTGGCCACTGCCATGGCTTTCACAGTTATTCTGCTCTTAGGGAACCAGAATGCCCCTGGCAACCTAGCTAGTGAAGAGATCCAAGGTCTGGCTTTGTTGATGTTGTTGCTGCTGCTGCTGCTGCTGTTGTTTTTGTTTTTCGTTTTAGAAACAGGAAGATGCTTTGGCTGAGATTGGTCCACTGGGCCACCTGCAGCTCCCAGGGAGTTCTGGCACCTAAGCACCTGGGCAAGAGATTAGTGAGAAGTGGCTGGTCCTGGGCAGACACACAGAAACAGGGGCAGCAAGATTGGCTACTTCATAAAATCGAGTTGAAGAAGTAAAAATTGACTTGTTGTGGGGTGCCTTGGTGCGGTCTGTATTCTGATGTTAATTCTGCTTCTTCAAAAGGGGCTGCCCCAAGGAGGAGTGGATCACACTCTCAGGTGATTTCCTGGGAACCTTCTCCCCATTCTAACTGGTCAAATAAAGGCTAGAGCCTGTGATTGGGCAGGGGAATGGAAGGGTGGGACTGGAGGTTTTAGAGAGTGGGGGAAGAAAGGGAAGGAAGGAGGAAGAAGACAGAGGAAAAGGACGTGGAAGGAAGATGGAGCAGAACCACACAGGCTGTAGCAGCCACAAGAAGCAAGGGATCTCACAGGTGGGGACTAGATTAGTGTGGCCATAGTTCTGGTCGTCTAGGCATACAACTTATAAATGTAATAACTGGGTTGTGTGTGTTTTTAATATGGGCTTATTGGGCTTGGAGATTACCGCTACACTGGCTCATAAATCCTACTAGCTGAAAGTCTGGGGACACTGTAAGTAGTGACTGTGATATGAGAATTCACTCACTGTGACTTTATTTTACAAACACAGAAAAATCTGATTATCTAGGTCTATGGATGCGGGGGACATCTTCCTGCTTTGCTTTTCCGAAATGATTTTCTCCCTCCCATGTTTTTCTTTACTTTTTTGAAATCATCCCAAGTAGCTTACATCTTTTGAGAGAAAGAGAGAGATTCGTTTTTCTTAAACGATTACATTAAAATATTTAACATTCTTTTCTAAGGGCTTATTTTTTTATTAGTCATTCCATTTGTTTATATCTCAAATGATATCTCTCTTCCCAGTTAACCCTCCACAACCCCTCCCATCCCACCTGCTCTTGCCTTCCTCTCCTTTGCCTCTACAAGGGTGTTTCCCCTACCTACTCACCCACCCACTCCCACCAAACCGCTCCAGTGTCCTCCTACACTGGGACATCAAACCTCCACTATGTGGCCATTGTTCAAGTTGTGAGCCTTGTTGTCATTTGGAAGAACTGAAGTAATTTCTTCAGGTCTTCCTGACAGAGCACAAAGACCCCACAGTACCCTGTTCTTTGAGCACTCTCTACCTGCCCTGCATGCAGTGTAGAACTGGGGACTTTTCTTCGGTTTATTATAGGATGCATGTTCTGGCAAGTGGTAAAAAAATAAATCCATAATTATTGCAGGAACTCTGCACCTGGGTGCGCGTCCGTGATCTGTATTCTAATATCGAGGCTCGATAATTAAGTAGACAGAAACCAGGCACCATTTCTGTCACCTTCGTTTTTGCCAGACTGACTAGAACGGAGATCACTTCTGACTGTGTGCACGCTGATCTGTAAAATTTCGGCAGCAGCTACTTAGAAGCTCCACACTGTGACTCAACATCTGCTTCCCTTTCCACATGGTGCAGACTCTGAAAATATTAAAGCCAATTACAGCAATTAAATCCACGTTGCAGGCTGTTCTAGTTTATCCTTTCCAGAAATACTGGAGAAAAGATGACCAAACGCATCTGAAGTTTGCTGTCACTTCTTGGAATGTCCTAATAAAAATGGAGATGTTGCCACCGCCTTCACACTTGGCTAACTCAGTGAACAGCTCTGGAAGACAACAGTCAGTCTAAATCTAGAGGGGGCAGACGACATTTTTGGGTAGCTTTCCCTAATGGCAGATTTTATGGAAATAGTCTAGCAGTACAATTAAAAGTGAACTTCATGGAAGGCTTGTGATTCCTTTACAAAAGTAAAACACAGGGCTTTGACCTCCAGCCATTCTCCTGGAAGCAAGCTCACACGTGGGACAAAAAGCAATTACACTGAGCTCTAAGCCTTTCATCCATGTCCTAAGTCTGGCCTGTCAACATACAGAGATCCTTCAATGATCCAAGTTTGAAAGGGAAAAAATGGCTAATGCCTACCACATCCTACAAAAATGCACCCCTACATGAATGGGGCACACCATGTTTAAGAAAAGTGTCTAAAAACTGAAGTGTAAAATGAAATTTTATATCTTACCACTACACTTTTAGGTGGTTAAATACTCTTAGAACCTTTTTTTTTTTTTTTTTAATCTTGGTGTACCCTTACAAAATCAGCTCTTTAAATAGGATAACCACAAAATCATTTTGATGAAAATGGTGCTCATCCCAACTCCTGCAACACGTAGGAGACTGTGGCAGTTTGTTTTCTCCAGAAACCTCAACATGAAATTTCATTCTTGCTTTCAGTATTATGGGATAGAAAATTGACCTGAATAGTGTTGAAAGGCAGAGTTTTGAAGAGATGAGGATTAGACAAAATCACTGGGCTAGGGAACCCATGATTGAATTCTTGGTGGCTTTATTCCAAACCCACACACATACACACTCCTCTCTCTCTTTCCCTCCCTTGCTGCTTCCATTTCTCCCTCTCTTCCCCTCCTTCTCTCCCTCTGTGACTCTCCCCCTCCTCTGTATATGTTTCCTCCCCCTCTCTTTGTCTGTATCTCTGCCCCATCATTTTAATATCATACACACACACACACACACACACACACTTCAGAGTTGTGTCAAAAGACTGTAACCAGCAAACCCTGAACAGAACCATGAGCCAACATAAGTTGCTTTTCTTTACAACTTACCAATTTGTGGAGCTGAGCTCTCAGGGAGGAAAATGGCCGAGATGATTGGATGATACTTCCAATACCTCTGTAACCACTCACAGGACTCTGAGGGACCTTCAGCATCGAGGCCACTGTTGCCTTATTATCATCTATGCCATCTATACTCACAGCACAGAAATCAATTCCTTTCAACAAATGCCTAAATTGAGAAGACTATGTTTCTCTCCACGGTCATATTCCTACACATGCACCAACTGCACCCAAAACACTACACACATATGTAACTGATCCAAAATACCCATAGCCTGTCACTTTCTAAGCCAAGTATGCAGGGAAGGGAAGTATGCAGGACACAGGGAAGCACAGAGGATGGGTAGGCTACCAGTGCCCAGGTCCTGGTATGATTATCTCATAGAGGTACCCTATATATAGCTCTTTCTATAGACGTCTACTCAAAGGCTAAGGCCATGTCACTGACTACGTGTGCCCATTTATAAATCAAAGTCTCTGTAGAGTCAGTGTTTGCTCTGGCCTACACCAGTCTTTAGTTTATGGAATCTCTTTGTGATGGTTTGTATATGCTTGGCCTAGGGAGTGGCACTATTAGGAGGTGTGACCTTATCAGAGGAAGTGTGTCACTAGAGGAGTGGGCTATGAGACCTTCCTCCTAACCATGTGGGAGCCAGTCTCCTGCTAGCTGCCTTTGGAATAAGAGGTGGAACTCTCAACTCCTCCTGCACCATGCCTGCCTGGATGCTGCCATACTCCTGCCTGGATGATAATGGACTGAACATCAGATCTGTAAGCCAGCCCCAATTAAAAGTTGTCCTTATAAGAGTTGCCTTGGTCACAGTGTCTGTTCACTGCATAAAGCCTAAGACACTCCCTTGCTCAGTCCCTGCCTCCTTATCCCAGTGGACTCTGCTTGGCCTCACTGGGAATGGACTGGCTCTGTGATGCCTTGTTGCCCTTTGCTTATGTCTGGTCTCTGTCTTGTCATTCCTCCATCTAGTCATGCCATAATGGAGGCCCCAGGTAGACGCGCCTAGTGTTCCTGCCACAGATGCATTATTTTCAGACCTCCTTGTGCTCAACCTTGCTTCTAGTCCTCGTGGCCTGACCCTTGGCAGGATAAGTAGTAGGTGTAAGTCATCTGCAACATGTTGTGGCCTTTGAAATATACTAACTAGACATACAAGACTAGACAAGTAAATATTTATTCAATAGAGGTTAGAAAAAACTAACTTGTGCTTTATGGGGTATGGTTTTACTCATGGAAATCTCAGATATTCAAGTATCAAATATTGGAGAGGGAAGCCTAATTATATAACAATGGGTTTTACAATCCAGTTCACATGTGTGTATGTATTTAGGTCATTTTCTTCCCACTGCTCTCTCCTGTCCCCTCCCACTCCTGGCCCTCTGCTTTCCAGAGGAGGAGATGTACATGTCACGTTTGGCTGAGAGCTCATCCCTGAGTTGTCCTTCCCTAATGCAGCGCTGAGTCTCTGTGTGCCTTTCCTCGTCCCTTTCAGCTTGCTCAAGTACTGCTCAGTGACTTCATCTCGTTGTTTTAAAATTTCCACTCTGAGTTCATTTTCAAGAATAGTGCTCTCTTTTCCTGTGGTATTCTTGCTTGAACTGCTTGGTGAAATGGCATCTTCTCCTCCTAGGCTGAGGCACTAAGCGTGTCTTCTTCAGGAGAAGTTTCTGGTTCCCACATGATATAGGTTTCCCCATCTTCAGTCCCTAAGAAAGTAGGATGTTCTGGAGACAGGACTAAGAGGCTCAGGACACAACTGACATCACATTCCCCTCTGTATGGCCATCCTCCATTCCTCAGACCACAGAACTCTAGGGTTTGAAATAGGACATTGGTTTTGAGTTTCTAGCTTTTCTGTAGTTGCTGGTGCCCAGGGACAATGGGCGCTGTACAGAAATGCTTCTTTAACACTCCTCTCCCTTGACCAGTCTAAAACTCTCTCTTTGTTCAGATGAGGGTCCATTACCTGCAACTCTTATTCTTGGGTGGTAGCTGCATCTACAGAAGCAATCGCAAGCCCGTCAGTTCTGGATGCTCTCATTCTACTGAGTGTGGGGGATTTTCTTCCTTTCCACTAAAGCTGTGTATTACTATTTGGGGGAGACTTTCCACTGTGTTGGTTTCTGGATTTTGTATGTGGAGGAGGAAGGCCACATGGCATCAACTGCATCAGAAATATTGCTTGAAGTTTGGAAAATTGGCATCTGTCATAAACTCAGGGTCCCCTTCACTTTTTGTGCCTCCCTACCCCCTAGTACCTAACTGTTGCCCTGGATGGAGCAGCATAACACTGATCTGCATGATCTCTGGTCAGTACCAGAACATTCAACCACGTATTCAGTTTCACTTTGTGGGCACATGCTAGCCTCTGTGTATTGCACCCATGGCGTTCTCAACAGATACGACTTTTCCCAAGAGGATCTACAACATGGAAGCCCTTTGGCTGGCCATGTCAACAATTTCAACTATCCATCTTTGATTGAAGCCCAGTGTGGGAGACTCTCTTTCCTTTTGGCCATGTACCCTTCAGTCAGGCCTAAGAGCTGCCCAGTCTACAGCTATCCCACCTTGGCCTCCACTTCATTGTCACTGCGACTGCCTGGTTCGGGTCCTGATCTTCTCTCTTCCGAATTCTCCAAGGCCCTTCCAGACCTGAGCTATCTCAGGGCTACCATAGTAACTACCTCACCAGTAGTCCAAAAGGGGACCCCATGCACAGACTGGACACATCCAAAGTGCTGGGTAACTCCCATTATCATTCTGTGTTATCCATCCCATTCTGCTCTTGTAGCTACTATGCTATTAAATAGAAAGTCTATTTTTATGCCAGAAAAACCGCTACTTACAGGGAGACTCTGTGTGCCCCATACCTGACTTATCTTTGACAATTAACATTTTATATGAATATGGAATACTTGTTAAAATTATTGAGTAAATATTGCCATATCATTAAGTTATGCATTTGGCTTGCTTAGACTTATTTTGTGTTCAATTAACTGTCTTCTACCTGTTTCAGATGGCATGTGGAACTCCGTATTGTACTTCACCATCCTGTCTCCAAAGGCTCCTCTTGGCTGTGGCAGTCTCTCATTGCTTAGTTTTAGTGACACCACTGCCAATTTTGGTGAGTGCTGGTCAGAAGGTCTATAAAATGTCTACCGCTGACATGCTAGGTTCTACTGTGAACGTAGATGTGGAGAGAGAAGATCAATTTTGGTGGTATGTTTGCAAGACTGCAAACCGCAAGCAATGCTGGTCCCCGTGGATGCTGGCTTTGATCAATGGTGTGGGTCATATTTTCCTTCTTCTTTGCCGATTCCTGGTGCCTGACAGCTAGGGTGGGCATGGGTACATTTTATCAAATGATTAGATGGAGAAATCTATAGTTTTCATGAATTCTTAGGTTTTAATTTATTCTTAGCTTTTAATTTAGCCATGTGTTTTCTTATTATAATATTTCCATATATATTTTTTAGTTCCATGACTAAAATTAAGCACATTTGATTGTTTTTCTACTGCATTAAAGAAGTGTCACCTGAGATTGGACTGACTATACTCAGATAGTATTGAGCTCTACTGTTCAAAACTCACATTGATTTTATCAATGTTTGTAAACAGCAAATTCTAGGAAGAGAATATTGGTTTTGATAAAGATATTTACCTACAGTGAATGCTAGGCAAATACTGAGCTCATGTGGCTAATTAATGTGTCCTGCTCTATCTGATGGACACATATTGACGATGACTTTTTAAAGCTCAGACATTTCATCCTCTAAAGGCCAAAAACTGGTCCGTTAAATATCACATCAAAATCACTGTGAGGAAATTTTGACACAGGAGTTTTCTGTCATTGCCAAGGATTGATCTCTAGGCAGGAGTTGCTGATGCCCAAGGAGAACATGCAACTTCCAGGAAAAGAGCTGTGTTTAACACAATTCTCAATGTGAAACAACAAAGTCTGGGGATTAGTGCTGTTTCCATGTTGCTACGGCTATGAGGTGATAAGGAACAAGCTGGAGAGAGTTATGCTGAAGTAAAGGCTGGTGGGAAAGCTATGCTTGGCTCCATTCTGTCCACAGTACAGGGTGGCAAATGCACTTGTGTTCATCTAATTGCTATATAGAACAACCCAATCTTAAGCATTTTTGCAGAAGTAAATGTAGTACTGTACAAAGCTGTTCTAAATCAGTATCTGTTGCCTGCCATCATCATCATCATCATCATCATCATCATCATCATCAATCCTGTTGAGACAATGTCTCACTATAAAGCCTATTCTGGCATTGAACTTGCAATTTTCTCTTTTTAGCATCCCTATATCTCAGCTATAAGTATGCACCACAAACAGAGATTTTTTTTTTAAATTAATGGAAAGTAAAGCAAAACATACAAAACCAACAAAAAGTTGTAAAGCAAAAATTAGAAGTGGTCAATGTGAAGACTTCAGTCTTCACAGATTTATTCACCCTTCTTTTCACCTGAGGCTGATTCTCCTTTATCCTTGTAACTCAAGGGCAACTTTAAACTGAATATAGAATCCCCCCAATTGTTAATTCTTTCATAGACAATAATACAATTGCCAGTTTCTCTCATTAGAGTGTGCATATGGTTATCCAAAGTTAGCATGTGATTCCTGGCTTCACGGGCACCATCTAGATCTATGGAATTTAGCATTTTTGCTTTTAGCATTGAAGGGAAATTTCACTTCTTCTAATGTTTCCCTAAAACCTTTTCATTTCACTCACTGGCTTTTCTGAATAAATTTTAGATTAATTTTTGTCTTTGTGGTCTCACTTCTTCCTTCCTGCTCTGTGTTTATGTCAGGCTTATATTCAATATGTAATTGTATTAAGCGATACTGACATGTTAATTATACTTTTTTTTTTTTTAGCCACTTCCATAAATTCTACTTTGACTTTCAGGTGTTTTTTCTTTTAATTTACTTCTAAAAGTGTAACAATTTTGACTTTTTTCCAGTTGTATTTCACAGACTTATAGTGCTGGACTTTCTAACAAGTTTGGCAGGCAGAACTGCTATTGATTTTTCCATTATAGTATATTTTCTGGTTTGGAGCAGATATATAAGAGGAAGTGTTAGGCTGACCAGCAATTATGTGACCTTGAGGTTCCAAGAGTGAAATGTATCGAAATGAAATGTTTCCTAGTCTTCCGTGATGAAGGATGTCTACTGCTTAGATCTGATCAGGGCCAACTCTCAGTATTCAGTGGTAGCTGCAGAAGTGCATTGGAGAACACAGCTGGGCGGAGCTCAACAGCTGCAGTAATGGGACTCACGCATTCACTGTACAGGAAGACCACTGACTGCAGGGCTTATGGAGGACAGATGGCCACAGAACTTGCAAAGGTTTTAAGACTTACACATGAGACATCCAATGAGAAGGGGCTAATGCAAATTCAGTAAGAAGTACCCAGAGCTTGTGGCATCTTCTAGCCCATACTAGGCACTGAATGGCCATGTACCTTGTTGTAAGTCCTAGATCCTTCAGGGCCAAACAATAAAGCTTCAAGCAATACAGGGCACTCCAAGGCAATGGACTCAGCTCCAACGGAGACACGGAAGTGTGAAGAGGGCAACACTGGTAGAGGCTTCCAGAGAAAAGGAAGAGCCTAGCTGGTTTGCCCTCACTGCTGCTAACTATTCACTGGTAAAATCAACAACAGGGGGGAATGGCTTCATGAGTATTTTCAGAAACATGAGTCAAATCTATGTGAAGTTAAAAGCTCACACCAGACCATAATGAGAGAGCAACAAGGCACAGAGAACATACTGAGACAAAACACATTAACAAACCAGAGAGGAAAGAACATAGCAAGACACCCCAGGGAATAATACCACTGCACAAAAATACAAGACTCCAGGATCAGGGGTGGGGTGTTGCTCTGTGGAAACCACTGATGTTTCAATAGGGCATCGGCCATATTCTCAGTGTATGAGGGAGGTTCTGGGCTTCTAGTGAACCTGCCCTGACAGGTCTGATGTGGCATTAATATTGATAAGGCTCGTGGACTTGTGGCTAAGTGCAACTGGAATAGGCTTCTTGTATACTCATAAGCAGACAAAAACATCTTCACAGAATGCATCTGTCTGGAGCCGACTCTTCTCACCACAGCACTAGTATTTAGGGAGGAAAACTTCAGTTTTTATTAGACTATATAATGACACGAAACTGGGTCTTATTGTGTTGTTACTTTTTTTCCTCCCCCATCACCTCCCCTTATCTCTTTGCATCTCTACTCTTACCTCATTATCTCCTCCCAACACTGCCATTCTCTCTGTCTCTGTCTCTGTCTCTGTCTCTCTCTCTCTCTCTCTTTCTCTCTCTCTTTCTCTTTCTCTCTCTTCCTATTTATATAGCCTGATGAGAACTCAAGATTTTAGCTGAAGATTTTTGTAACCTGTCCACATCAAATTGGGAAGGGAGAATCCAACATGGCTTATATGGTTAAGATATCAATGGATTATATATGTGGACAGATTATAATTCACTTGTCTTATAATTCAGTTGATTGGTGGCTTCAACTCTCACGTTGGAATATATATTAGGATTCTCCTTACCTAATCTCTGTGAGCAGGCATTGTCAGAGAGCTTGTAACCATCAAAGGGAAACAATATACTTAAACATTGTTATTGGAAAAATATTTTATGTCAGTAAGACTTATTCTCTCTGTTTTCCAGTACCTGTGAGGTAAGCAGCTTCCATCTGTCAAGCTCTGACATTCTGATAGCTCTATCTTGCTATGGGACTCAAAAACAATGAATCCAGATGACAATGTTCAGAAACTCCTGAAGCTTGGGTGTTTTTGTCACAGTGCTCCATCATGACGTCCATGAGTCCCCAGTACCTGTCGACTCACACCTGCCTTTTATAGGCATGGCTTTTAGAGACTGTGTGTTCCCCTAGTTCCTTTTTCATTGTAGAGAAAAGTCCATGTCCTACTTCCACAGCTCCAACATTCCGGACTACTATTGAAAGTTCATTTAGATAGAGAACACACATTAAGCATGGCAGGCATTGGTGCATTCTTTGCATACTGAGGGCCAGTAGGTCCAGGGGCTTGGTTCCTTTCATGGCCTGTGAGCTATGCTAAGAATGTAGGCCCAGTAGCAGTTGTTTGTGACAGCTAAAGCATGGGGTTAGAAATGACTCTTCGAACTTACATTTACGCTTTCAGACACTCAAGGAACAGTGAGATGCTCATTCCTATTCCCATTTACCCAGCAACCTCCCCAACGCCAATGATGAACACGATACATAAGGTTTTCTGGTGTGGCTAATAGTATTTATTGTGCACTCAACTGAGCATAAAAAACAAAACCCAGTTTCTTACATACACACAAAGTGCAAACAAAGAATCAAAAGATCCCTAATTTCTTATACTCTTCCTGTCAGGTAAGTTAGAATACATGAATGTATGAAAAATGAAGTCTACTGAAGATAGAGTTCATGTTGAACCCGTATGTGCTACAATTTCACTGAAACATTGAATTCAGCTCCAAAAACAAGACACAGATGTCCAGTCAGATGATATGCTCTAATGTGATTCAGGGCTGAAAGAATCAACTGATACTGGTGGGCAGGGCAAAGCCCCATAAAATGAAACTTTGATTTTCGATATTTAAAGTAGGGTTGCTATAGGCATTTTATGTCTTCTACTCACATAAAGGAAAAAAAGTCAATGAGTTTATGTTGCTAAACATAACTGGACTTAAAGTAGAAGATTCGGGAGATTAATTAACTTAGAAAATCTATCTCAGTACTTGGAGTCCTGTCAATAACCTGGAAGAAAATAAGTCAGGCATTATTAATGACTCCTCAGAGTCTCAGGACGCTGCTGAATTCCCCTGACCCTTCAGTACTCACCTATAATTACTCAGACAATTTAGAATGCATCAGGCAACATGCCGTGTGAGCACTGTGTACAATTGCAATAAAATTCCAGAATAACAATGGAAGAGAGGAATTATTATTATTATAATTATTATTATTCATGTTTTTAGGTGAGAAGAAGGGAGGCTCTTTTGGGCCAGGAAACTGAGCAAGCATACCACTTTCAAGATGAAGCGAAGATGATGAGAAACCTTCACGTATAAAAATGCCACACCGCCATGTAACGACAGTCTTTCACCATGAGGCCACAAGTTGCTATTTCTGTGATCATCACACTTATCCATATACAATCATTTTTTTCAGAACAAGAGACGTGTAATAAATTCACGTGATAATTTTGGAAATAATTTAACATATAGATCAAAGCAATTAACATGGTAAAGTACACTATGAGAATAATGTATTTTATTTACTTTAAAATGACTAATTTATCTTACTTTCTGTCTATGTGTGAGTGTCCCCATGTATGTCTGTACACCATGTGCATGCCTGGTGCCCACAGATGTCAGAAGTCAGCATTGTATGTCACAGAGCTAGAATTGGGGTAGCTGCCAGACTCCATGTGGGTGTTGAGAACCAAACCTAGGTCCTTCGTAAGAACAGAAAGTGTTCTTAGTCATTGAGTCACCTGTCCAAATCCAAAACTCAGACATTTTAATAATGACTACAGAGAAAGCATACCACTGAAGTGATTACTATGTTTATGTTGTTTTTATATTTGTCTTTTCCTGTAACTAAATTCTACGACTAGCAAGAAGGGATGATTGGATCGCAGTTAACTATAGCTGCTCAACGTCAAGCATCCTACTTTGATCTGAGGATCCCTTTGACATTAGAAATTGGAGGCCCCACTAGTAGGGATATCTGACGATAGACATAACAGGCCTTTTGTAATGATTTTGTTCTTAACGAACTGGAAGAAAATAAAAGTCAGGGAGAACTACTGAATGACCACATTGTGAATTTACTCCTCTGTAAGCAGATCTTTATGTCTCAGTGACTTACTAGCACAGACTGATTTATTCTCCACTTACCATCATATTTAACTCCCATGAACCGAAATTGACTCTCAACACTATGGTACCTTTATTTCACTTTTTCCAGCTTTGTTTTTTAACAAGCATATTTGTGTAATGCTGTATTGAACAGACACACATTAGTGAGGGATGTAGGCTACATTTTTTTTCATTATTTTCCTCATTATTCTGGTAGATCACAGGGCAGAAACAGATCACTGGATTCATTCTGACTTACGATTTGACAAGGGCTTCTGTCTATCAGGACGGAGAATGTGTGGTGGGTACAAGAGATCAATCATGTAACCAGAACGATGAGAAACAACCAGTTACATGCAGCAAGCAGAGAGGAAAAAACAAACAAACAAACAAACAAACAAACAAACAAGCAAGCAAACAAACAAAAAAAAAAAAACAGGGCCACACGCAGAATCAAGCCTATATCTTCAAAAGCCTCAAGTAAGAAAGTCACCTAGTGTGAGCATCCTGCCTCAGAACTGGACTTTCATACACATGAGACCTTCATGTTTCCATACACAGTGTGACTGTGGCTTCAAACCAGAACTCAAATTCAAGCTAAGAAACACTCTTAGTGAGCTGAGCCTGTTGACCCTGTCTCCCTGCTACCACATGACCCTTCCACCATTTCATACTGACTTATGAAGACTTTCTTTTTGTAAACTGTGGCATTCACTCCTTCAAGTAAAAAGCTGGGGATGAAGACATCAGACAGTGAGCTGGATGCCATAAGCCAGCTTTGAGTGAGTCTCTTCCCAAATTTATGTAAAGATTAGGGACAGTATGACTCTGGTAAAAGTAAGATGGTCTCCTCTAACCTGGTTTATAAAAGTGTTTTAATATGTAGTATTCACATGTGGGTTGTGGTCTCGTGTGTGTGTGTGTGTGTGTGTGTGTGTGTGCACGTGCGTGTGCATGCATTTGTGTCTTCATGTTTTTCTCCAAATTTATACATGTCAACGATTTCTTTTTACAAATTTCCCTCTATATTTTAATCAACCTGTATCCACTTTACCATGGGACTACTCCCTTTGTTGTGCTTGAGGGACCCATGAATTTGATATCTATTTTACCAAAGTGCTTTTTATCACACAGTTGATTGAATGTAAAATCTTGCATTTTACCCATGTCTCAAAATTGCCCATGTCCCCTGCAGTCCTGTAAAGTGCTTTCATTTCCTCCGTGAGGCCTGTGAAATCGGACAGTGTGACTCTGGAAGGCAGGGGCTGCTGGAGAAGTGGCTTCCCAGCCTTCTAAGCAGCTCTCTCTGGGAGGGCTCTGTCATAATGTGTCAGACCAGATCCATCTGCTCCTTATGTCAAGTGCAGAAAAGAGCTTTCCTCTTAGGATCACCCTCAACCAGGCATAGAGCTGCTTCATTACATCCTGAAGACGTATGCCACTATTCCCCTAGATGGTCAGAGGTAATCACTGACCTATATTGATTATGCATTTTAATCCACGGTTTTGTGGAGTTTGCAGTGGTTTCTGAGTACCAGGCTCCTGAAAGTAGTGTTAGCCATCAAGGCAATTAGTTGTAAATGTAGAAATAGTTCACACGCTCGGAGGAGCTTAGGGCTGACTATGAAAACTGTACTTGGAGACATGGGACAGAGACTGTACAGTGTCTTTTTGTTGTTGTTAACTTTTTAAAAAAGATTTATTTATTTATTATATGTAAGTACACTGTAGCTGTCTTCAGACACTCCAGAAGAGGGAGTTAGAACTCGTTAAGGATGGTTGTGAGCCACCATGTGGCTGCTGGGATTTGAACTCTGCACCTTTGGAAGAGCAGTCGGGTGCTCTTACCTGCTGAGCCATCTCACCAGCCCCCTGTTGTTAACTTTTTATGCTCCATATTTTATTGCAATTTAAGACTCACAGAAGTTAATTAAATACATGATATTGTAGGTTCCTATGAACGCAATGATTTTTTTTAACATGTAATATTTGAGGTAATCTATTTTTTATTGTATATTTTATTTATTTACATTTCAAATGTTGTCCCCTTTCCTGATCCCCCCTAGAAACCCCCTATCCCCTCCCCCCTTCTCCTGCTTCTGTGAGGGTGTGCCCCCAATCACCCACCCACTCCTGCCTCCCTACCCTGGCATTCCCCTATACTGGGGCATCGAGCTATCACAGGACTAAGGGCCACTTCTCCCACTGATGCAAGACAAGGCCATCCTCTGCTACACATGTGGCTGGAGCCATGGGTCCCTCCATGTGTACAGTGTCTTTACTTCTCTTAAAACTGTACAGGTCTAGGGAGACTGCTACATGTTAAAATGTGAGGACTGGCGTCTAGGACTCCAAAACTCCTGTAAATGCAATGGGGGATGGGGCTCACCCATAATCTTACTGTTCAATAGACCTCCGTGCAACTGAGCTAGCTAGATTAGCCCTTGATAGATTTCTGATCTAACATTCATCCTGGATTTATGTCCAGATAAATAGATAAATAGATAGATAGATAGATAGATAGATAGATAGATAGATAGATAGATAGATAGATAGATAGATAGATAGATAGATAAAAACTAGGCTCAAAGGCAATTTGTTTGAGTATCTCATATAAAGAGGAATAGAGAAATCAGTATTATGTGATTTTAAGTGTCAAGTTTGTATAGGATATTGTATTCCTTTCTGTGGGTCACACGTAGAAAGCTGGACAGCCAATGAACTAGAAACTGTCAAGCCAGAGCACAGAACCCAGAGAGTTTTTCTATGCTGTTCCTTTTTGAATTACTCTGCAGTCTTTTGATTGCCAAGTCTGAAAAACAGAGAAGAGCCCTGAGGTCGGGAAGAAAGTGCATGGCCCCTTGCTGCTGCTTTTCTGGGTCTGAGGCACACGTCTTTGTAGCAGTACAAAAGCTATTGGAAAGTTTAGCACTCTCCCACCATTGAAGCTCACACTCATGCATGAACTCTGCACGCTATGGCACTGACCTCAATATGACAAGAATTGGCATTTTGTGGTTTCCCAGGGCACTTTGTGTGCAGACGGCCATTCATCACATCTTTCTGGCAGCTCCACCAACTGAGGGGTTTTATACCCACGATAGATATATGGCAGACCTTCACAGATGATGCCGGATAAGAAGTTTCTAAAGACCAAGCTCCTATTTGACTGATCAATATTCATCCCCGAGTAAAGGTTTATTGAGTAGGGAGCTTCTGAAATGCCTGCCTATACACCTTGATTAAATGAAGAAGCACAGAGTGCCTTTTCGATACTGAATATGAAGTAATGAATAAAGAAGCCCAAATCCTTGGTCTCAAGGTGGGAACATTCCAATTAGCGAGAGGTTTTGAGGGAGAATGACTAGAAGCACATATGAGTGGAATCAAGAAGTGCTAGGGCCAGAATGGTTAGCAGAGACAGCGATCGGTGGCAAGAAATTCAGTTGAAAATCTAAAAGTCTTCCCCAAAGAATGGGTTTCAAAAAACAACCCCCAAAGCTAGAGATAAGGGAGGGGGTGACCTCAGAGAGGTGAAGGCCAATTCACACTAATGATGTGGGAGCTTAGACCGACTACTCAGAATCAGACAGGAGACTAACGTGCTGAAGCCGAATCAGGGACTGAGGGTGGGGTAAATGCAGGAGACAAGGGGAGAGAAAACAATGTCAGAAGGCAAACAAAATAATGAGAAACTAAGGGGTTCAGGGACTTAGAGGCCATTTTAAAAACAGTCTTTAAGATGGGCAGTCACAGAAGGGCAACGGGCAAAGGTTTGACTGGATCGGAGCATGACCTGGTCCGACTACACTGACAGCCTCTCCTTGGCTGCTTTTGAGACAAGTGTGTGGCATGAAAGCTTGGCACGCACTCATCAGGAAGTAGGAATAAAGCTGGTGACAGAGGACGCACAAGGAAGAGGCTAAACTCTACCTTCTTCCAACTGGACACTTTATCAGATAAAATGGTATCTGCCAAAGACAACACTGAGTTTTAACATCTAAGCATCTGAAGCTGTGGAATCGCCATTTCCTGACCAGAACGCTGAGCAAGGAAGATTAAGCCTTATTGGGTAATATCACAGTTCACTTTTGAGTGGGATGAGCATGAGGTATCTACGCAACATCCTGGCAAACGTGGCAGAGAGTTTTGGAAGGCAGGAGATGGGTAGCTGAAGGCTAGCAGAAAGCAGATGGAAGTGGGTCCGACTGGGTGGTGTGCTTCAGTTCGATGCCTGGTGTTTTAAAACGGGAAACGTATGACTTTCAATGAAGCTCATAGCCTGGTTTCCACTCCACCCCTCACTTCCGTTTTATTCCCATTTCTACTTCATTCATGGATGATGCCTTTGATCTCCCTAAGCTCCTCTAAAGTCAGGACCTTGGTCCTGAGGTTCAACTATGCATCGTGTGTCTGGTCTTGAGGTTCAACTATGCATCGTGCATCTTGTAATAATGGCATAAGCTCTGAAGAAATGATTCACCATTGAATAAATGATTCTGGAACAGAAATGGAATATGTTCGACATAGTTTGAGGGGAAGTAAGTCCCAACAAGCATCTTGGAAGATTACAAAGGGAACAGGGAAACTAAGGCAGGAGCTGTCTTACATGGAGCTCCTCCTGCCAGGCAGAACCTGGGTAAAGAGCTACATATAAAAAGTACAATGACTCAAAAGGAAAGACTTGAGCGTGGGCACATAAAATAAGAGCAGGAAAAATCACTAGAGCCAGTGGAGTCAGCATACCAGCATGCATTTGGTGGGGTCACAGTGGTTAGTATGCATTTTTTTTGGTGGCAGATGCTGGATCTCACCCAGTCAGGCATTCCAGTTGCAATGTTAACTTACGCTCAAAGTTCTAGGTACCACACTGAGGACCACTTCATATTCCACAAACCTGCCAAGTTCTTTCACATCTTTTTAGCTTTAACTGCATCCTCTCTCTGTCTCTCTCTGTCTCTGTCTCTATCTCTGTCTCTCTTTCTCTCTCTCTCATTTATATTTACCCTCTACCTACACCTACATGTATTTATTTATCTATATTTCTACAGTCTCCAAGTCAACCTGAGAACTTACATTAGATATCAGAGACCTAAACAAGAGTCTTACTTCTGTACTGTCACATCTCTACTTCATAAAGATTAAACACTATATCACAGCATATGACCTTATAATTGGACCTGGCTATAGAATGTCTCCCATATATCCTTACCCCACCCTCTAGACCCACCATGATCCTTATATAAAAGCTGATAGATGTGCATCAAGCTTGATGTCACAATGGATGCAGAAGTAAAGAAGTGATAAAAAAAAAATGTAATGCTGGCCTGTTATGGAAACAAGCTACATGCAAAGGGACTTACCTATCATTGATTCATGTTATTCAACAGGAAACATAACAGATTTACTCTATAGAGGACAGTTCTTGGATTCCTAGCATAACCCTGGGAAATATCACAACTATATAACTATATAACTACTTTCTACACCCTATGCTTGATTTGGCTTTGGTTTTTAATCATGTTCACAACACAATGATGTGTTTATTCATTTAATTCTTCATAGCTAACTATAAAATAATTCCTTTGATTAAAGATAAATATTTGTTTAGAAGGAATGCTTTTCATTTTTAGATTCATTTGTAATATGAAGTATGGCTTAAAAGGCAGCTTTTTTGTCTGGGTTAAGTTTGACCATAGTCAGTGTTTTGAAGATGACTAAAATGAGTTTCCCTAACAAAATCAAGAATCAGAACCTAGAAAAGAAGTAAGAAGTGAAAGTAAGGAAAATTTTCACTGTAATCAACCATAAAATATATTGTGCTTCTTGTTGGTAGACTATGAGTTTTAAGACACCAAGGTAAATGTAGGGTGTTCCAGACTCTTTTAGTCTAATAGAGAACGCTACAGCCAATGGAAGAGAAGAGAAAGCCAGACTATATGCCCAACTTTGTATAACTGAAAGGATTCAGGAGATCATTAAAAAAAAAAGCACCATAACGCATCTTGAGGAAGAGGCTTAGAATGAGATCCAATTTTAATTTTAAGATAATCACAGCAGAAATCATAATGGCAAATAATGTTTACTCAGGAATGTCGGATGGCACACCTTGAGGTTCTCATATACTATCCAATGTAATCTTCATAGAATCTATAAGTGATGGATGTTGTTGTTGACTGTGCTACAAAGACCATAAAACGGCTTTTAAGAAAAAGCAAAGGGCACAAGATCAAACTGTGAATTAAAAGGTAGGTTAGACATTTAAATGCACACCCTTCTCTACACTGAATGACCAACTCATCCTAGCTTACTGGGAAAGGCCACATTCTAGCTGTTCTTAATGCCAGTGATGTCGTGTGTTATATCACGTAACTTTGAATGACAGAAAGTGTCCACAGGTATTGTATAAGACAAGCATAAACTTGTAAAAGCCAGACACACAGAAATCGTTCTTCCCAGTAAACCAAACTAAGAGGGCAAAGCAGAAGGGGTAACACTAGCCAGTGGCAGGGGACCTGGAGAAGGAGGATAAGTCTAGACATGTGTGCCTTGGAAATGTGATCATCAATCTCATAGCTCTATGTGCCACCCAAGACTGATTAAAAGTAATGAAAAGAAGGCAAACCTGAGCAAAGCTAACAGCAGCTAAGCCAGCGCAGAACACAGGCTAGGCTTGTTCTGATGTCTCAGTACTAACAGCCACTGCCTGCCCAGCTCCTACCGTCTGAGACCTTAGGCAAAGGTTCTAAATGAGGTGCAAGCATGCTAAGGGTTTCTGATGTATTTACCCTTGATTTCCATCTATACCCATGAGAATCTAAGCTACAAACTAAGAAAAATCTTTAAGAACAACCTATCATGGAAACCGGTTTAATAGGAAATGGTGTGCACCAAAAAAGTAATATTCTGTAAGTGGTTAGAAAAAGCCCATTACAGAGGAAAAATTTCTCCACAGCCTTGCATGGTATAAAATTTCCAGAATGGATTCAACAGAAAAGGTAAGGGAAATTTAGAATTAAATTAACTTATTTGATTGTAGGCAATATTCTATGTACTCAGGAAACAAAATATTTTATTCATGAGTGGAAAGACACAGTACTATTAAAGTACCACTTCTAACCAGTGTGTGTGTGTGTGTGTGTGTGTGTGTGTGTGTGTGTGTGTGTCTGTCTGTCTGTCTATGTGTGTGTGTCTGTGTGTGTGTGTCTGTGTGTGTTTATGTGTGTGTGTGTGTGTGTGTATGTATACTTGATTATATTTAGTGCAGTTTCCTGATGTCAGTGTGGATTCTCTTTCTACTTGAAAGCATTGGGATGAAACTGTCAGCAGACTTGCAGATGACCTAAATATTCGCTTTAACAAAAGAAAGCCCAACTAAGCATTTTTAAATACAATATCTCAAATTCCTTGTAATGAGGGCAGATGCAGACACTTGAAGGAATAGGGACATGTGTGGGAGTCCAGTTGCTATCAGGAGCATGTGAGAACTTAGTAAAACATATTACTTACAAAAGAAAGAATACTGTTCAGCCCATGGAATTAAAAGTATAGTATGTTCATGGTAGAAGGAAAATGAATGACTGTCTCACCCAATATTGAAAATACCTCAGCAAGTCAGCCCACTGGAGACTAGTCAAAACCAAACGAGAAATAAATAACCATGAGTGTAGTGGAGACAGACTAACCACGGGCTTTACCAGCAGTTGACATATCTAGGAATAACCTCAAATTGTATAAGATGTAACATTGCTCACTTCTTTTAATATCCATATTTATGCTCACATAAAACAACTCTTGGTTCAGTAAAAATATGAAGTGAATTAATTATTTTTATTTGTTTGTACACAAGTAAGCTTTTACTTTTTTTTTTTTAATTGAACTATCCATGGCCAAGTAATGGATATATTTGAGGCTATAAAGGATGATGTTGGGCATAATTTAGCAGGGGTAGAATGAGACATAATGTTTGTTAGGACTTAATCTTTCTTTTACTATAAGATTTTATTTTGTAAAATCCAATCTAAGTTTCTCTTGTCTGCCCTGTACTTTAGTTTGATGGTATGATACAGTCATACACACAGGTATACTCAAAGAGTCAATGTTCTTGATAAAATATTCTCCTCTATGGTCAAGAAAAGATGATTATTTTATTAAAATTAATCATCTGATCATATTCTTATTCTCATATGACATGATCTCTTCTAATGAGTATGATATAAATGGGAGGTTGTCTCCATAAACCATAATTCACTCAATTTTCTCAATTTTCACCTTATCTCTGGGCTATCTTATGCTCATATATTTATTATTTATAAACTTGCATAAATGCTTCTTGAAATTCACTCTTTTTACAGATGGCCTTCTTTCAGGCAACATCATGCTTGAATTTATAGATCTGCTGTGTTCTTATACAGATTTAAACACTCACAGGATAACAAATGTCAGAAATGGAGATGTCCATCGGACTCCGCACGGCACTCACCCATCACAAGCAAACTCTGCCCCGCGACGGTTCTCTCTGTTTCTCAAGATTCTAAAGGGAACGGCTCTTCAAGAACTTGATTGTATTACGTATTTCAATTTTTGAAGTTTTCACTGGCAGATCTTTTTCTAAGAATTTTAGCTTTTGAAACAGCTTATATTGAGGAAAATAAACCTCTCTAAATACCTCATCATAAAAATTATGTGTATTTATTGTATACAGCTATATGAGTTTTAACAAATGTGCGTCTCTCTCTCTCTCTCTCTCTCTCTCTCTCTCTCTCTCTCTCTCTCTCTCTCTCTCTCTCTGCCTGGTGGCATTCTCAGACTCACCTAATCCTTCCCTCACTGCTTCCTTGACAACCTTCACAGTGATGTCATCCCTTGAAACCGCTGTAGAACTACACATACCCATATTTTTCCTGAGTGGCTAAGGTGCTGCTAAGATTTCTCCAAGTTGCTGTGTGCATCCATAGGTGGTCCTTTCATGGCACAGGTATGTCTTACGATGTGCATGACATCATGTAAAAATTAAAGGGTTGGGCTTACTTTTTCCAACATCCAGAGAAAGCAAATAAAGCTAATCCCTAAGGTTCCGGTACAGACTCATTTTCATTTCTGTGGCACAGATGCCCAGAGGTGAGGTTCTGAGTTGGCTGGAGAGTGTACCTGTGTAGGAAATTACCAACTTGTCTGTCTAGACTCATAGCAGGTTTTATTTATTTATTCCAGCAATAACTGAGAGCTCCAGTCTCTTTACATTCTCATGTTAGCATTCAGCGGGTGGGCAGCCATGGGTTAAGTGGCTAAAGTTGATGTGAGAATACTGCTTCCTTGAGTTCTGATGCTCTTCAGCATCTGTCCACTGGTCATCCTTATTTGTCATCCTTGCGTTCTTCCTGGTGAAGTGTCTCAATCTCACCTGACACTTTCAACACCAGGGAACATATTCATAGGTAAAAGTCACAGTATATAAGCCATGACTGAATTTGTTATTTTACTTCAATTTCAATTACGATCTGACAGTCACAGAGGAGGAGCAAACCTTTAAAACAGGGGATGTTTCAACACGTGCTCTTACTTCCTTGCAGTGAAATGAAACAGAGAGTTCAGGGAGATGCATGGATCACATGACTGGATCTGTAGAGATGAGCTAATGGATAATAATGCACCGGCTGACTGATGCACAGCTGCCCATCACTTTCACAGTCGCGCAAATTTGTTCTCTGCGCCTGCTCACTGAGGTGTCCACACACACACGTTCACTCGTCATTCATTTTATTTATAGTCTTTTTAAAAATCTGGATTTGTTATGAGAAAGGGATTTTATCATCTGCAGGCACACAGCTGTATGTGAAATGTAAGAGAGGCTGCCTGTAAATCTTGGTCTAGGCTTACTGGGCGCAGCCCAGTGCCCTGTGTTCCTTCCTGCTCAGGTAATGGATTGGATCCGTATTCCAGAAAGATTTGTGCCACCATCTCAGTACCTTCCCCTGTCCAGCCAACAGGGCAGAACTGTAAAATCTGACCGGTGAATCCATGCTGGCGAGTGTAGCAGGCCAACGCCAGGGTCAGGCACACTCTTAGCACTTGACCATCTCCATCTCATCTCCATCTCCCGCCTTTTGCTGTTGACACATGACACGTTATATGTCTTGGGCTGCACAGACCTTTGAATTAAATTTTTGTTTAGTTTCTCCTAGAAATGGCAGCAAAGACAAGGTCAAAACAATGGCATTTGGGGTCCCACCCACAGACAAAGAACTACAAGTAATTCATCAATAGCATTTCAAGGAACTCTAATTGGTGAGACTTTCAATGGACACTGAACATATTAGAGTGAAAGGATTTTTTAAAAGGGGGTGCCTGCTAAGAAATGATAATATATTTGAAGAACATATTTTATATTTAATATGATATTTGTAACACGTAAACTTAAGAACAAGATAAAATTTACTTGTCCCGCTATTAATTTTTTTTCATAGCTTTGGAAATTAAATGCAAGTTTATTATGCAGTTAGTTTCTGGCAAACATAGATTAGGCAGTCACTACAAAATCTAAAAGATCCACAAAATGCCAGACAGATTTAATGAAACTACTTAACAACTCAAACCATTTCATTTCCAGTTTTATGGTCTAAATTTTTTACCTGATAAGTACTGGTTTTAGGAAATAAAGAAAAAGAATTTACAGTTTACAGACACACGCAGACACACACCTACCCAACGCTTACACAAACACACTCATGCACACTTTCAATTTTGGCTTCACACTGTTTATTCCGCCTGAATCTTCACAGCAGCAAACATAAATAAATATATCAGGATGCAAAACTGCCAGTTTATCAAAAACCTAGTGTAAGTTTTAGTAATTCCCGTCCTTGGGACAAAATATGCAAAATAAATGTGCATTAAAATAAAACCAGGAGGCTGCTTATGATAGAAGCTGTAATTATGATTAAGAAATCAAAAAGTCATGAATGTGATTAGTAATTTTCAGATTTTGAGGAGGCAGAATGAATTTTTATAAGGGCTGAAGCAGTTAAAACCTCAGAGCATTACAGAGCCATGTTGATTCCTGTTACTGCCTGGGATCCAGCTATGTTAGCACTGGGCCACCCTGTTAGCAACACACAGAAATGCCCAGGCTCTCCAGGAGTATGCCTGTATTAGGCCAACACAGTTTGGGGTGCTCAATGGGTCTCATCATTTACTATAAGAAGCGCAGATAATTAAATAGCCTTTACTGGGATCTTAACCACAGTCATCCAGCTGCCTTCCATACATTATCCAAGGAGTACCTCTCAACTGCTGGGAGGGAAGCACAAAGCACTTATTGAAGAACACATATGGTGTCTGAAACCTACGACAAGCCACAGCCGTGATTCCAACCAAAATCTTATTTTTGTATATTTTAATGTGTGTAAGGTGTTTGTGCAAGTGTGTATGTGTGCTTATGTCAGGGGCACATATAATTTATGGATGTTCTTTAATGTGTGTATATATGTCTTCATGTAGGATACATATTTGTATGGGTATGTATGTATGTGTGTTCATATCCAATATGTGTGTGTGTGTGTGTATGTATGTATGTGTTTTGAAGTAGGGTACATGTACATTTGTGTGGTTATACATGCTTGTGTTCCCATGGAGTGTACATGTGAGTAGGTGTGTTTGCATGTCCATGTTCATGTGTCTATGTGTATCAGGTGCACGTTTGTTTGTGGGGTGTGCATGCATATGTGTGTAGATATATGTGGGGGTCAGAGACTGACATTGGATGTCTTGCTTAATTCTCTTACTCATATCCAAGGAAAGGTCTCTCACTTTTGAACCTAAAGCTCATGGCTTCAGGTAGTTTGGCTAGCCACTATTCTCTGGGGCTCCTCTCTCTTCATCCAATCAGAACATCCACCCCTGCGCAGCATTTACATGGGTCTAAGGGACTTGCGCTCCTGTCTGCATGGATACACAGCACAGCTTTCCTTTTATTTGCTGAGTCATCTTCTCACACAGACTTGAAAATGTTAACACTGCCCTGCATCCTAGGAAGAAGCAGTGCAGAGCACTGAGACCCTACCTCTACCTCACTGTTCTCTAAGGACCAAAGGCTTCATTGCACCCATCATCATGGCATGGGAACTGAGGAACATTTGTCAGCACAACCCACAATCAAATGTGCACCTGAGAAGAATACACATACACACATGAACATGTACATCCATGCACTCCTACACACATGCATACTCCACATGAACAAAAACACGTGTACCTGACATGAACACACATTCACACACATGCATGTATGAATGTCCACACAAACACATGTGCATTGGATGGGAACACACATACTCACATACATACATACACACCCACACAGACAAATGCATATCGTACATGAGGACTTCCTAAAGCAGCTATTGACGTTAACATGGACAGATTCTAAAGTGGCAAGTGTAGTTTCCAGGCAGAGCTCAGTCGGTGTTTTAAGTAATGTATTTTAGACAGAATTCAACGACTCAGCAACTGTGTGTGATGCTTTCTCTCTAATTGCCATAGAACATTTGGTTCTCTAGACACTCTGCTGTCACTAAACCACCGCAATTTCATGCATGGGGACTTGCTTAGCAAAAATATTTTCAAAAAGAACAAGGACAGCTGTCAAAGATTATCATAACCTTTGCAATGTGAAGAATCATGAAATCCGCTACTGGGTATCTTCATGGGTGAGGTGGGAACCAGTTTTAACACTTCAATATTTACCTCGGGTTCTGTAATGTATCTATTCTCTTGCATACATTTTCTACACGGTGTAGCCTGTTAATAAGCCATGCTTGCCTGGATGGTTTTCAAAGCCTCTACACTCAGGAAGTAGGGCAGGGGAACATTCATTTTTACTAGTTCTTCTTGGAGAAGATCATCAAGGATGAAGCGTGAAAACATAATCCAGTGTTAATGCCATTTAATGAATGAGCTTCTGAATTAGCGTGCTTCCCATTATAGGAGGTTCTGCAGTCTTCACTTCCTTGGGACTTGGCTCAAGGGAAAGTTTTATTCAAAATGTGGGTATGACATACATATTTATAAATATCAAAATGTATCTGGTGATAACTGTGCAGATGTCTGCATATAGGATCCTTCCTGAGAGCTGAATTTCATCTACATTTCTATCAGCATTTAGACTTTCTCCAATCAGATATTTTTTCCATATGAAACTCAAAAGGGATTAAAATGAAGTTTGTCATATATGAACATGTATCTTTGATGTAATAGCCTTACAATTACCGGGTGATACTTCCTAATTCCTGTGTCCTTTGTCCACATGCTTAGATGATCACATTCTGTAAAGTAAAGCTACTGATTTAAAATGACATAGTATAAGATCTGGGGTGGTAACTGAGTTAGTAAAAGGTTGCAGTGCAAACCTAAGATCGTGAGGTCGAGTGCCCCAAACTCACATTAAAGGGAAAGTCAGACATGGCAGTGCGCATGCCGTGAGTTGGAGAGACAGAATAGCTTGGGTTTACTGGCGAGCTAACCGAGCCTACTTTTAGTGGATACTTTTAAGGCAGTAGAAGTACCAGCAACTGCAGGGGTCTGAATGAGAACGGCCCCCATAGGCACAGATATGCGAATGCTTGGTGCCCAGTAGATAGAATCCTTTGGTAAAGATTAGGAGGTAAGGTCTTGTTGGAGGAGATATCCCACTAGGGACTGGTGTTCAGGTTTTTAAAGCTAGTGGCATTTCTAGGTGGCTGCCTTTGTAGCTGTGGCTCAAGATGTAAGCTCTCCACTACTGTCACCCCTACCTACCTGCTTGCTGCCGTGCTCCAGACACAATGGTCATGAACTCTAACCCTCTGGAATCATGAACCTCAAGTTAAATGCTTTCCTTGATGTCTTGTTGATGACATTTTGTGATTGCAATAAAAAGTATCTAAAACAACGCCTGAGGTTGACCTATGCCCCCCCGCCACCCATACCTACCTACATCTACATACACACCTCACACCATACACACACATCTCTCTCTCTCTCTCTCTCTCTCTCTCTCTCTCTCTCTCTCTCTCTCTCACACACCCACACACACACACACACCATACACCTACACACACAAACATATATATGAGAGAGGAATCGAGAGATTGCCAGTATCATGAAACATAATCTGCCAGTTCCTATGGTTCAATTTTCAGGGAGACAGAGAGGAAATGTAGATCAAAGCATGTGGCAGACTTTTAAGAAACTTAAATTCCTTGTCGGGGCTGCCTTATAAGCCAGCCTTCAGAAAAATACCAACCACTAGAAATTTAACATCGAGGCTGCTGTAAAAACCTCTTTCACAGGATAGAACAATCTCTGGCCCCTCAGAGTTCATATAGATGTGTGTTTTAATAATTAATGACTTGAAGAGATATATTAACCTTCATATTTGTGTTCTCACAGCCATCTTTATTCACTACGCATCTTTGCGAAACATAGATCTAATACTGGTACTTGATTGGAGGCGACTAATTGTCTGGAGGTCATTTAGAGCAGTTTGTAATTAACATGTCAGAGCAGAATGCTGACAGAAGCTGCCACCCAGAGAGCTCAGCTTGAGTTTAGAAATGCAACCCATGAAACACAACTACTGCTTTCAGACAGTAGTTTCAGTGTGCTTTAACTTATTGCTTCAATTCAAGAGGGAGGACTATTATTTTAAGAAGCAATTCACATACTATCACTAATTTGTAATAAATTCATTAAATGTGGGAACAAAGGCTAAGAAACTGAAAAATCTCTAATCTGGGAAAGATGTGATTTGGATAATTTAGGATGATAATTATATTATATAATTATATATAATTATATTAATTATTTTTAAATTTGAAAATTTTGTATGTAAAGAGGATATATATATATGTTTGTAGTTTGTAGTAGAAGAGATGGAGAGATAGATAGATAGATAGATAGATAGATAGATAGATAGATAGGTGGGAGGGGCTGTACACATATGTATAAACTTTATTTTTTAAAGGGACTGCTCACTGAACCCGGCGACTGTCTTTTCCACTAGAGTGAATGACAAGCACCCCTCCCAAGGATCAGCCTGCTCTGTCCCTCCAATGCTTGGGTTACAGACATCCACAAACATATGCACATACAGCCACACTCAGGTTTACATGTGTGATAATCTAAACTCTGGGACTCATGCTTGCATAGAAGGCAGCCTACTAGTTCCCCTTGTGACACTGGTGGCTTTAGAATATGGTAATCTAATGTAATGTAAATACATATTTAACAGAAATTTGTCAAATAGTACAGTGATTTACACATATTTTCATGAAACCTATGTTAGAATTTGGGCTTAGGGAAACAGAATCAACTGAAAGACTTGTTAATCCAGTATCTACCATTTGGGAAAAAAAGGATTTATTTGTAATCCATAACAATGCACTGGTTTCTATAATATCCCAATGAGCAAGATTCTAAGCACTGGAGAATCTCTATCATTGATAGTGAATCATGTGCTGCAAGGAAACTTTCCAGACTAAAGACGGAGTCGGGTGCTGCACAGTCACACCCATGGCATCATTTCAGCTTGCACTTGTGTACACATAGAAAGTAACAAATTTGGGAGCAAATGCTTTCAGAAGCTCAATTGGACTGAGCTATTTTGGCATGTTTTATTTGCATAGAAAAGAAGATTTTAGTCTACAAATGTGTATCATCACATGGCTCAAAATCCAAGTCTGTAAGCAGTATTTAGAAGAAAACCTTTGATGTGAAATAAATGTTTTCTTTTTAAGATGTACTGCCACCTCTTGGCAACTGTTCTGCGAGGCATATCCTCAGGATCGTCAGCCATGTGTCCTAGGCCACGCAGCGAAAGGACCTTGCAAACAGCAGAATGGTAAGCGACCCCATTGCATCACTGTTTCGGATTTGGATGTTCCCACCATGGATGATTGGTCTCAGAAGAGACTAATATGTATGAAGTCTTTTTTTTTCCAAATGTCGATATATCATTTTCTAGAAAACATCCATTTCAGACATGGGGAAATGTTCTGTTTACAGGAGTTGAATATATTAATGTTTTCTCCCTCTTATGGCACCATTAGGACAGACAGCAATAGGTCATTTTATAGTCCCAATTTGTAGGACTAAAAAGTTATTCCCAGTTTTCTGTTTAGATCAGAGTCTCATTTTGTTACCAATCATCAAAGCTGTGGATAGCTTTTCTTTCACAGCCTCTAAGACAAAAAGAAAAGAAATTTCTCTTCTGCTCCCCATCTAAGAGACAGTATCTCTAGGGGGCTAGTGACCTACTGACTGGGCTACCCTTGCACTTGGATCAATAATTATAACAAGATTAAGCTTTGGATTTTCTGACAACCTCATTTAGCTGTCCCTGCCTTGAGGTTGGGAATGATTTTGTAAGTTCATTGATCAATTTTATTACTAAAAGAAATGTTTTAATGCATTATGAGCTACAAAGTTAAAAATTATTTCATTTAAAGACAAACACTATTCTCAACAGCAAATAACGAGTTCTGACTAGTATCAATTAACAGAAGAATAAGCAGAATATATATATTTTATATATATATATATAATATATATATAATATATATATATATATAATTTCATTCAGCCATGAAAAAGAACAATGTTATATCATTTGTAAGAAAGCATATGCAACTAGCAACCAGAGATATCATTTTGAGCTGAACTGATCCCAGAAAAATTATATTATTTGTGTATCCTAGGTCTTATATTGATGTATAAGATCATGTGTATATTGAACATGGAAGTAGAGGGGACATTAGGGAGAAGAGGTAGACTGACGTAAGGGAGAAAGGAACGAGGGAAGATTGGATGTGGTAGAAAGATGGCCAGTGCACATTGTCAGTCAGCATGAAAGCGACCTTGTGAAAGTCAAATAATGAAGATACACTCGCAAAAAAATTGTCTTAAGGGATGTGCAATGGTACTCTTGATATCTTCTCATGCTTTATCCATCACCTTTAAAATGATCTCTGGTTAAATTAATGACTTAAATACCAAAGACTTGGAGTGTTAATACACTCTACCACAGCTTTGCATACAAGGGTTAGAGGACTGTGGTGTTCCTTTATTTCTTTCTTTTCAATTTTTTTATTAGATTATTTATTAGATTATTTATTAGATTATTTATTAGATTATTTNAAAAGTATCTAAAACAACGCCTGAGGTTGACCTATGCCCCCCCGCCACCCATACCTACCTACATCTACATACACACCTCACACCATACACACACAACTCTCTCTCTCTCTCTCTCTCTCTCTCTCTCTCTCTCTCACACACACACACACACACACACACACACACACACCATACACCTACACACACAAACATATATATGAGAGAGGAATCGAGAGATTGCCAGTATCATGAAACATAATCTGCCAGTTCCTATGGTTCAATTTTCAGGGAGACAGAGAGGAAATGTAGATCAAAGCATGTGGCAGACTTTTAAGAAACTTAAATTCCTTGTCGGGGCTGCCTTATAAGCCAGCCTTCAGAAAAATACCAACCACTAGAAATTTAACATCGAGGCTGCTGTAAAAACCTCTTTCACAGGATAGAACAATCTCTGGCCCCTCAGAGTTCATATAGATGTGTGTTTTAATAATTAATGACTTGAAGAGATATATTAACCTTCATATTTGTGTTCTCACAGCCATCTTTATTCACTACGCATCTTTGCGAAACATAGATCTAATACTGGTACTTGATTGGAGGCGACTAATTGTCTGGAGGTCATTTAGAGCAGTTTGTAATTAACATGTCAGAGCAGAATGCTGACAGAAGCTGCCACCCAGAGAGCTCAGCTTGAGTTTAGAAATGCAACCCATGAAACACAACTACTGCTTTCAGACAGTAGTTTCAGTGTGCTTTAACTTATTGCTTCAATTCAAGAGGGAGGACTATTATTTTAAGAAGCAATTCACATACTATCACTAATTTGTAATAAATTCATTAAATGTGGGAACAAAGGCTAAGAAACTGAAAAATCTCTAATCTGGGAAAGATGTGATTTGGATAATTTAGGATGATAATTATATTATATAATTATATATAATTATATTAATTATTTTTAAATTTGAAAATTTTGTATGTAAAGAGGATATATATATATGTTTGTAGTTTGTAGTAGAAGAGATGGAGAGATAGATAGATAGATAGATAGATAGATAGATAGATAGATAGGTGGGAGGGGCTGTACACATATGTATAAACTTTATTTTTTAAAGGGACTGCTCACTGAACCCGGCGACTGTCTTTTCCACTAGAGTGAATGACAAGCACCCCTCCCAAGGATCAGCCTGCTCTGTCCCTCCAATGCTTGGGTTACAGACATCCACAAACATATGCACATACAGCCACACTCAGGTTTACATGTGTGATAATCTAAACTCTGGGACTCATGCTTGCATAGAAGGCAGCCTACTAGTTCCCCTTGTGACACTGGTGGCTTTAGAATATGGTAATCTAATGTAATGTAAATACATATTTAACAGAAATTTGTCAAATAGTACAGTGATTTACACATATTTTCATGAAACCTATGTTAGAATTTGGGCTTAGGGAAACAGAATCAACTGAAAGACTTGTTAATCCAGTATCTACCATTTGGGAAAAAAAGGATTTATTTGTAATCCATAACAATGCACTGGTTTCTATAATATCCCAATGAGCAAGATTCTAAGCACTGGAGAATCTCTATCATTGATAGTGAATCATGTGCTGCAAGGAAACTTTCCAGACTAAAGACGGAGTCGGGTGCTGCACAGTCACACCCATGGCATCATTTCAGCTTGCACTTGTGTACACATAGAAAGTAACAAATTTGGGAGCAAATGCTTTCAGAAGCTCAATTGGACTGAGCTATTTTGGCATGTTTTATTTGCATAGAAAAGAAGATTTTAGTCTACAAATGTGTATCATCACATGGCTCAAAATCCAAGTCTGTAAGCAGTATTTAGAAGAAAACCTTTGATGTGAAATAAATGTTTTCTTTTTAAGATGTACTGCCACCTCTTGGCAACTGTTCTGCGAGGCATATCCTCAGGATCGTCAGCCATGTGTCCTAGGCCACGCAGCGAAAGGACCTTGCAAACAGCAGAATGGTAAGCGACCCCATTGCATCACTGTTTCGGATTTGGATGTTCCCACCATGGATGATTGGTCTCAGAAGAGACTAATATGTATGAAGTCTTTTTTTTTCCAAATGTCGATATATCATTTTCTAGAAAACATCCATTTCAGACATGGGGAAATGTTCTGTTTACAGGAGTTGAATATATTAATGTTTTCTCCCTCTTATGGCACCATTAGGACAGACAGCAATAGGTCATTTTATAGTCCCAATTTGTAGGACTAAAAAGTTATTCCCAGTTTTCTGTTTAGATCAGAGTCTCATTTTGTTACCAATCATCAAAGCTGTGGATAGCTTTTCTTTCACAGCCTCTAAGACAAAAAGAAAAGAAATTTCTCTTCTGCTCCCCATCTAAGAGACAGTATCTCTAGGGGGCTAGTGACCTACTGACTGGGCTACCCTTGCACTTGGATCAATAATTATAACAAGATTAAGCTTTGGATTTTCTGACAACCTCATTTAGCTGTCCCTGCCTTGAGGTTGGGAATGATTTTGTAAGTTCATTGATCAATTTTATTACTAAAAGAAATGTTTTAATGCATTATGAGCTACAAAGTTAAAAATTATTTCATTTAAAGACAAACACTATTCTCAACAGCAAATAACGAGTTCTGACTAGTATCAATTAACAGAAGAATAAGCAGAATATATATATTTTATATATATATATATAATATATATATAATATATATATATATATAATTTCATTCAGCCATGAAAAAGAACAATGTTATATCATTTGTAAGAAAGCATATGCAACTAGCAACCAGAGATATCATTTTGAGCTGAACTGATCCCAGAAAAATTATATTATTTGTGTATCCTAGGTCTTATATTGATGTATAAGATCATGTGTATATTGAACATGGAAGTAGAGGGGACATTAGGGAGAAGAGGTAGACTGACGTAAGGGAGAAAGGAACGAGGGAAGATTGGATGTGGTAGAAAGATGGCCAGTGCACATTGTCAGTCAGCATGAAAGCGACCTTGTGAAAGTCAAATAATGAAGATACACTCGCAAAAAAATTGTCTTAAGGGATGTGCAATGGTACTCTTGATATCTTCTCATGCTTTATCCATCACCTTTAAAATGATCTCTGGTTAAATTAATGACTTAAATACCAAAGACTTGGAGTGTTAATACACTCTACCACAGCTTTGCATACAAGGGTTAGAGGACTGTGGTGTTCCTTTATTTCTTTCTTTTCAATTTTTTTATTAGATTATTTATTAGATTATTTATTAGATTATTTATTAGATTATTTATTAGATTATTTCAAATGCTATCCCAAATGTCCCCTATACCCTCGCCCCGCTCTGCTCCCCTACCCACCCACTCCCCCTTCTTGGCCCTGGCCTTCCCCTGTGCTGGGTCATATAAAGTTTGCAAGACCAAGGGGCCTCTCTTCCCAATAATGGCCGACTAGGTCATCTTCTGCTACATATGCAGCAAGAGACACGAGCTCTGGGGGTACTGGTTAGTTCATATTGTTGTTCCACCTTTTTAAGCTTTTACCAGTATCTTTTTTTTCTTTTTTAAAATTATTATTATTATACTTTAATCCCTTTTTACAGTCTAGTCATTATCCCCCTCCTGGTCCTCCCTGCGACTGTTCCTCATCCCTTTTCTTCCCCATCTTGTCTCCAAGAGAATGTTGCCACCCCTCATCCCGACCCCACCAGACTTCCCTACTCCCTGGGGCCTCAAGTCTCACCAGGGCTATAAATGTCTTCTCCTACTGAGGCTAGACCAGGCATCCCTCTGCTATGTATGTGTTGGGGGCCTCATATTAGCTAGTGTGTGCTGCCTGACTGTTGGACCAGTGTCAGAGAGCCCAGGGGTCCTGGTCAGTTGAGACTGCTGGTCTTCCTATGGGGTTGCCTTCCTCCTCAGCTTCCTCTAGCCCTTCCCCAATTCAACCACTGGGGTTCCCAGCTTACCTCCATTAGTTGGGTGCAAGGAACTGCATCTGACTCTTTCAGCTGCCTGTTGGGCCCCTCGGAGGGTAGCCATGCTAGGCTCCCCTTGAGCCCCCACACAATGATCCAAAAAGTCAGTCACTTCATTGTTCTGGTTTCTACGTAGATTTTCCAATAGACATTCTGTTTTCATTCATAAACTTGACTCATAGTCACTGTAGTGTCTATGATGGCTCTTGGCCACACCCAGTAGTTGGCACAATAAGATTCTAAAATCCTTATGATGTGGCTTGAGAATCACATTCAGGAGAGAAGAAAAATCAAACCCATCTTCAGTTGCTAGTTTTGGCTGCCTGGTGCCAACATATCACTGAGATAGAAACTACATCCCCTATCTAATTAGACCTCAAAACTATAGCCAGAGTTATGGACATAAGATTATTAATATAGGCACAGAGAAGTCCAGGCACTCAGTGAAGGATGAAGGCTTACTCAACCACTAGAAAGAGGCTCCAAGTTGTGCTGGTCTATGGGTCTCCACACTTGGAGATTCAATCATCTGAAAAGAGGACATCAAACTTCCAGTGTATGAATTCACTAACTCCAGCATTTGAACACACATTCTTAAATACTCGAAAGTATGCTCCGATGAAAAGTGGAGAGGAGATGCATCACTCTCAATTGGTCACTGGTGCATCACTGACAATGTAGAATGTGATAAACAGGTGTGATCTATCCAGAAACTGTGGTTAGCGATGAAGGAGGAAGTGAGGTGTCCCGAGTCTGTAGGGACGTGAAAAAGCAGCTGCATAGAGGGGAAGACATGCTCAATGGAATTGGGACATAAAAGACATCTTGGAGGCCTGAAACACCTGCAATTTGTAAGGGTAGGCAAGGATGGGGGCACTCCGAGCAGCATCTTGAAAAGGCAGGGTACTTAGGAAAGCACCAGTCAAATTACAATCAATCCTGGGGCTTATTTTTGGACATTGATTTGCATGTTTGAGTCGAACATAAATCTAATATGTTTATATAAGACATTATCCAGAAATTGAGCGAGAAAAATTAATGACGTGCTTGTGTAATATTGTGTTGTGGAACGGTTTTGTGATAAATTCAATTATCTTTTAGCATCTGTCTTCTTCCTCTCCCCACTTCCATGGAATAGTCTTCCATGCCCCATCAGTGTTGGACTTGGATGGGTGACTTAATTCTGCCAATAGGAAGTGGGACTATGTAGAATAGATTGCCAGATGTTCTGGCAATCCATCACTAGTAACACATGCCCTTCATCCTGGACCCAAGATGCCTGCATATATTGCAGTTGTCCGAACTATGTCTGAAGCAGTCACGACCTGAATCAGGGATGCCTAGCCAAGACCTGGCAAGGCTCTGCTTCTGTCAGTGTACACAAATATGAGTATATGTATATTCTTGGCACTATATATCACTGAGTATTCACCCAGTTAATTATGCAACTTTGTTGCAGCAACAGCTGGTAAGTATAGAGTTTAACACATTCACTCATTTGCGGATGCGCACGCACACACACAAGTTCATAAGATCAGCTCAGGATCAGACTTGAACCTCATAATAAAACAAGAAGACAAGCAGTAGGAGCAGTGACAGTACAGGAGCTGCACTCTTAAACTGTAACAACAACCAAGAAGAGCTTGTAAGGCTGTGGTTTAGTAAGAGAATTAAATCTGGGTTGCTACTTCTAAGCCTATTGCTTTAGGCTTCCTTGCAATCCCATTCTACAGAAAACTTCATATTGTAAAAACAATAAAAATTAGCTATCAACTACCAGAAAAGTTATGGTTTATTTTTTCTTGAAATAAATAAATAAACAAAAAAAAACCCAAACATGCTTGCAAGATACAGTGACAGATCCATTGCTGTCTTCCATTTAAGGCTACAGATGTCTCCAGTGCTCCCTGCAGCCAGGAAGATGCTGTCACACAGTTCTCTCATGTATACCTGAATTTCTATGCTGCCCTCATTCTCTCCACCATCTTTCTTTATTTCTTTCTTTCTGAAGCAGGTCCTTTAACAATGAAGTTTTACTAATTAGACTCTGAGATGACACTGAAGGGCATCTATTAATATTCTTGGCCACTATGTCAATGGCTGAGCCAGTCCAAGTCCTTAATGTAATTTTTTTTTTTCCTGGTAAATGTATTTGATGTCTCTTGAACATTTTTATTCTAAGAATCTTAATACATTATCATGCTGACTTCAAGAGATCTGGAGTCCTTTAGACTGTTCAGTGAGTTCTTAAAATTCTTTGTCAAAGATACGTGAGTTTACTGACTTTCAGAGCTAGAAAGTACTTCACCACTCCTGTGTAGCCCACGTTTTCTGGATAAGGATTCCCTTTGAGGTTCCAGAGAAACCGAGAAAATAAGCACACACTGAGGAAGAAGGACTGAATACCTCAGACCACCTTCACCGTCTGACTGCAGAAAGTGCACTTGGGCACACCGAACACCTACCTGCCTTACCGCGCTGCCCAGCCCAGTCCTCCCGGAGTCGGGTGTTCTAGAACACACACTGACCGCCGGGTTTTGAGTCTAGAGCACTATATTAATCTCTGAGTGGATTAGTATCTTTGTGTGTCAGAGTACATAACATTTTTCTAAAGAATATAAACAAAACTGATTGATGTATTTTTAATCCTCTGGGGTAAATCCAAATTTACTAGTCAAGGAAAGTGAAGGATGATGATGACAATGCAGAAGAAGAAGAAAGAGGAGGAGGAGGACGAGGAAGAGGAGGAGGAGGAGGATTACTATATAGAACAAGACTACTAAACTATTGCTTTGGGTAAGGAACATGATGAGGATTCAGCTAATGCAAGAGAAATCACAGTCACTATCTCCAAGATCCTTAGGGTTGTTTTGTTTGTTTGTTTGTTTGTTTGTTTAATCTCCTGAACGCATGCCTGAGAACTCACAGGAAGCAGTCTCTAGAGCCTTCAAGGTTGACAACCTCATGAGAAGTCTATTAAAATCCTAAAAAAGAATAGCAACGATATTCTAGAACTGTTTGGTCCTAACCAGCCCTTGCCAGTGGGAAGTAACTATGGATCCCCTAGACCGGTAGCTCTCAACCTTCCTAATGATGAGCCCCTTTAATACAGATCCTCATGTTGTGGTGATCCCCAACCACAAAATTATTTTCATTTCTACTTCATAACGATGTTGCAGCTACTATGAATCATTATGCAGAAAGTTTTGGAGATCGATGTTTGCTAGGGTTGATGCCACCCACAGGTGAAAACTATTGCCCAGAAGGAGATGCTATTAGAGCCTTAGGTTCAAACTCAGAAAGACCTTTACATGACAAGTTGAAATCATCATTACAGGTTTAATATAATTTGATACATATTTATTGCAAAGAAACGAACTATTAAAAAGGTGAGAATTTTGGCATAGTTGGGTCAAGAAGGGAGAGACTCCTGAATATGATCAGTGGTTTAACGGAAAGATGATTGTGGCTAGCACGCTCTATTTCTCCCATCTGAGGACACAGCTAAATAGTTTAAATCACAAATAGAGTTCATACCAGGATCACAGAATTCCAACCTCTAAAACTGAAAGGCATGCATCTTTCCTAAGCTAAGGACGTTATGATAGGCTGTTGCTGATGCCCAATTAGACCATGCAATTAAATATGAAGCACTATGAATTGGGCATCTTCTTGGTACTGTCTGTACAGTGAACAAACTGATAACTTGCTTCCAGGAAAGTAAATTCAAGGAATCTGATGGAGACAACAGAATCTTACATAACTCTAGAATGCATGATTAATTTCAGTTATTGCTCTGATTTTGGAAAGGAAAGTCTCGTCAAGAGATCTGACCTTGGAAGTAGCATATATATAATGAAAGCAAGAGCTACATATTTACCTATCTGGAAGGTGTTGAGACTATGACCATGAATTAGTTCTAAGTAAGTAACTTCAACTCTGTGATCTGCACCCCACATATGAAACTGTCCATGAAGGCAAGTACCTAAGACTTTGATAAGTAATAGGCCTAGGGGGAAACCTATTATTTTTACTTTGATACATGAACACCAATAAAGCAACACCTAATGGTATATTTCCATATTCATTGTCTTAGATAGGGTTTACATTACTATGATGAAACACCGGGACCACAAACAACTTGGAGAGGGGGAGGATTTATTTTATCTTTCATATCTCAGGCCATTTGATAACTGAGAGAAGTCAGGACAGGAATTCTAGCAGCGTAGGAAGGTGGAGAAGAGAGCTGAAGCAGAAGGTATGGGAGAGTGTGCTGCTTACTGGCTTGCTTCTCATAGCTTGCTCATCTTGCTTTCCTACAGCATCCAGAACCACTTGCCCAAAAGTGGCACCACCCACCATGAGCTGGGCCCTCCCTCAACAATCATAAATCAAGGAAATGCCTCATAGACCAATAGACCAATAAGATTGGTCTTCCCTATAGACCAATCTTACAGAGGCAATTTTAGGATGAGCTTTCTTCAATGACCCTAGTATATGTCAAGTACACACACACACACACACAGAGAGAGAGAGAGAGAGAGAGAGAGAGAGAGAGAGAGAGAGAGAGAGAGAGAGAGGACTAAGATACCCATATATCAGTACATAATTTCACACTCATCAGAGAAGCTACTTCTTGCAGTCTTGCAGTTGGGGCTAATTAACACAGAAACCATAGCTGGAGAATGTACAGAGAAAAAGCATCTTTGAAATGTTCAGCTCTAAGTGAGATGTCTATATCACACACTTCCCCTCCAGGTGTAGGGATTCATACAGAAGAAGGGCAGAAAGACTGTAAGAGTTAGCAGTCTAGTTAGTTAGATGGCTTCAAGTAAACAGTGTTTTCTAGACACAATTGGGCAAGGACATTCATTCATGGTCTCAAAGACTGTGACGGCACACAAGAGACCTGCAGAAGCTCAAACTGGACAAAATCCCAGGATGAAGAAGAAATGGGCACATAATCCCATCTCTGGTCACTATTGATAGCTTCTTGGAGAAGAAAATCAGTTTTTTTCGATATAGTGACATTAGATCCATCAACCACAGTCCACTGTGTTCACGAGGAGCCACAGAACCCTACTCAGACTTGTTTTTGCTTTTGTTTTTAAGAGAGAGAAAGAACATGAAGTTGTGTAGGTAGGGAGGTGGGACAGATCTGGGAGGAGTTGGGAAAGGGAAAAGAATATGACCACTGCACAGTGTATGACATTCTCAAAGAATGTATGAAGATGACATTCGAGAATGAACGTTTCTAATTCATATGAAGAACATGCATTAAAGTCTTAATTTAAAACCAACGTCCACCCTTACATTCCATAGATGCCATACTATTATCCCTTGGCTCATCACTGCCTTCTGTATTGAGCCCAAGAGCGGTTAACTGTTCATTGATTTCTTGCTCTGATCAGACAGCACAAAGCCCAGCCCCAGCTTCTAATCACCATATCCATATTATTTTGCATAGTCTCTGTCTATGTCCATCATGTGCCCTTACTTGTTTCTTCCAAGTTTCCTGCTGTAGTCTAATCTACTGTGTCTTCCCAGAAAGACAAGTGGATTTCACCCAGTGGAAATATAAGGGCATTCTTTGCATTAAAAAAAATTTTTTTTTGAGATTATTCACCCCTTCCTCTTTCACCCTTCGAAACCTCCCATGAGCCTCTTTGCTTTCTTTCAAATTTATTGTTTCATTGTTTTTGGTGTTGTTGTTGTTGGTGGTGGTGGTGGTGGTGGTGTGTGCGTGTGTGTGTGTGTGTGCATGTGTGTGGTGTGACTGCTTGTGTATTCCCAAGTACATAAATAAAACATTCTCAGTCTGTATAATATTATTTGAATGTATGTCTTTAAGGCTGACTACTTGGTATTATATAAACAACTGGCATGTTCTTTCTTGGGGAAGACCAGTCTCCTCCTTTTAGCATTCCTTAGTCCCTTGTCTCAGGTTGAGCTGCCTCCCCTCATACAAAGAATGTCAGAAGCTACATCATGAAATCTCACCAACATAGCTCCTTAAGTTGCAATAGATATGGCTTAGGTTCACATTTTAACCAAACATGAAGTCTACTGACAGACTCTGGAGTGCTCAGAATTATCACCAAATTTACATAATGTGTACATAACTGTATTATATATACAACTAAAGGTTTATCACTGAATGAAACTTACATTGCAATAGGAATAAATATATAGATTGTAGGGATTGAATATTTATGACACTGTAGGAACAAGGTTATCTCTGCCTGTTCTGCATTTTCAGAGGAATTTGTACAATCAGCATATACATAAAGGTTGGTGCTAAGACAGACAAAATGAGTGAAAACACAGATGATCAAATATTTTTCACTAAGAATGTCTGAGTGATGTAAGAGTCCAGTGACAGGCCTACTGAAGCTTGCATATCTTTGTTTCTGTTCATAAACCATTGTGATTAAAAACAAGGAATGCCAGGGCCAGGAAGCAGGAGTGGGTGGGTTGTTGATCCGGAGAGGGGGAGGGGAGAAGGGGTTTTCAGAGGGGAAGCCAGGAAAGGGGGTAACATTTGAAATGTAAATAAAAAAATATCTAATAAAAAACAAACAAACCATAATCTAAATTCTTGGGATTTTCTAGCCTATTATATATATTTAGCTTGAAAAGTGTGACTTCAACTTAAAGACCTACTGTCTCTGTTACCCTAAAAGTCACAGGCAAATTCCTTGAGATTTTCCCATTTAAAGCTTTTGCCTTTGCATTGAACAGTTTTCTTAGGCTGCCAATCATATGGTAATAAGCTTTAATCCATCAACCAGTGAACAAATCATTTAGTCTTTGCAGTGAATTAAATGTTCTCAGACTATCCTGATATTGTGTTTCTCCCTGAAATCAACAGTTCTTCACATGTTTATTGACTTAGTACAAAGGGGACCTTCTTCCATGTTGATACCAATACTAAAAGAATTCAACAAACTCTACCCAAGCCAGAGGTGATGTGCACAATGAATTTATCATTCTTTCTGTACATTTGTTATTTATGCTTGCACCTTCCATAATCCTTTATACATATCATATGCGATTTACGGAATAAATAAAGGTAGTACATGAACACAGACTTTAATAAAATATCTAATCCGAAGGAAAGTCTTGCTCTACTTCTTCCCCACGTTTGGTCGTGGGGAGAGGAAGCCATGGGGTATACCTCAGTGAAAGAAAATATAGATTAAGTTTTACAAAAGAACAACTCCATGATTCATCAAAAAATTAATATTTCCATTTAAATGGATTTACTATTACTTTATCCTGAAAGGTAATTATAAACATACAAAGGATATAAATAGGAGTGCAAAAGACACATTAAATGTATTAGTTGGGATTCTCTTGAAAATCAACTACGTTTTGGTCATTATTTGTAACATTTATATGTTAATAGGCTAAGAATAAAGCAACGTCAGCCTACTTGGTTCTCCTAACTTGTTCTTCATTCTCCTTTTGGGCTGCACTCAGTCCCTGCATAAAATATGGGCCAGGTAACTCCCCTTTCATCTCATATTTAATTCACTTACAAACCAGAAGGTTTCCATATAGACTTTTTCATACACTCCACGTTTTGGTTAATTTCTTACCATTGTATTCCAAATCCTCCCACCCCACCCCCACCCCCAATGCCTAAACCTTTTCATCCTCAATACTCTCCATCTCTACTTGTATAGCATTTATGTGCTATTTCTCCCCTTACATCATCTATCATCTCTTCAATGACCCTTTGTACTTTCTTGCTTTTGCAGGTGTTCCAGGTTAAACCAACAAAGAAACAATCTGCAACTAGGCTCCACATATGAGAGACATGTGACATTCATCGGTCCGAGTCTAGGGTACCTGTGCACTATATATTTTTTCCACTTCCATATATTCATTTTCATTTTTCAAGTTTTTATTTTTCTTGGGGATGGTAAGACAGCTTCCGTGTCAAAGGGGACTTGTCACCAAACCTTATTACCTGGTTCAAGTCTGGGACCCACATAGTGGAGGGAAGAATACTAACTACCCCAAACTTTCCTCTCAGCTCCACACACACACAATGGCACCAGTTCCCACTCTTCTCAGACAAATATATAAATATAAAAAAGAGAAAAATTTAAAATTCCTTTTTCTGTATGGCTGGATAAAATTCTATCACATATATTCTCCATATTTTCATTACCCATTCATGAGTTGATGGATATCTAAACTTGGTCCATTTTGTAGTTTTTTTGAATTGAGCAACAATGAAGACAGATGAACAACCATCACTGCAGTAAGATATGGAGCTGTTGACTAAACACTCCAGTTATACTCAAGAGTAGTATAGCTGGATCATATGTTAGATTTCTTTCTAGATCTGAAAGGAATCTCTCACTGATTTCCCTGGTGCCTGCACTCCCACTACAATGAATGATGGTTCCTCTCTCTCCACGCCCTCCCTGGTCTTTTCTATCATTTGTCCTATTGATAATAGCCATTCTGACTGTGGGGAGAGGGGATTTCAAAGTAGATTTAGCTTGCATTTATCTTATAACTAATGATGCTGAACACTTTTTAAAATGTTTATCAGCCATTTGCGTTTCTTCTTTAAAGGGCTCTGTAGAGATCCATATCCCATTTTTAAATTGGGGTTTTTTTGGTAAGTTCTTTGTGCATCTTGGTTATTAATTCTCTGTTTGATGAGGATCCCCCACCCCCATTATAGGTTGTTTATTCACTCATTTGACTTATTCCTTCGTTGTATGGAAGGTTTTTGTTTTAGGTCTATGATATTTTAAAAGCCATAGAGTCTAATATTTCTTTAATTAGCATTAAACAAAAATCCTCCTGCCAAGTGTGGAATACACCTTTTATGCTATTGGTCAGTGAAGTGTTAAAGGCCCTTCAAATAATGCAGGGTCCTTCTTGACATTCCTCTTGATTGTCCTGAAGAACTAGAGTATCAGACCCTACTGCTGAAAATACCACATACCTAGGCTGCAAGATTTAGAGAAATCAAGTTGTAACTCAGATGGAAGCATCCTGGTAGCTGGTTTTAGCTGATTTTCATAATGTCAGAAAGTATTATGTAGGCACCTGAGTGCACAAAGTTTATCTCTCAGCTGTGAACACTACAAACTACAACACTAATCTGCTAAGCAAGGTGTCTCCAGTGCTATAATGGCACACCCATTATGGCACAACCCACATTGCTCTGATTAGATTTGAGGCCTGCACCAAAGGAAGGAATCAAGGCATAGTACTGTGAACACAGTAAGTCTATAGCTAGGAAGACCATAGACTTCGGGAAATTTCAAATACTGTTGTTTAGTTAAACTGACATGGCGTTAAATCACTTCTAAACATTTATATTTGTAACCTTAGACAAAATCCACTCCTAACCTTGATCAGTGAAGCTAATTAAAATAACTATCAGTGAATATAAAAACTCTTGACTGACTAAATGCTTAGACGGTTTGCCACTCACCCCTAATGAGGACATTTATGCTATGTTTTCTATGCTTAGTGTACTGGTTAGTTTTGTGTCAACTTGACACAACTGGAGTTATCACAGAGAAAGGAGCTTTAGTTGGGGAAATGCCTCCTTGAGATCCAGCTGTGGGGCATTTTCTCAATTAGTGGTTAAGGGGGAGAGGCCCCTTGTGGGTGGTGCCATCTCTGGGCTGGTAGTCTTGGTTCTATAAGAGAGCAGGCTGAGCAAGCCAGGGGAAGAAAGCCAGGGGAAGCAAGCCAGTAAAGAACATCCCTCCATGGGTTCTGCATCAGCTCCTGCTTTCTGACCTGCTTGAGTTCCAGTCCTGACTTCCTTTGGTGATAAACAGCAATGTGGAAAATGTAAGCCGAATAAACCCTTTCCTCCCCAACTGCTTCTTGGTCATGATGTTTGTGCAGGAATAGAAACCCTGACTAAGACACTTAGGAAACACCTTAGAAGAACGGGCTGAAAGAACGCAAGAGTCGGAAGATGGTGAAAGGGTATGGCTATCACTGCAATCATGATCTCAGAGGAACCCGTTTGGGCTCGCACCGCACAGGATCTGAGAACACTCACACAAAGGAGGGAGACCTGGGAATCCCTCTCCCCTCCCCTGCTGAATTACCAGTTAGTGATGGAGTCTAGGAGAAGTGCAGTTATTGTTCATACTTCTAGCATACTGGGAGCCCACCCAGCTTCATTGGATAGTTCCAACTCTATAATCACATAAACAACCCTGGTTGTTTATAGATGACCACAAAATCGAATAAAATACAAGCACACCAGCAAAGGGCCTACATCATGAAGAGGGGTCACTAGGAGAGGAGAGGAAAGAGTGCAGTAATGAACGTTCTGAAAGCATTACAAGTTTAAACCACCAATAACACCCACATTTAATTAAAATGTAAGTAGTACTGGTAGTGATTATTGAAATAGTAATTTTACAAGCATTTTGATCATTTTAATTGTAAATGCAAGGAAAAATTAGTAACTGGAATGCCCTACCTTTTCAGTGTCTAAATAAACAAACCCAGTAAAAACCCATGCCAAGGAAGACCACAGGATTTATGGAAAAATTTAACACTGTTGTTTTGTTAAACTGACATGGCATCAAATAACCCTCTAAACATATATATCTGTGTAGGTGCATATATACATACATGTAAATTATATATAAACACATTTTTTTCTTTTCTGACCTGAGGGCCAAACCCAGGGACTTGATAGGCAAGCACTCTACCCTTGAGCTAAGTTCCCAACCCCTACATATTATATCTTTACATCAGTGATTGCTTCAGTTGAGAAACCTCTCTTTGCAAAGAGGAGTATAGAAGTACAGCCCACTTCTAATTCATTCCTCACCCTGATGAATTATCTCCCTCAAAAACCTCCCTTGCTTTCACCAAAGTGTTTCCTTCCTCCAGGGTAGGGTGTTCGGGATAGGAAATTCTCATTTGGTTGAGATGCATTATAGGTGGATCTTGGTTCCATAAGAGTAGATGACTACTGGGATCTGATTCTCTTCCTTGTTGGGTGCATTTTATGCATTCCCACAGAATGAGGCAGTCATTGCTAGGGCACACCTCTTGTACAATAGTTCTCTTAGGGCACTTTGCACTCCAAAGCTTTCCTTTCCTTCCCAGAGCCTCTCCTATTCTAGAACACTTCAGCTAATCTCACGCCTATAGACTAACATCGATTTGATTTATATTGTAAATCGGGAGAATTGCTCTGTGAAAATACAGTCGATGTTCCTATACAAACTAAGTGGGATGCTTGGGAAGACATCATCCAAGATTAATGATGTGCATGTGAAAAAGAAAATGGTGAAGATATTCTCATAAAAACTCAAGGGCATGTCTATTTTCGGACTGTTTCTCCTTTGACAGAAACCAAAACTGGTGCAGAAGAGCTGAAAGTAGATGCAGTTTGTAAATTCCAGGTAGTGAGGAATCACAGAAAGCACACAGCCAAAAATGGTGTGGCCCTTTAGTTAAAGGGTAGTGTAATAGGTCACACTTACACAATACGTGTTAAAAGGATCATGCTAGAGAGCACATCTGTGTTTTTCTATGGGGATCAATTTTTTCAACCATCTCTTCCACATGCTATGTCTGGATTTGTAGAGATAAATGGGCTCCTCATAGAATATTATCTTCTTTTACAGCTACAGTCAGAAAGCAAGATGGAAAACTATAAACAAGGAAGCAGAATGAATTGAACAATACCTCCTAAATTTGACGTCCCACTTAAACTCACCCCAACATCTGCTTCTTTTTCTTGGCCCCAAGTTTAAACATATTGGTCTATGTACACTGTACAGGTTAGACTTTAAGAAGATAATTGATTTCCTTAACTTGTAATGTTCACAGTTCTTTGCCACTTTAAAATCAATTTATTTTTAAGCACTGTGTAACTAGGTATTTTATGTTGAATATAATTCCCCCAAAATGATTCCCTATTTTTCATCCCTCTGTTTAGTTTTCCCATTGTCTTCTAGACATGTTTTCTTCTCCTTTCAAGCTGTATATAAGTATATAACTTTATGTGTCTCTATAAAATTAAAGCGGCACAAATGAGAAAAAAACATATGTGTGGCATAATTCACTTAATCTGATCATTTCTGTTTACTTCCTTTTTCTGCACGTGACATATTCTATTTTTTGGGTCCATTTTTTTTTATATATATACTAGAAGCAACAATACATCTACTGAATCCCTTCTTGATTCCTGTGCTACTTAGCTTTACTGAAGTTTTAAGATTAAGTGTCCTCTCTCGAGTAGTGTCTACCCAATGTCACAATCAAATGGCTATTGGTTTCCGCCTATTCCTTCCTTCTGCTCACAAATCTCTGCCTCCACAGGAGAACTTCATCTGACAACTGCAGGTGCAGCCCATGTATCTCTGTCCATAACTCAGTGCATTCTGTTTGGCCACCGATGGGGTCTCATTGAAAGCTAATGGGCTAAAAAGCCAACTTCTCAAACCAATTCCATGAGCCCTGAATTAGCTACAATCTCCAAATCTACAGATTAGGAGTTGACATACATTGTGGTGGCATGAATGCGAATAGTCCCTAAGAGATGATATGTTTGAATAATACATCCTTAGTTTGTGAAACTGTTTGGAAAGGATTAGAAAATATGACTGTGTTTGAGGAAGCATGCCATGCCATTCATCATTAGCTCTCAGTTTATGGTTGTGTCTCAAAATATGAGCTCTCAGCTATAGCTGTAGAGCTGTGCCTGCCCGCATGCTGCCATGCTCCCCTTCATGATGATCACGGACTCTAGCCCTATAAACCCATAAGCCCCATCTGCCAAAACTCACTTTCCCTATAAGTTGCCTCCATCAGAGTGTTTTATAACAGCAACAGAAAAGTAACTAAAACATCGAGGTAGACCTGTAGTCGTGTTCACATACACTTCTTTAGAAGGCATATGGAAGAATTTAAGAGTTTACTTCACCAATACAACAGAGGTGATAGTAAAATATGAGAAATGATGGATGAATTTCTATGTCATAAGTTTTATTTCCATCAGTATTCACCATTGAAACCTCCAATGTAAGAATCATTCAGGCCAGAGAACACACAGTAGCACCTATGTAGGATGAGCTGTCTCCATTACTACTGCATAACAATAGAGTGATAATTAATAAGATTGCACCAGATAGTGTTCCATTGCTCTTGATATAAAACACATATATTTAAACATATATATATATATATATATATATATATATATATATATATTCACAATTCAAATAATCTTGAGTTAGGCTAGTTTGGCTATAGATAATTCTTCTATGACTGTTACAGGGACATTGGTCCCATGAAATATATATGTCACACTAATCGTAAATAATGCCTGTTAAATATCGGTGTCTGTCAGTCTCCTAGTAGGGGCACTCAATGCTTTGTCAGTGCGACTGGGTTTACAATAGTTTCTAGCCTTCTGTTTAAGCACGGTCACAGTCTGGAATAAGCAACTTACTTGGCACTTTTGGTTGTAGTTTTCCTTGAGGTTTAACCCTTAGCACCCCACACAGTAGTCATGAGACCAGCAGTATGTGCCAATCTAAAACTGCAGAGTAAGTTCTCTTCGGGTGCTTAGAGTCCTTTCTCTATCGGATGCCTGGGGACTGCTCACCTGAGACACGTGTGAACACTCTGCAGCATGGTATTTAGGAGTGACTCCCTGTTTATAAATCACAAGCAACGAGCTGATCCAAAATCCACTCAGATGAGAACGATAAGGCTTAGATCATTGCTTCAGAAAAGCCAAGCAGAAAAAGAGGCAACAAAACCTCATCGAAAGGTCCCCACAGCAGGGAGACCTAATTATAATGTGTGTGCAAGGTTCAGTGAACATCCACCACCTTATTAAACAATATAGAGACACAGACTGTTTTGATTTTCTTCCCACCCATTATCTAAACCAACGTACGCAGATTTCTGAGCTCTGTGTAGGCAAATCTCTCTTCCAGCCCTCTCTCCTGTGCTGGCTAGGATTCTGTCAACCTTACCTAAGCTGGAGTCATCCGTGATATAGAAACTTCAAGTGAGAGGCTGTAGACAAGCCCGTGGGAATATTTTTTCAGTGAATGATTGATGGGGGAGGACCCATCCTATTGTGGGTGATGTTACCTCTGGGTTGGTGGTCTTGGATAGTATATGAAAGCGGGCGGCAGAAGCCATGAGGAGCAAGCCTGTAAGCATCACTCCTCTACCGTCTCTGCACCAGCCCTTCCCCCGGTTCCTGACATGAGTCTCCTGCTTTGCTCTCTCTCATAATGGACTGTGAGTAGAACAGGTAAGCAGAAATACAGCCTTTCCCCCTCTAGATGCTAAGACCACGCCCAGGACAAAGGCCCCTTCTGTGGAGACTGTCACACCAGGTTTTGATGCCTCTTTTTCTGCATGGCCCTTCTGAAGCAATGATCTAAGCCTTCTCTTTCGCATCTGAGTGGCTTTTGGATCAGCTCTTGCCTTGTATTGTTGACCTGTGCTCAGTTTCACACCTTGGTTCTACTCTTCAGAATCTATTTGTGCTTCATACGTCTGACTCCTAGAAAGTTCCAAGCTCTGCAGGCAACATAAACTATTTTCATCATTATTATGTGAATCTCTTGCTGTTGTTAAAATTCTCAGCACAGAGGCTTAAGAACATCAATGTTTAGGGGATGGCTAGTGGGAAGAATAATGTTTGATATAGCTTAGATGGCCAGGCTTCAGACTGCCAGAAGAGGTGTTTATTCTTCACTGACTCTTGTTGCAGAATCCTGAGGTGCCTGGCTCATCCTTGCGGAACATATGAGACATTTCAGAAAAGGCAGTCAGATTCTTCTCTCCCTGACCAGTATCCTGGCCTCACTATAGTGTTCTACTTCCATCGTGATGACAGTGTGCTGGGGAAGAATCTTGGGACTGCTGGAGCTAGAGCCCTATTACCATAAGCACAGGGGGAGCTGAACATGTAGCTGACACCTGGAACCTGGCCGGTGCAGTGATTTGATCTTGAGGACAGGAGAGAGGAGGTCCCTTAGGGAAGCTCCCTGACTGCCCGTGGAGACAGTAACCAGGTATGCACACAGCAGATGCCCCGGCCACACTCTAAGCACCCTTTACTAATATGAACCAGATGAATTTTAGCTAAACAGTGATGAGAGAGAGAGAGAGAGAGTTCGGTAAGCTTGAAAGCATCCTTTTTCGTGAAGATGTCCTCAATTAACCAAAGACTTCCCAAAAGATCCAACGAGTGGGGAGGAGGGACTGGTACTGTAGAGTCGGATTTTTAGGTAATGGCATTCAAGGAATTCTGTGGCTAGAAACTGGATTATATTTTATTCTCTCTCACCCGGAGTTCATGGCTAGAGTCCCATTTATTTATCCTAAGAGAACGGTCCTATTGGAGATTGTACTGTAGCATCCAGAGTGTGCCTAGAAAACATGGGAAGGGGATTCCAATGGAGAGGTCTCAAAGTCCACCATTCAGAGGAAGAAAGGGGCTGAGCTTTGGAGTGGGGATGTGATGTTTTCCTTGCTCACTGTTACAAGAGAAGTGACCCCCCCCCCCAGGCTCTAAGTAACCTAAAGCAACTGAGAAACTCTGAATGGGATCAACCATTCTTTCCCTCTGAACTTTCCCAGAGCTATCTATGCGATACGAACGAGAAGAGGCAGCGTGCCATCCCACAGCCTGGTGCTGCCAGATGAGTGTCTCTGAACAACGGGGTAAAGATGGCTGTGCCTGTACCTCAGGCCAAGAATTCTGAGGACCAAGCAGCTGAAAGCCAAGCAGAGGTGACACATACAGTGCTCCGAATCACGACACGCCAAGGCTAAGAGGCCTAGAGATCTGGACATATACACCAGTTGGCTCATGTTTGGTTGCATCAATGAATGAGAAAGATGATACATAATTCCAACCTTTCTTCCTTAGACCTCGTTCTATGTGGCTGTAGCTAGGATTCAGAGTGACTTCCGGTATATGAAGTGATGGCTCTCTACTCCATGGAGTCCTTCTAAGAAGATAACTCATCAGCTGGAAATGACTGGGGCTCCCTTCTGTCTGAAGTCATTTTCATTATAAACTAACAACTCAGAGTCTGTTGTACTGCGGAGGTTCACTCATCAACAGATGCACCTGAAAACAACCCTGAGCCGGAGCTGGGACCTGGTGTTTCCCCTTGAATTCCAGTTGATGGCTATCGAACAAACACCTGCCAGGTTGCTGGGATATAACATAGAAACAGCAGATGTGGTGGAGTTAAGAGAAAGAACTTCGCTTCTGCTTCTCACATAATAATGCTAATGAGGAAACTAGTTTCTCTGATGTGGCCCCAAATGCCACATATCAACATACTGTGAAGTGAAATAATGTCTGTCAGATTTTAATATAAAGAAATTTTAATATTCATGTGAAAATAACAAAAGTGCTTAATAGCAGAAAAGAAAAATAATGTACAAACTTCTGAGGATCCAGCATATCTTCTGCACCTCCATTAAAACAACAGACCAGATAATATAACTACTGGAGTATAAGGGAAGAAATAGAGATATAACTGAGTGAGGTCTTTAAGATATCCATGTGACACGCCTCTGAGATGTGTAACTTTTTACTAACTTAGCATTTTGTTAAAATGAAGACTAAACTTCTGCTTTAAAATGCAAGAGTGCCACAAAGATCAAATAACCAAGTGTTAATAAAAAGGAGCACGCTGCCAGACAGAGGTCTGGCTCTCCACGGTATTCTCCCAGAGGCACAGCGGCGGTGAACAGATTTTAGCTTTATTGGCAAAAGGGAACAGTTTTCTGTAAACACAACCATTTAGACTTATAAAAGGTACTTATAAAACAGGGAGAAGCTGCAGGAGATTGCACACATTGTGGAGCTACTAAAAAATAAAAAAATAAAAAATAGATAAATAAAATTAAAACCATTTCGCAGAATGCTTTATAACATTTATTTAGTTTAAAAAACAGTTGATATTTCTCCAGTTTCCCCCATTTAAACCTTTCTTTGGGGGAGGATGACAAGGCAAGGAGAGAAATCAAGCATGGAAAGCAAACACTATTGTAGAAGCCCGTGATCGTTAACAAGTGGCTCCAAAGAGGAGAGCTGATGTTGAATATTGATTATGGCAGATGGGAAGACTAAGCCCAGAGGTGAGACGCCCAAAGTGTTTCAAAGACAAAGAAATAGGAGAGGAAAGAAAACACAATAGATGAATATAAGGTAGCGAGGTGAGAAATTACTACACCATCCAGATGTATAATCTGTAACTCATATAATATCTGAGGTAGGAAAATATTGAAAATGGATCCAACCTCTCTTCCTATCTTTGACAGAAATGATAAAATGATTATTTTAGCATAGAATGCCTCCAGGCAGGGATTATGAGGGAGAGGGCCAAACTTCTCTTTTCATCTTTATTTTATAAGCAGATGGTAAACGTTTTATTTAAGGAACCAATGAGGGGATCAGAATAATTTTTAAATATTTCTTCACTGTTAACATTAAAAGAAATCGGTTTATTGATCCACTTTCATATCCATGTCTTCTTCCTTATGCCCTTCACTGCTGTCCCTACTTGTCTCTAGTTGGCTTGCTGGTCATCTTTCTTCAAACCACACCCCCTCTGTCTTTCACTGATTCCTTTGCTCTCTCTTGGTTTCCCCCGCTTCAGACCTTGTCTTTCTTCTCACAACCCTCTTCCTTTCACATTTCCCACATACTCCTTTCCTCTTTAATCTTCACCTGGTGAAATTCCCTTTGCCTCTAGACAGCAAGGTCACCTGTTCTTTTGCAGATAGAAACAAAGTGGCACAGGCAAGGCAGAAATGAAACATGATTGTTTTCCTCCCCCAAATCTCTATGTTCACAGCAATGTTTCCTCATCTAAGAAACCTGCTTGCAAAGCAGAATCTTGCCCCCTCTCCCCAAACTACCCAGCTGTAACTGACATCTAAGATCACTGAGCCCCACATTCAGGCAAGTTAAGAATTACTTATCGCAGAAATTGAGAGAAGAGAGAAACTGGCCTGGTCGGAGTTCCATTTCTGGCAAGTTTTGCTTGATAGTCCTGCCAATGCGCCTGAGTAACCTTAATCTGTGCGCATTAGCTATCAGATGGGAGATATATATATATATATATATATATATATATATATATATATATATATATATGAAGTAAAGTTATGAGCAAGGAAATATGACCAACTTTCAAAGACATTTAAGAGAACATATCGCTAGCATTCACATCAAATCTGGAAATGGAACTGATAGCAGTTTCTACATGACAGGGCAGGAGGCAGCCTTTTCTACATGACAGGGCAGGAGGCTTTGACAATGTAGTGCTGTATCCAGGAATTTGAACTTTATGATAATCAGGCCCCGCACAGTAGAAACCCTGTGGCATTTCACATCGTCTCACTGAGAAAAGACCGGGGTTACTCTTTAAAGGAATCATTACACCCAGCATTTCTGTCATGTTTTCTTAGAAAATGTTAAAGGTCTTTTCGCTTTCTTAAGGAAAAAAAATCTAATATTAAATGAGTCACATGCATAGCATCCTATTTGCTGTCTATCTGTAACAGGCAAGGATCAGAACCACAGTTTTAACCCGGATATGTAGGGATTAGAATAAAGACCTAGAGCCATGTTCCAAGGGAGACTGAAACCAGTATGGCTCCTATACGAGGCCAATCTTGGCTGTAGGATGGAAGAAGCTGGGGCTAGGAATACCGAAGATATTCTAAACCACATATATGCATTATATATCACTTATATATGCTCAAACTTGGTGAGTGGGGAGCCAGAAGGGATATCCCAGATCTTCAACTACAGTAAGAATGATAAAATTCCATTTCATTTCCCAAAACTGTGTGAGTAACTTGTCCACTTAGAAATTTGGGGACATTTTCCAATTTGTAGTAAAAGTATGCATATTGTTTCAAATATTTATTTTTTCCTTCTTTCTATTAATTAATCACTTATACACTGAGCACTAAACTTGAGGCTGGAATATTAAGAAATACATCCTAAGGATAAGTTCCCACAGTAGGAGATGTTGTGGAGTGGTAGATCGTTTGAATAGAATACACAGGCATCACTTTCTATCTTCAGCACCCCTGACCGAGTTCCTCAAATTACAGTCAGGTATCACACATGACCTGTAGCCTTGCCATCCCAGAACTCTGTAATCTGAAGGAAGAAAATAACAAGCTTCAAGTCTTTCCAGAATACATAGTGAGACTCACAGAAAAGACATTGTACTATATTTTAATTCTGATGTCTCACAGTCTGTGCCCTCATCCAGCTTCCATCCCATTCTATCTATATCTTCATATAGTCTGCACAAGGCATTCTATAGCCCATATATATCACTATACTTAGTTTTCTTAAAGCTTCACTCATATTTGTGGGCTAAAGATTTAATTTCTGTCTGTCCTGGGCATTTCCAAAGAATTGTCTCTCTTGAAGTCACCTCAGACTTATTAGAGAAACTATCTGTTCTATATGCTAGTGGACTAGATTGTCTTACTGAGTTCAATCTCATTTAATGGGATGCAGGTACCTTCATGAATTTAACTCAACTAAGGTCATGTGATCCACACAATCTCACAGGGCCCAAACTCAGGAGGACATGGTATTTGGTTTAATTCTCTGCTGATACCATCATACTTTATAAATTCCCACCTGTTTGTTTGTTTGTTCGTTTGTTCGTTTTGAATTGATTTATGTAAGGGTGTGGTGGTCAGAGAAGACCTTGCAAAAGTCAGTGGGAAGGAGGCACTTCTCCTTCTACTATGTGGACCTCAGGAGTTAATAAAACTCAGGTCACCAGCCTGGTGGGAAGTCTTTCCAGAATACATAGTGAGATGGACCTGTGAAATGGCCTTTAGCTGGTGAGTCATTTCACAGGTCCACCTTAAGACCCTCAGTTTTTAACTCAACCCTGTGAGCTGCATAACTGATCTGTCCCCAATTATATACATTCTGTCCTTCCTGTTGCTTCTCTCTAGTCTGTCCCTCCACAGAGAAGGTGGAAATGCTTCCTTGTGTTTATACAGTCTGTTCACTAAGGGAAACATGAAGAAACAGAAAGTCATCCATTAGGGGTTGAGGCAGGGCTCAGTGGTTAGAGCAACTGCTGCTCTTCCAGAAAACTTGAGTTGGTTCTTGTCTTTGAAATGCCACAGTGTGACCTCCAAAGTCAATGGAGCATGGGTGTGCACAGGCGCTGACACAAAAGTTTGGCAACTCGGGATGTCTGTGGGGAACAACCACTCAGGGTATCCATTCCATCTGGCTCCAAACTTATTGCCATCTGACAGAAGACAGGTATATACATAGGAATTGTGTCTCAGGTGGAGATCAAGTTTCTGATGTACTGTACCCAGAAGGGGCTCTGCTCCACAAGGTATCATGTGTTACTGCATAAAGTTATTTAATTGGTACCTAAGAGGATTCGATTGTATACAAATTTAGTTGGCTTATACCATGTTCTGTGTTATAATGAATCTTTAAATTTCTTAGAAATTGACAATCCCTGACATGAAAGCAATCCATAAGTATGCCATTGTGTGAGTGTTGCAATACTACATAGTATGCCTGTCATGGTTTGCATATTCTTGAACCAGGGAGTGGCACCATTTGGAGGTGTGGCCTTGTTGGAATAGGTGTGACCTAGTTGGAGTAGGTGTCACTGTGGGTGTGGGCTTAAGACCCTCACCGTTGTTGCCTGGAAGTCAGTCTTCCACTAGCAGCCTTTGGATGAAGACATAGANCTCTCAGTTCTGCCTGTGCCATGCCTGCCTGGATACTACCATGCTCCCACCTTGATGATAATGGACTGAACCTCTGAACATGTAAGCCAGCCACAAGTAAATGTTGTTTTTTTATAAGACTTGCCTTGATCATGGTGTCTGTTCACAGCAGTAAAACCCTAACTAATACAATGCCTTTTAATGAATATAGCACTACATTGAGATTTTAAACAACAGTCCTATTTGAATTCTAGCAGAAATGTGTATGTTGCCTGTAGGGAAAATCTAAATATTCAAAGGTGCAACTTTTCTGAAAAGGGTTTAAAGTAGTTACAGCATCTATAAAAATCTAATTATGGAACCTTTTACTATAGTGAGTAGAAAGCTTATTAATATTTTAATTCAGTTAAAGCATTTGCTTAACATAAAGTGTAACAGCTACAATGCAATTCAATAATGAAGAGAAAAAAAACAGGAAGTGCCCATAAGGTCCTCATTCGTCATTTATATGTAATTACGAGTAATCCCTCTTACAGCACATTATAATCATAAAGGAAGGGCATACTCAACACTTCCATTTAACCAGGGAAGGAAGTCCTGACTTAGGCAATTAGGCACGAGACAGAAATAACAGCATCTAGACAAGAGTGTGCAAGAATAAACTTCTCCCCAACTTACAGTTGATACTATCTTGAAAATAATAAATGCTAAAATTACAGAAAACAAATCTTACACTGACAATCAGGTTCAGCAAACTTTCTGCCACATTATAGACAAAAAAACTATTGTAACATTCCAAAATGAACTAATCCAAAAATAAAGATGAAATATGATTTTTACCCTAACAAGCATCAAAATATTTAAAAGTGGATTTACTGAAGTATGTGTAAATTATTTAGCATGAGAATTTTCTTAAAAGTGTTCAAAGATTAAAGGCGATCTAGGACAATACAAACACTTATCATGACCCTAAAATGGAAAATCCAGTTTTGTTAAGATGATAGCACCCATTAAGTAAACCTACAGATGGATTACAATTTCTATGAAAATACCAGGGATTTTCCCCCATGTTTTTGCAGACAGTAATAAGCTGGTTGAAAAATGTAAATGGAGATGAAATGATACAGAATAATTAATAAAGTGGCAAAGAAGCCTAAATATGCAAAACTGAAATTTCCAGCATTTAAACTTACTGAGGTTTATGTACTTATTACATATATTTTTATAAAAAATTTAAATATATAGCTATTTTTACAAAAATTATAAAATGATTTTATATCAGATACTTATGTGAATGTGCACAGTCAGGCAAGTGTATTATTATAATTACTTTCTAGTATTAAAATGAATTCCAGAATTCTAGATTTTTAATAAGTATCTGACCACTAGTGGATATATTACCTATGAAATATGTCAGTTATACACTAAGACCTGAGCAAAAACACACTTAAATCATGCACCTATCCTATTTCTTAAAATATTGACAATTTCATGTTCAAACTTTAAGTACATCTTATATATACTACTAAGAATATTAGTAGTTAATTTTGGAAGAAGAAATTTAAGAAAAGCAAATTCTCTTATCTACCCACACCAAAATTAAACGAACTAAGCATGCAAAATTACATTAAGAGAATCCTCAGATGGTTTACATTTTAAATTTTGGATAGTATAGCTCGAGCTTAAGTGATTTTTGTACTCAAGAAAACAGATTACTTAATAAAATAAAGTGCACATATCAAATGTATCCAAATACATGCTCCCATAAATATACACATTACTACATCAAGTAATTAACACATCCGTAACACATACCATCATATTTTTCTTTCTACTTTTTGTGTGTATGTAGTAAAAATACATAGTGCCTACCCTTGTAAGGAATTTCAAGCCCACAATATGAAATTATTTTGACCAGAATATCTTACATGAGATACACACACACACACACACACACACACACCAACCAAACACTGGTTGACTTTACTGTTATGTACAATCTCACAGGATAATATTAGGGGAGTGGTTGCCAGGCTCTAGGAAGAAGAGGTCTTGGGTTGAGTCAGGCTAAGAGTACACAGTTCCAGTTGTAGCACATTGAGAGAAAAAATGAGAAAATATTGAGCTAATTGTTCTTCCTCAGGAAGCATAACTGATACTCTCATCGCTTGTATGACGTCACCAGACCAGTTAACTCTTGGCAGCCATTCCTTCTCAATGCGGCCTACAAGCACATACTAAGAGCACCGCCGGGCTTGTGGATACATCTCACCTCCGCGGAAACTGTTCTCATACTCTATTACAAAAGAGCTTTCCAAACTTCCCTCCACTGCTTAGGGTACATGTCAGGGACTTTAATTGGACTATTGTCCCATAGCTTTGACCACCTCGGCAATGCTTCTTGCTGGCATATTCAACATTTCCCAGACATCATTCATCTTATCCATGTTCTGAGCAGCCCTGGAAGTCCCCATTCTTGGTCACCATGACATAAAAGCTTATTTACTTATTTTTCATTCATTCTTTTTTTTTTTTTCATTATTTTTGTGTGTGAGTGTGTGTGGCTTTATTCTTTCTACTCAGCTTCTAGTTAGCACTGGGCTAAGACCTAGAACTCTGTCATCCTGGCTTCCTCAGCAGAAATTTCTGAAGCAGCGTGAGTTACACTTGATATCATCTGGACTTCACTTCCTTACTTGCTGGACTAATTCTTGTCTCCTCAGCATAACATGTAAGCCGCATGAGCCATAAAATACAAAAGGAAAGTTGATAAGTAATTTACTGGATTGCTGAATAGAGAGATGGACAGAAAGTGAATGGAAGGAAAAGCGAGAGCGTGGGATGGAGGCACAGAGGTGTCTGTCCCTCATTCCCTCCTATCCCCAATGGCTATATTACGTAGCAAAGAATAACAAGGGGGAGATAGAACCTGTGGAGACCACCTCCAGCAGACAGGCACGGCCCCTGGTCGAGGGAAGGGGCCATCCACCCACCTCAAAGTTTTTAACCCAGAAATGTTGCTGTCCAAAGGAAGAACAGGGACAAGTAACAGAGACTGAAGGAAAGGCCAGCCAGGGACAGTCACACCTGGGAAGCCATCATGTCTGCAGATCTCAAAACCAACACTGTTGCTATGATTAAGAGGTGCTTGCTGACAGGAACCTGGTGTGGTGACTCCTTGAGAGGTCCGGTCAGCAAATGACCAAAAGATGCAAATGCTTGGAGCCAACCATCAGGCTGAACTCAGGGAACCTGGTGGGGGAGCTGGCAGAAGAACTAGAGGAACAGAGGGGTTTGCAACCCCATTGGAAGAACAACATAGGCTGCCCGGACCACCCAGTTCTCTCAGAGTCTAGACCACTAATGAAGGGGAGGGATCCATGGTTCCAGATATATATGTAGCAGAGGCTGGCCCTTGGTGCCAGGGAGGTTTGATGCCCCAGAGTAGGGGGATGCTGGAACAGTGGGGTGGGAATGGAGTGTGGGTGTCGGTGGGTGGGGGAGCACTCTCATACAAGCAAAGGGGAGGGCAGATGTGGGATGGGGTGTTGGTGGAGGGGATGTGGGATATCAATAGAGATGTAAACAAACAATGGAATGACTAATTTAAAAAAGAAAGTTTTCTTTTCAGATAACGCTCACATCTTCTCTGTCCACACACAGGATCTCCCTACATTTCATGTCCTGGGCCAACTGCATTAGAAATGTCGACTCCAAAAACTATCACAGCCTGCCTACATGCCAAGTCAACATACATTTGGGAGAGGAACAACTCTTCATGGGATACTTCTGTGAGTGTATATCCCCGGTGAAAAAACAGACACCATGGATGTAAAGAACTTCTGTCTCTCTGAGCATTAGTGCTGACATCCTGAGGCCACAGTGCTGTCTGATGTAATAGCATCTCTCCCTTTTCCCAGAGTTTTCCCAAAGCCTTTCTTCAGCATCACACCCAATTTGTGTTCTTCAGGGTCTTAGCTGGTGCTGTCGAGACTGCTCTGAACCATGGTTCTTCTTGTTTTCATCCAGTACTACCTCATAACTGCTGTGCATGTTCTCCCTCACTGGGTGGGCAGCCTCAATATCTCAGCAGAGTTAGTGAGGAAGCTACGCCATTATAATAGCCATAGAACTCAGCACCTAGCAGTTTAAGGAACAGACTCCGGAAGGGGAGTCTGGAGAGATCTCTGGAAGGAGTGCTAATGTCGGCAACATTGACACTGAAACATCATGCTCATATGATCCCGAGAAAATAAATGAGAGGGAGCTGATTTATGCCATTTGGGTTATTTACTTAATGGATTTTTTTATTTGTTTTCCTACTTTCTAAACTTCTAATTTGAAGCGATAGAGAAAGAAAGAGAAAATTTTGAATGTTTAAGCAGATGCATTGACTACAACTGGGAAACAGTATAAATATTTATAGCTGAGGGAAATTTGGTAGAGTCAATTTGTCAAAGTTGACATGGTCCAATGAGCTGGGACTGCACATCCTATAATCCCAGCACTGGGGAGGTGGGGAGTGTGTCATGAGTCCCAGGCTAGCCCTTTGGGAGGCAGGAAGTGTGGCATGGGTTCCAGACTAGCCCTTTGATGTATTTTAAATGGATTTACCTTTCAATAGGCATCTCCAAGTTTGTACCCTGCCCCCAGCAATCAGATGCAAAATGCAAAAGCATAAGTGAACCAACCATCCAAGCAAACAATCAAATAAGAATCTATCTTAACATCAAGTATGGATTAAAAGTATCCTCTCTAAGTGAGCCTTAGCGATTATTCTTATGCAATGTACCAAATCTATTCTATCTTATATCTCTTCTTCTTTGTCTTCTTGGGGATATTACAACAGCTCATACTTTGGGGTGTTCTATTTTTATTATTATCATTATTATTAATTATTATTATTATTATTTCTTTTTTATTGGTTATTTTATTTATTTGCATTTCAAATGTTATCCCCCTTCCCGGTTTCCCCTCTGCAAACTCCTATCCCATCCCCCTCCCGTTGCTTCTATAAGGGTACTCCCACACTCACCCACCCCTACTCCCACCTCACCTCCCTAGCATTCCCCTACATTGGAGCATCGAGTCTCCACAGGACCAAGGGCCTCCCCTCCCACTGATGCCCGACAAGGCCATCCTCTGCTACATATGCAGCTGGAGCCATGGGTCCATGTGTACTCTTTGGTTGGTGGTTTAGTTTCTGGGAGCTCAGGAGAGTCTGGTTGGTTGATATTCTTGTTTTTCCTATGGAGTTCTAAAGACTGAATTAAATAATCCACACAACAGTCTGGGCACAAGGCTTGGCTGCAGGTAACTGCTCATCGAATGCTTGTCTTCACCATCGTAATTATCACATGCACAGTTAACTTTCTTTCACTCTTGTGAGTGTTCCTCAACAGTTTGCCACACATGTCCATGTTAAGCTTCAAATAAAGTTCCTAGAAGAAACTAGGCATTAAGTTAATACACACGAAGTGTTGGTTGTGAAGCAAGGGTTATGCTGTATTCCCACCGAAGCTGGCTGGCACAAGACTATTCTCTGGTTAAAGGCTACAATGCCAATGTTCGCTATCCATTAGAAAACAATTAAGAATTTTGTGCCTTCTACAGTGCCAGTGATATCAGATAAACTTTGAATAAGAATAACTGGGAAACTGTACTTTATTGCTTTCATTGGTAAGCACATTTGAAAAACATGGCTGAAGCTGTGGTGCTCATAGCAGATGAAGGCAGCATCATAGAGCACAGTGAATAAAGGTCCATCTCACATCCAACACACACTGCATGGTGACTATTAATTCCTTCATAACAGACTAAAAGGGTTAAAATGATAAACATCAAACAGAAAGGCAGGTATTATACAGCCTGGGGTCTAAAGTTGTCACAAACAAATTTCTGTGTCTGCACATGTGGGGATTGCATGTAAATTTTGTGTGGCAGACATAGTGGAAGTGCAATTAGCTAGTGAGCGTCAGCAATGAATGGATGAAGGAAAAGGGTAAGAGTTGGAAGGGAACACAAGAGCAGTCCATCTTGGCTCTTTGATTCTGGACAGGTCATCTTACAGACAGGCCTTAGTTCTTATTTGAAATTAGTCTGTGTCTTTGTAGCTACAGAATCATAAGTGTCTAATACCCATCCACCGACATAATCTGTTGTTGTCTTCCTGCCCTCCTCCCAAAGCACCACCATGAACCACAATGAACTCTAGTTTCCCAGTCAGAACATTCCACCCAGGCTCTATCTGCAGGGAGACAAGATCAAATCAGCACTCACAATGAGGGTGGGCTGCATACAGCTGTCAGCTCTGTCTCCATGCGAATGAGACTCTGTCGGTGCAAATTGAAACTGCACAGGGTCCAAAGCTATCTTACGCTGGGTTTCCCTTCCCTGTCTCCAGAGCTAGCTCGTGGCAGAGTTCCAGGCAGGGCCACAGCAGGTATCTGACTCCATTGTTCAAAACTAATTGAATCCCCTTATTCCATATAGAAAAAATAGCACTCTTGGATGGCAAAGGAGAAAAAAAATGAATACATGAAAAATCATGAGATAAATTCTATCTCTATATGCTATGCATGTACATAGATTATTTTATTGAAATATATACACATTTTAGCTAAAATTAAAGTAAATAAAGGGAACTTGTTGTCAGTGTATATCTCACTGACAATTCTAAGAGCAGGAAGTTATGAAAAGTTATGACTGAAGTATTTGACAGGGTTATGCTACAGGCTAGAGTTGTCATGTTAGATGATAATAAATGCATAGAATTTTTTTAAATTCCATGTTTCCATCTTCATTGCTTTCTTAATCCAAAAATGCTGGCCATATTGAATATTTAATATATAACATGATTACAAAAGATAAGAAGCAAACATTCTCCAGGGACACCTCAAGTTCTAATTCAAGCCTGTCTGTACTATTTGGGCTAATAAGGGAAAGAATATTAGTGTTGGTTTTCCCAGTTCATGGGAGATTATTTCTTAGAATCTCATGACTTTGATTTTGAGTTGGTTTTGAGCCTTAAAAAGATTTCTTATTTTTAACTCAAGAATACAAACATAGCCACAAAGGGTAAGTGTAGGCACACATATGCATTAGAACAGAACCGTAGAGACAGAAAGATGCGTGGTAACTGTTTGTTAAGGCAGCAGAAAAGGCCATCAAGGGGGAAGTCCTGTTCAGGAGAACAGAAATCAGTGGATCCGCTCTATCATTTACCCGAGGGAACACCCCAAGGAAGGCAGGCTCACCTTAAATCATGCTAAAGAGATGGGGGTCATAGTGATTTCTTTAATGAGTTAATGTACCTCTCCATCCCAGGATCTTTCTCCCACCACAACACATACAAACACATACCTACACAACTCATTCAGTCACACAGACAGACAGACAGACAGACAGACACACACACACACACACACACACACACACACAGAGTTATCACAATTCTTACCAGGCACCATGAGGTAGTCATGAGTTCTACTGGGTGTGGCCAATGATGGTCTGCCTAAAAAGGATTCATCTTTCCCTGTTTCTTTTTCTTTTTCCTTTTCTTTCTTTTTGGAGGCTGGTCACAACCTAAGTACATTTTTCTGGTACTTTGGATTCATTTCTTCCTCTACAGTTGTCCTTCCTGCCATGTGGCTGCTTGTCTATCTCGTGTCTGCCTGCTTAGCTATAAAGTAGACGCTGCTGATGTTTACAGCTTGTTTGTCCTAAGGCTTCTCTTTTAAGCTAACAGAACTGTGCAGGTGCTTCTGTTTAAGTCCATTCTCGAGTATTTTTATTACCGAGACGAAGAATCACAAATGTGGACATCAGTTTCCCCATATCATTTTACAACCATGAACAGATTTCCTGTAATCCCAATAACATGATGACCCTAAACTTTTGTACACACACAGGAACCTTCAATGCTATATTTGAATGTTAGAGCTCCAGACCAGGGTAATCACACATTTATTGGTTCAATTCAGAGTGTTAGGGGCTACAGGCTATGCCTTTTGAAAGAGTAAGTTTGATGAACCCAACAAAGGACAATCCTTTGTCATTTCAGAGTAGAATACAAGGAGACTATTCACTGCTGTCTATAAAGACAGGGCTTAGCCGGCTCTCTCTTCTGCCTCAGAAGGCATGGCCTCTCGTTATGTTTCCAAAGCCAGACTCTCTTCTCTGCCCTGCCTGCAGCTATCACACAGTGAGCTCTACAGGGAGCTGGATTCTCTGGGCTTCACATTCTCTCTCCACCATGTGTTGGCTGAAGGGAGGCCTCCAATCATGGCTCTGGGTTTCTGGTGCTTTATCTATGCTATTGTGAATCTTCAGCTAATTAATCCCCTGCTTATACAAATTCAGCCATGTTTCAAAAGTGATCCTCATAAATCACCATAGGCAGAAATGCTTGTTCAGGAAAGGGGGGGGGGGATCTCTTAAGGAAGGGCAGGCTCTTTTAGGAAGTTCCTCAGCTAAAGGCAAGGGGAAAGGGAAGGAGACTGGAAACTCACTCTGGCATCTTTAATCCAATTCCCTGGCACTTTACACTTTAAATGCCTCCCCCCCACCTACTCCTGACTCTTCTGCCCAGCCTCTTCCACCAAGACTCTCAGAACAGCATATGACCTCTCACCTCTGAATGAAACAGGAAGGATTTGAGTTTTTTGCTGGACTCACTACACCCCAACTCAAATGTAATCACACTGAAGCTGGGACCCAAAAGTGCCTTTGTAGTAAGCTGCAGGCAGACTAAAATACTTTTGTTCCTGGAGAAGGGAATTTGGCATCAGCAACCAAGGGACTTTAATTGTTCATTTATGTCTGGAAGGTCTGATGAGGAACATCCCAGTCCCCCAGGCTTTAATGGGGACACGGATGGTGACACAGAGAGTGCTGCTTTAATTGTCTCTCTCCTCAACAAATCCTCCACCCTCAAAGGGATTATAGGTAATTTGAAGTCTGAGCTGGAGGCAAATGGAGGAGACTAGCTTTTGTCTAGTCTCCTAGACAAATTCCTCTCTAGTAAAGCCCACCTTTTCTTTTCTCTTCTTTCTTTTCAACAAACCATCTATTCAGGCTAACACAATTATTGTCCCTAGTATACTAGGTCTCCTATAAACATTTTCTAGTGCCAATGCACACTAATGCCTTTATTGTACCTCAATTGATGCTTGTAGAGTTAATTCAGTTATATAAAAATTCTGTTTCTTGATGGTCCTGTTACCTGAATCATTTCTACGCTGTGAGTTCATTACAGTTCTCAGAGTCTCGCATAGGATATTAATATGATACAAAGAAACTAAAATGGAATATTTGACTAAATCTTACTATTTTAGTAAATCGGGTAGTCAAAAGAAGCTGAAAGGATTTTTTTTCCTTTGTAAGTTGACCTTTGTCCAGTGACAGGAAACAAGTTATTTCAGAACCAACTTCCACAGGAAGAAAGAAGCTGGCCTAAGCATCCAGGCTCTTTGGCTGTGGCCATACTTGCAGGTTTGAGTTTTATATCTAAAAAAAAAAAGTTATCCAGGCCAACATCCATTTCGAGTTCAATGTGCTGTGTGTTCAAACCTCCTTCTCAGGACACTCCCTTCAGCAAGAGGCACCTGTCAACACGTGGGCTTTTTCAGAGAAAGAGTCTTGTAAGCTGTAAAAGCTGATATACTCTCTTTGTTCATGATAAATTAGCATTTATTAATTCAAACATACAGTCACATTTTATTTCCTAAAAGAAAACTGATGGAGTGTACATTTAACTATTATGATTTTTCATCTCCGTCATGGGTAAGTATGGTGAATGAGCTACCTCGTCTGCTAGAATTATCCAAAGCTGAAGGAATGACAGTGATCCTGAAACCTCACACAGGTGAGAAGGATGGCTTCTTCCAGACTGCAGGCAGGAGAGACAAGTATTGCTCTGTAGACAGTGTGGATGACAGGACATCATGTAAGGGTGCTGGTGCTGCTAGGACCAAGCCAGAGCAGCCAACACTAACCTATACTTGAGCCAGCACGCTTCCACACGTGGCTAAACCCTCTGTGTGAACCAACCCTTAGTGCTTTGAATATCACTGCCTGACAGGATTACCTAGAGCCTCATTTTTAGCCAGAAGAAAATTTACATGCAAGGTGAAATGCAGTGTGGTCTTTGGTCCAGTACCGGTGAATATACACACAAAAGAACCAAGGGCAGAGACTGAGGCAGACACTTGTATACTAATACTCATATCAACATTCTTCATAATGAGGCAGAAGATTGAAGCTAGTAAATATCTAAAGATAAAATTATGCAGTACCAAAATGTGGCATTTACATAGTTAACCCTAGAAAAGATCTGTAGTAAGTATATATTACATATCTCATATATAAATATATATAATATCTAAGTGTTTATTTTTACATGTTTGTATAATATATAATATATAATTTATAATATATAAATAACATAAAAACAATCCTTATATTTATATATATAACATATATGACATACTATCTATAATTATTTAATTTTTGCATGTAACATGCTATAGTTATAAGCTATAAAATATGTTACATATTATATGCTACATAGTGTATATTGCACATTTAATCTATAATATATAGATAGATAAATACACACATATATGCACACACATATAATATATATATATATATATATTTTTAATCTAGGTTTCAGACTTTTTGCATTTGCTCCCCTTCAGCAAACAAGCTCCCTCTATCCCTCTCCACACCTCTAGGTGCTGAAGGTCATCTTTCAAAGTCCACTTTATTTGGATAGACAGACCCGAAGGTGGGTGTCTGCAGTGATTGCAGTGCAGCTGAGACATTTGATTTCTTTCTTTTTCTTTTCTTTTCTTTTCTTTCCACCTGCCTCTGCCTCCCGAGTCCTGGGAGTAAAGGCATGCGCCACCACGCCTGGCTTTTTTTTTTTTTTTTTTTTTTTTCTTAAGAACTTTTTTTTTCTGGCCTTGCTCACTCAGGCCCTACTCTGGCCATATTTTTTTTTTTTCACATATGTGGGTATACTGTCACTGTTTTCTGACACAGCAGAAGATGGCATCGGATACCCATTACAGATAGTTGTGAGTCACTCTGTGCTTGCTGGGAATTAAACTCTTTGGAAGAGCAGTCCATGCTCTTAACCACTGAGCCAACTCTCCAACTCCCTGATTTCTTCCTTTAGGTAGTTTCTTACTAAGGATGGCATTCTTTGAAGCTACTGTGTATATTTAGCATTTCATATAAGCCTGACTTGCATATATGACTGCATATTCTCAATGGGAAAGGGTGAGAATGTGCTTGGTATCTCCTCCACTGCTTTCAGGGAACAGTGGACACATAGGAGGCACATCAAGCAAGGATGACATGCATGTGTTCCATGGGTACCTGGGGCAAAGTCAGCACAATGGGCTCTGCGTTGACAGGAATGCGGACATTCAGATGTTTGAGAGAATTTCTCTAAACAGTTTTTATTTTTCCTAGATAGTAAGCTGTGGTAAATGATATTATACCACAACAATATAAAACACTCTGTCGATTCTTAAAACACTCTGCAGAATCCGTGTTAAGAAAGGCATGTTGAAAAGCTCCCAATGGGACTGATCAATCACCGTCACTCCCAGAATTGGTCTCTCCACTCGGGCATCTCTTACAGGGTTCACAAAGAATGAACATATTGTTCCCCCTGCGATTGTACTGTGTGTCAAGTGACAATATCATCCATCACCGCAGAGTCAAACTAACTGGAAGCTCAACTTGCACAAGTTGTACTCAGAGGTTCTTTGGATCTGTGACGACTCACAGAGCCTTAAAGCTCTTAAAGAATGACTTGCTGGCACCCCTCCCTTATGTACCCATGCATAAAGGTTCATCAAATAGAGTGCGGCAACTCTGGAAACAAAGAGCTTTTACTGCCAGTGGTTCACGTTGGAAATGAACTTTCTTTGTGTGTGTGTGTGTGTGTGTGTGTGTGTGCTGTGTGTGTGCGCTTGTGTGTGCATGTGTGTGTATGTATGTATATTTATGTATGTATGTGTATGTATATGTATGTATATATGCTTATGTGTGTTTGTGTATGTATATGTATATGTATGTGTATGCATATGTGTATGTGTATGTGTTTGTATATGTATATGTATATTTGTATGAGTATGTGTGTGTATATGTATGCGTGTGTATGTGTATATGTATATACACATGAAGAAATTTCATATATATTCAGGAACTGATCCTCTATTTCAGGGGCATTTTAGTAATTCACCATAATTGAAATATACAGGAGAAAAATCTGACAGCTCTGATCAGAAAGAGAATTAGTGCCTAGAAAGTACCCAAAAAACATACAGAGTCTGTATGGTGACAAAGGCTTCCATGAAGTACCATAGAGCCCACTGGGACAAAATGATGCTGAACTCTGCTCAACCCTTCTTGAGCATGTATTATAGAAAATGGCCTTGAGAACTAGACATGCTGGCTGGCCACTGAAACACAGTCTCAAGAGATGGAGCTATTCTCATGAGGCAGGAATCACCACTGCTTAAGATGGAACACCAGGCTTCCTCTTAGCTGCAGGAAGGTGGCCACAAAGGCATCTGGGACCCAGAGGAGCTCTCAGGCATTGGCATCTAATTGGTATGAGTTGGCTTGAAGAGATTTGCCTAAGATCACGCTCATTTTATGGAATCTGTGCTTATATCAGGAGCATAATGAAAATATTTTGGAAAAGAAAACCAAACATTACATGCACGGCACTAATCTGGGCAATGGGTGCCAGCAGTAAGTAAATGGTGCTAAAGAGATATTCTGTAGACACTGCCACTGAGAGTTGGGAAATAAAGGGTACTAAAATTTATGTATTGCTATTTTATTTATTTATGTGTTTTGGTAAGGGGATTGTGTGGGTTCTCCATCATGAACTCTGAAGATGATCTCATTCAAAAATATCAAGGGTGAGACATGCCTTGCCTAAGGCACGGATGTTTTCATCTCACCATGACTGCTTAAAAGAAAATCAAATTCTATTTTAAAATATTGTTATTTCCGCAAATTTACTAAACAGATTATTTAATTTCAGTTAGAATGTCAAGTGGTTGGACAAGGTCAAGGCTCTTTCAGTGAAGATCATTTTATTTGTAGATGCTCAGAAAAGAAGACCAATGAGGACAAACCTTATTTCGTTCATAAACAAGAGATGCACACTACAGTTCCACGTGATTTGAGCCATCTTTGATCTATTTTTAACTCTGCTTCGGTGCTTAAGAGAAGCTCACAGGGAAAATGATTCAATAAGAAGCAATATCCCCAGGGGAATAGAGTTAAACAGAACTGAGTTTGGAAACCAGTTGTCTGTGCTAAACAAAGGGCCAGGATGGGTTCAGTAAGTCTTTAGCATAACTATGAATAAGAATGGGACTTTAGAGTCAACTGTGATTATAGAGATATCTTACGCTGTATCCAATATAAAAATTTCAAACAAACTTAGAAATACTTTATTTAAAAAGGTGGTTAAAGAGATTAATGGTATTTTCAAACAATCTGAAAACAGGTATTAGAGAGATCTTGCTTTTATTTATTGTTAAAATTATTCAATATATTCACTTAATATCTGCAGTGTAATTATCAATAATCATTTTGTCCAAAATAGATCTATTATTACTATTATGTAGAGATAGTCATTTATATTAGAAATTATATAACATACACTATAAATTGATTTCTTAAGGCTTCTTTTACCCTGAAATGTATGCAGTATTCTACCTTGTAGCAATCTTAGATTTGTATATTAAGCTGCTTCTGTAAACATGACATCCTGCATTCTCTTGCAGTATAGAAATAAAAGAATAAGATCTTTCTATGCCCAGTGGCTCTTCTCTTGTTTCTAATTTCACGTCACATATTAAGCTATTCTCGTACACTTCTCATTCGAGCCCACCACATATAAAACACAGCAATACATGACCATACACTGCCACACAACTTATCAGAACACACAATTCAAATATGCATTTTAATACCTCAGAAACATTATAGTAATTATAATCAATGACTATAACTATACCTCTTTAACCATTTATTTTCAGTCCCCTGGCAAGGTAGATGATCTACAGTAGGTGTTCAATAATTTAATAAAAATTTAGAGTTCAAAAAAATTTTAATATCCTTTTAATTGAGAGATTTTAATAATTTGGAATTGTAGTTTGGTCCTATGAGGGTACTATGTCCCAGCATAGGGGAATGCCATGGTCAGGAAGCAGGAGTGGGTGGATTGGGGAACAGGGCAAAAGGGGGGGGAGGAGATTTTCAGAGAGGAAACTAGGAAAGGGGATAACATTTGAAATATAAATAAAAAAAATATCTAATAAGAAAAGGAATTGTGGTTGGGACACGAATGGGAAAGAATTAGAAGTAGTCACTTGCGCTAAAAAGAGTAATCAATTCAGATGAAAGGGAACATTATATTAGCAATTAATACTTCTTCATGAAATAATAAAGCAATTAGTACGGATGTCAACACAGAAACTAGCACTCTGAGCAGCAGCCCGGGAGCTAAGAGGAGGGAAGATGGAGAGATGATTTCACAAAGGCTCTCAATGTGAAGAGCATCCAAGAAAAAATAACATCCGTAAGGATAGGAGGCAGCTCTCCCTTCCCAATAACACTCTGAACTAGCATTACTTCCTGCACTAAACGCAAAACCTCCAATGAAAGACCAGGGGCATGGTTTTCAGGACACAACATGCATGAAAGTATTGATATTTCTGAGTGAGCAGTGAGTGGTGAGAACTGTGGGCTCCCCACAATACTGAGGAAGGCTTCTAAACTTCTAAGTGGACTTGACCTCATGACTCCCTCCAACTGGGATGGTAACTTGATAGTGTAGACTCTACACTGTAGTGCTTCCCAGGGATAACATTGTCCAACCGGCTTCATTGGGAGCTACGTGGACCTCAGGCAATGTGCAATCTCAGCCTTGGCCTCAGTTCAGCCATCTATCAGGAGACTGGATTTATTGGATAGCCCAGCTTGTTAAACCTAACCGCCGCCTTTTCATAGTCACACAGAAAGCACTCAACACTGGAATCACTTCCAATGCAGCTCTAGCTCATGGGAGCACAAGGAGACCAGTTTTCCCCATCAGTGGGCCACTCCTAACTCTTATTTAAACCTTGATGTTTTTTTCTAATGCTCTCAGGTCCTGATAAAATGTAGTCTGACCCCTGATTCTGGGTTGTAGGCTTTCATTGCAAATGTCTAACAAGCTCTCAGCAGGCATGAATGATATCTTAGCCCGTAGCCTTACTTTGGGTAACTAGGGTTTAGAGGCTTATACTGTCAAGCACGGGGATCCTCCCCTATCATGCTGGTGAAGACCTATATTCACATCCTGTGCAAGAAGGCATGGTGTGCTGCCTTCAGAATTTTCTCATGGAGTTTTCCCTTGATGTCGCCCCAAATTTAAAACAGCAGCAACATCTGTCACTTCATTCTCAAATGGGAGGAATAATAAAAAAAAGTACTTTTACACTGTTTTTGTGTTGGACTGGTATAAGTAGGCAGTCCAAGGGGACCTCTTCTCCTCTGTGGCCTAGCGATATCGATTATAAAACTGTGCAAATGGGGGTTATACCGCCTTCTCATCGTGCGGTTACCAGGAGTATGGAATGAAGTGTTGAGTCCTATCTGAGAGGCACACCGACTCAGAAACACATTCCATCAAAGGCTGTGGTGACAACCATTCTCTGCTGGACTTCTCCTTCTTGAGTGAGTGTTAGAGCATGAAACATTGAAGGGAAATGGGTCTCGCTTCTTACGAAGTGTTCATTCAGGGAGTTATAATGACTAATTCACTTCCCCACCCAAATACATGCCTTGCACAACTTCTGTAAAAATCCTTAGCTCGACATGCCATGTGACCTGTGCTTCAGAACATGCCCAAACAATCCAGACCTCTCTCTCCCATGCGTGTTAGTGATAGATGCATCGCTTTTCCTTTCTTTTCCCTCTATACACTGTCACTCTAAGCAAGAGTTTTCTGCTGTTTCTTTTCCTCTCTATTATAAAAGACCATTTTTGTCACCTGTGTAATCTTGAAAGAAGTTTTTTCTTGTGTATTTTAAAATTAAAGGAACACTGAAAGCATTTCTACATCTGATACTGCAAGGAATGGAATATTGGGTTTCCATGCTTGGCCAATCTAAGGAAATACAATCATAACATATAGCAAGGCACTTGGGAAAAATACATCTAATAAGTATGTGTTGCAACACCCATTGCTGCTGGTGTTATAAGCTTGATTTACAGACCTAAGGTTTAAATCTAGGATCTGCCACTTAGTACTTACCACATGACTTAGAGGCTTTGCTAAACACCCAACCTTCTACTTATCTAAAACAAACAAAACAAAAAAGCTAATATCAGAGCCTATCTCAGAGTCTTATAGACTAAATATGATTTCTCTATAAATTGTTCAATAGACTTCATTTCACTGTGAATGAATATCGATGACATATTTGTATCTCTGTATAAGAATGTTTATATAAAGAAAAGACAGATGCATAAACATATACACATATATCTATATCTAATCTATATTATCTATATTTCTCTATATCTATCTGTCTGTCTTTCTGTCTGTTTGTCTTTATCTCTATGTCTCTCTCTGTATCTCTATCTCTAGTTGCCAGTGATTTCCAACGTTGCTTCATATACTAGTTAAATTGTTCAGTAGGGGAAAGGTTACTCAGTGTCCCCAAAACATGAGGTAGAAATGCTCCAACTCTCTTAGTGCTGCTTCCAGAGTCTTTCAAACCCTCAGCATCCTGCAATACAATTCTTCTTTAGCCAAATTCATCACTTCAAGTATAATATTGAAATTACTTTGATATAATGTATGATCATTTGAATTTAAGGATAGAAATAAATTTTAATGGTTTATCATATAGAATAAGCCATATAATAAGGAATAAAGCAGTGTACATTTCAAGAGATAAATGAGTAAATTTTAAATAGTTTCACTACAAGAATAAATAAATATGTGAGATGAATTTTTTCATTCACATTAAAATCCCATCCAAATTTCATACTGTGTCCCATTATAATAAAATGCTTATCTGTCAATTAAAAGTAAAATAATTTGACCATGCAGATCTCCATCATAAAAACTGGCTCGAAGTGGTCACCGATTAATAGTTATATTTAACTGAAATGCCCAGAGCTGTAATCTACAATTATTATAATGGTGTGGTTTAAATATGTCCAGTGTTCCCAAACATCCAAATGCTGGGAAAGGCCTGGACCCCAGTGTGACATTGGGAATGTGTAAGAAGCTGAGTGTAGGGCAGAATCCTTAAGTCACTGAGGCGTGCACTGGAGGACTATGGAAGCCTGGCTCCTCCTACCTCCCTCCGCTTCTTCCTGGACTAATACAATGCTTGAGATCCATCCTGCCATATTCTCATCAAGTCCTACTGCCCCTGTCATAGGCTCAAAGTGATAGGGTTACCAGACCTTTACCTGAACCTCCAGACAGTGGATGGAAATAATCTTTTCCTAGTTATGCTTGTTCATTTTTTCATTTATGTCACTATACTATTGCATGGCTAAGATATATGAAATTAAAGTTTGCCTATAACCTCAAAAAATTAAAAGCAGAAATTAAAATTAAAATTAGTTTGAACTTACTGAGCTGAATGAAGTTTATATACACTATACAACTCATAGCTTTACAAACATATTCACTTCCAAACATTCTTGGCTTTTAAACTAGACATTGACATTTAAACGACAGAGAGTAAATACTTACCCTAAATATTTTTTAATTTATGTTTCTACACGTGGAAATGAAATGGCAAAAAAAAACATAGACTTCCATGGGCAAGTGGCATAAAACAAGCTTAAGAACTAGGGCACCCTGGGGACTAAGTAATCAGAAAGCACACTTAAAGGGTGGTATTCATTTCAGTAAATAGAAAAATTTAATGTGTATCCTGGCACTCTATAAAAAGATAAAAAAGAAACAACTATTAAAAATACATATTTGGGGGCCGGAGAGATGGCTCAGTGGTTAAGAGACTGACTGTTCTTCCAGAGGTCCTGAGTTCAATTCCCAGCAACCACATGGTGGCTCACAACCATCTGTAATGGGATCTGATNATGGCTCAGCGGTTAAGAGCACTGACTGCTCTACCAGAGGTCCTGAGTTCAATTCCCAGCAACCACATGGTGGCTCACAACCATCTGTAATGGGATCTGATGCCCTCTTCTGGTGTGTCTGAAGACAACATTAGTATACTCACATATATGAAATAAATAAAGCTTTTCTTTTTTTTTAAAGCCTCTTTAAAAAAATACATATTTGTCATGACTTTATATGATTTTTTTTTCATTCCAGTCTTCTGGAAAACGATCGAGAATGTGGAATTTACAGTCCCATGTTTGAGTTCAGCAAACAGCAGAGGAAGATTGCCTGTGTTACCTAACAGTAGTCACCAACAATCTGAAGCATTCCCAGGGACTGCCTACCATGTGATGGGCTCTGTGCAAACAAACCCAGCTGACCGAGGTGCCATTTTGGAGGAAATTATCCATTCTCGTACTGCTTTGTTCCAGCGGGATGATAGCAGCATACCCATAAGGCACTTCCTTCCCTAGGGATTCCTAAATGACAGCAGTTCCGATCTCCATAAACTTTAAAAAGACTTACTTTTAAATATCATTAGGATAGTTTAAAAGTGAGAATTTTAATGTAACAGACAAGTGAGGCAAAGGGATAATAATGTCCATTCCACTGTCGGTTCTCAACAAAGCATGCAGATTCTGCTACTGCACATTAGCTTCCTGTCAATGAGAAGGCTCTTCTAAGGAAAGAAGGCTCAGCATTTCTATTAACCGTATCAGTTTCCCTTGACCATCAGGCATTGTGCTTACTAATACTCTTAGCATTCCAAAGTAAGGAAGGGTGCAGTGAACAGTTGAAACAATATTTATCATAACATTTTCTTCTCATCCTATTCCAGGATTAATTGGCATTGCTTTTGGCATTTCCATAAGCCTTTTGAATGCTCAGGAGGCCAGCAACACAGAAATTGGGCTATTTCATTTATTTTATATATCCCATCATTTCTCAGGACATCCAGCTTGAGGTACAGCTGCTTAATGAGGAGAAACATAAGCATTATATTCTTGTTGTCTCATTAGGTATTGTTTGTGAAGAGCTTTCACCTAATCAGACTAGCTGGGAATACTTAGCTCAATGTACTCTGTTTTGTAGAGCACCCTGGCCATTCACAGGATGCTGTTTTTAACAAGGATCTTCTCATACAGAACATGCAATGCCTTCGCTGGTAGAATGGTAACTTTTTCACCTGGATATCTACATTAAATATTAACTGGATAAAAATGATGTGTTGCATGTGTATTTAAAAATCTTCTATTGCATTTAAGATTAATTACAGTTTTCCATTATTACAGTGTTTATTCCCAGATTTCTAGATGTTTGGTTAATACTTAGGGCCAATTTAACTGGTGTTCTATGCTCAGAAAATAAGTACGGCAGTAATAAAAATACCAGGGCCTACTCTCTATTTTTTGGCAAGTGCTAGAAATAATATTCCCGAACTATAACATAATATGAACTGTATTCTTTGACATAAATGTCAGTCTGAGTAACTAAGAAGTGCATCTAAATTGTTGCCCTATCCCGGCAATCAATGTTCACCCATCTTTCCCTCAAGGCCCTGTCTGTCGTCTGCTGTAGTTGTTCGGATCCATAAGCCTTTCCCTAGAGTTCCTGAAGATGCTGAGCTCACATTCCAAAAATCTCCGTTGACCTCACCCAGGATCCAGCTTCCAATCATCTCTTTCACACGTCACTCACATGTGGCTGAAGGAGGATTGAATTCCCCAAGATAGGTTCTTTTAACAGACCCTCAATGCAGGCCCATGGTCTAAATGAGCAAATCATTGAACTCCACGGGTTATCTTGGTGTGACATTTGTACAATCAGTAAGCCCTGGGCAATGCCACAGGTCAGTGGGATTCACAGCTGTACTGTGGGGGCTACTGTTTGTTAGAGAGAGAGCAATGGCCGCACAGCACATGCTATTTCGTCTACCCTAACTGCCCCCTTTGGTTGAGCCAAATAGGGTTACTATTACCGTAAGTCAAACTGCAGGATAGCAGCAACATCATGTATTCTCTCTCACATCGGTAAAGTACACACACTGTGTAGCCTTCCTCCAGTCGGTGCTCCTTTTGTTTTATGGCTATTAAAAACCTGTTTTCAATCTTCACATAATTTAAGGAATTAAAGCAATTCCTCTGGGGTTACGCCCATTAACTTTGAAGCTATGATTTTTCTGTTACAATCTCGGATATGATATGTTTGTAGTTGCTTTTCAATTAAGCAGATCAAGATTGGTGTCATTTCCTTTACTTTTTTTTTTTCTATGAACACAAGGGATTGCGTCAACACCTACTCCTCAGTTGACTTCTCTGTTCTTCATAAACTGCATTGCTATCTCATTATTGTGATTGAGGGACTTTTCTGACTCTCTGTTCACATCATCCTATGCCCAATAAGATATACTTAAGCTTGTTTATGTCCTTTGGCCTTTGCATGAACACAAACCACAATGGTATCTAATGCTTGCTTGGCACCATGTAATTAAAATTAACACAACTACAAGAAAAATCTTTTGTTCCCTTAAAGACCTATGTCATCCATACCACCCATTAATGATCAAGATTACAGGCACCTTGTGATTTGGTGTTGGCATGGCTATCATCAGGAATATAACTGACAACAAAGGCTGGTGAGGATGGGTAATGGAGAAGAAAAATATACCGTTGGTAGGCTTGGAATGAGTCTAGCTCCATGAAAACCAGAATTGTAGTTCTGAAAAGTTTTCATCATATGTATCGTAACACTTACACATTTTACTCCAAAGTGTCAAAGCTGGGTTACTAACAGCAATCTTTGTACTGTCATGTTTATGACAACATGCAGAATAGCTAAATTATGGACTTAGTCTAATGAACAATCAATGAATGAGGGAAAGGTGGCACAGTATAGACACACAATGGAGTTTTATTCAGCTATAAATGAATGGAATAGTTGTTTTCAGGAAGATGGATGGAACAATAGATCCTATGAAATCAAAGGAGTTAGTTTCACAAAGACAAGTAAGTGTTATGTTTTTCTCTTCTATGTAGAATATGGAGTGGAGAGCATGACATGGGAAGACAATGACAATCAGTGATGTAGAAGGAAAGAGGAGGGAATATGCAAGAGCCATGGCAGGAGTGACCACGATCCAGTGTATCCCTGTATGTGTGTGAAGATGCTATCAGAAAACCCCTCATATTGAATAATTAACATATACTAAAAGACAAAGTACATCTTAAATGGCTTTCTCTTCTAGGTTTCCTTTCTCTTCTAGGTTGATCAAAATTAACCTGGAAAGAAGAGTCTTTTGTTTGTTTTTGTTTCTTAATTTATTATTCCCTAGCCCAGTCCTTTACTGAGCAAAATAAGAACAGGAATTCTTAGCAGAAATCTGGAGACAAGAGGTGATGCAGACTCTATGGAAGGATGCTGCTACTGGCTTGCTCCCTGTGGTTTGCTCAGGCCCCTTTCCTAGAGGACCACTAGTCAGGCTGGTAACACTTAAGAGAACTGGGACCTCCCACATCCATCATCAACCAAGAATGTATACCACAAGCTTGCCCATAGCTAAACAAACAATATCTCACTTGAAGTGCTGTCTTCACCAATGTCTCCAGCTGTGTCATCTTGACATAAAACAAGTCAGTACAATGGCCCAGTCATCTGAAAGCACAGACTGTGAGGTTGATACAAACAAGACGGCCCAGTTCCAGTCTCAGGGATGAGTTGAGTGAGGGTGTAACTCAGAACCTGTATGATGCTGCGGGCAACTTCCTGTTGGGACAAATCGACTTTCATGATAGAAAAACAAAGACATGAACCGTTCCAAAATAAAGAATGACTATGGTCTAAGCTCCACCATCTTTTTTATGGCCAAGTCTCCAAATGAGGGTCATGGGCATTATCTTTGATTAGTTTTGAAATAAGTGCTAATGTATCTAAAGCTACCACTGTAGGTCATTTGATATCAACCAGCTACTAACACCAAATGTTCTGTGATCAATGACACATAGGGTATTGCCATTTAAAATATACAATGTGTGTTCTCACTTTGTGAGGGCAAGGTTTAAAATGAAGAGTTTATGAAATATAATCTACTTGAGAAGGCACAAAATGAAATCAATTTAAATTTGTGCTTTTCAAAGTCAATTCTCAAAAAATCTCAAGAAAGACAGTTGAATGTGTTTTTAATCTTACATTACCTATCAAGTGAAAGTCCATGCCACATCTTCATTACAAATCCTCAAGTTAAGCATCCCCTGACCTTACTTTATTGTATATTAATAAATTTGTTTCATCTAAGTGGGAGAATATAAAATTAAGAGAAAACATGATATATTTGTCTGTATCTGACTTATTTCATTTAATATAATGATCTGCAATTGTCGTCAATTATTCGAAATAGCATAGTTTTATTCTTGAATGCAATTCACTGTATAGTGGTGTGTATATATGTGTATGTGTGTGTGTGCACACACATATCTTGTCCATTAACATGTTGATGGATTTCATGGCATAGATATTATGAGCAGTGCTTTAGTAAACAGTTCTCTGTCAAATCTAGACTTAGATCCCTTTGAATATGTACCTAGTGTACAAGATTAGTAAAGCTGTCCTATGGTAGTTCTATGTCTCTCTCTCTGTCTCTCTGTCTCTCTGTCTCTCTGTCTCTCTGTCTCTCTGTCTCTCTCTCTCTCTCTCTCTCTCTCTCTCTCTCTCTCTCTCTCTTCCATGAGAAACTCCAATTGATTTCTCCAGTGGCCAGGCCAGTTACCTACAGGACTACCAGAAGTGCATAAAGACCCCCTGTGTCCCTCGTAGCCTCGGTAGCGTTTGTTGTTATTTGTTCTCTTGCTGATAGCTATCTTAACTGGGGTGAGGTAGAATCTTAATGTAGCTTTGATTTATGTTTTTCTGGTGGTTAAGAAGTTGATTTTTTTTTTCAGGTTTATCAGCTATTTGTACTTTGTCTTTTGAAAATGATCCATTTCTTTGATCTGTTAATTGACTGGACTATTTAATTTCTTGCATCTACATTTAAAATTTTTAAATATATTCTCTATATTAATTAACTTGTGAAAAAACAAGGATTAATTCACCAAGTATGTAATCAAGTGGAAACACCCATTGCTTATGAGATGTTTAGCTAAGCAATGTCTAATGCAGGTCCCTCTTTTCAGGCCCACATTTGAAGGTTGTTCACGGCATCCAAGAAGGGTGGCTTCTTTTTCACCCCTAACACTAATGATGTCTGCCTTCACTTCAGACTGTAGCACTCTGATGTGGAATGTAATCAGAAAGGGTATAGCAGCATCGTCCTGCTCCAGAGAAAACATTCTGTAAAAGGAGAAAGACCAAGAAATGACCCAAGGTGTGGGGTAGGGAAAAGAAAAAATTTCTGACCAGAGAATAAAAACAAGATTGATTTTGCTCATAAACGTCATGTTTGCAACAAGATGGTTCCAGAGAGTTTTGTTACCGTGTATGGTCATACTTTGTTGCCTATGAGCCATTCACTGAATATAACTGACAAATCGCACAGCTGATACATACTTCTTTACACAAATTCTGTTTAAATCCATAGTGTGTCCAGAGTCCTACCCCATCGGAAGTTGTCTCTCTCCAGTTCCAGTTACATGAGGTCATACAATATTAGTTAGGCTTATTGAACAAATGGACCAGCAACAGACGGCTAGTAGCAGCTGATTAGCAGGCCACAATTTGTGCCTCTTCGACACAGTCACTGTATCATCTCCCATCATCATAAGAAGGGGATATAATACAATAAGATATTTTGAGCGATAGAATGAGAAACCCATTTAAATAGGCTTTTACCATATTGTATGGTTTACATTTTTCCCAGGACACTATTGCATAGTGTTTTCATTCTTTCAGCCTTACTGTACCCAATTTATAAGCTAAATTTAACATAAACTTTCTATGTAGGAGAACACCATGACTTCATTATCCATGGCAGTGTTGTCACTAAGAGGAGAGGGACTACACTTGCCAGTGGAAATTCAGATGATATGCATCCCTTAACACCCGAGTATGAACAAAAAGGAGAGTCTGGCATTTTAGGGTTTTGTTTCTCTTGGTACTGAGTTTATATTCTTTACTATGATCTCCCAGGACAGACTGACAGTTTAGTTCACAGGTGTGAGAAGTTAATGGTAGGCATTCATGCTTGGAAGAACAAACACAAATATTCCTGGGAATGCAATAATTGAAATTCAGAACTCTGTTAGTCACCATGAAATCATTCTGAGGGACACGAACCCAGGACCTGTTTGAAACCTTTACAGGGTACAGGCTAGTGTGTGACACACACGTGAAACAGCTTAATGAGGGAAGGGAACTTTTAAGGATATGTGTATGAATTCCACCAAGAGACATGTTAAAAGAATGAAATAAACTGGTGTCATGTTCATGAGTTGGATGACTTATAGCATAAAGCATCAATTTCCCAGAAGTAGATTACACAGCTGTGAAAAAAAAAGTGATTCATTACAGAAACACCACTGAAGCTTAAGGAGCACACGGAGTCTACTGAAGAGCGGCTCTTGAGACGATCAGCTGTTTACATGGGAAAAGAAAAAGAAAAGAGGAAAGGAAAATCAAATCTATCTTGATATGATGAATTTAAAACAATCAACAGATTGCTACATATGTTCTCAATGAATGGGGGAACTCACATAGACCACTGTATTAATCCCTTAAATAATTTAAAAATTCAAAACCAAGTATCTAAAGACAAAACCAAGAAGAAACACTGACTAGGCACCTGAGTGATGGTTTCTGTTGCTACCATGAAACACCGTGACCAAAGAGCAAGTTGAGGAGCAAAGGTTTATTTGGTGTACTCTTCCATCAGTACTGAGGGAAGTCAGGACAGGAACTCAGACAGGGTACAAATCTGGACGCTGACACAGAAGCCACAGAGGAGTGCCAGTCCAGGGACCACAGCACCCACAATGGGTCCTCCTCCACTGATCACTAATTGAGAAAATGACTTCCCTCAACTGAAGCTCCGTCCTCTCTGATGACAATAGCTTGTGTCAAATTGTAACCATATAAATATTAAATTGGTTTAATTTTGAAATTAAATATTACGGGTTGGGTCTGGAAAGTCCCTAGGAAACACAAACCTAAAACCAAGAACGAAAGACACAAGCTAATAAAAACAAAAACAAACAAACAAACAAAACACAGGAAACAAATAAACAAAAAAAAATCCAACAATCTATCAAAAGGTGAGACAAGCAGGTGAAAGAAGCCAAAGATTTTGGAGAACAAAACTGTAGTATGTCCAACCAGCAGAGCTGAATATATTAAGCATGAAAATACCTAAGTTAAAATGAAAATGTTAATATAAAAATATGCAAAATGTGTGAACAGCATTTAGGAGCATTGTAAACATCAATAGCTAATAAATGTGTTTAGTCTTCTATTAGAGCAGAAATTAGAATAATAAAGGCTTGAAATACACCAGATTTAGAAGAACAAATAATAATTCAGAAACCATTTGTTGAGGGTACGTGGGAAGAATTGCGAAATTTCTTAGCCTTACGCACTGGTTATTTTTCTTCATCCCATACCCATGAGATGCAAAGCTTGCTCACACCATGAATATCATTTAGCTATGTTCCCAGCCATTTGTTTACAGAGTTAAAACTTGTGTATTTAGAGAAAATTCTGCATACATAACAGATTCTCTGGAACATGGTCACATGATGATGTAGAAGGTATCAGCTAAGGAAATGCACGTGCTACAAAGCACCAACACTAACATAAGAGATCCCGGAAAGTAGAAATGAGTTATTTTTAAAAAGTGGTTTGCAAGATATGTATAACATATATGTGAAATTCAAAAACAAGAAAACTAAACATTTTATATATTAAATGAGTCTGTGTGGGAATATAAAGAACTTAAGGAAATGATAAAATGAGAAATTCAGAAACATTATTAGTCTGACCTCCTGAGGGAGATAATGGAGAGACAAAAAGGAGTTATTAATAGCTATTGGCCAGAGACACTTTCTTTAAAAATCATGAACCTTTAAATACTACATATTCAAACTGCACATGCTACTATCTTGAATTATCGCTCCTGAAAATTATATTTATATATCCTAATTTTAAATACATTCTTTTTACATTAAGCTAAAGCCCTGTAGTAAATAATAACGAAAAAACTATGTAATTTAGTCTACTATATGAAAGCTACTTTCCTTGCAAATACCACTGGATCTAATTAGCATCTCAGAGATTCTCTTGCTTTGTAGTTTTCTGATTTATAATGAAAGAATTCTCCCTAGAACGAAGCCAGTTAGATCTTCTGTGAAAAGCTGAAGATCCAGTCCCCTGACTTGAACACCAACCGTTTCTCTATGCTTTCCTCAAGATTCCCTTATCCTTCAGTTGTCATTATTTCTTTAAAACCATTCAAATATTCTTTGGAGCATTGTTTCTTCATTAGTCTATGATTCCTCTGTTCTGACTCCAAGTGTTGCACACAAAACAGGCTTCTGATTAATTTCTTCCCTCTGGAATGCTAGTTCATTAACCAATCTAATAAATACTTGAAATTGTCAAGGTTAAGATTAAAGTGTACTTTGGTAGTACCGCCCTGAAGGAAAGCAACCAATTCCATTTTTTTCCTTTGCGTTGTGATCGTCTCTCTGTGTGTTCTGCTGGGAAAGACTAGTCTACAAAACACACCAAGCTTACCTCAACAGACACTGTGTTGTGAACATTTAGGAGAACCATTCTTACCCAGGCAGGATGCTGTGCTGAAGGAAAGTGTCATCCCTAAGACCGCAGTAAGCCCTGGGGACCAGGCCAACCAAAGCTTTCCCAGGGCTCCCACAAAAGCACAAAGAAAAACTAGATCCATGTCTTTGCCAGGGGCAAACTTGGCAGAATTGAGTCTGGGGATGGGACCAGGGCCTTGGCATCTTGGATATTCCCCTGCAGAGACTGGACTTATGGATCCCAGGCCTGCTGAACACTTGGTATCGGACACACTTGAGGCGATAGCCTGCTCACCTGGTGCAACATTGCTTGATTAGCCTGCTGCGGACTTCATCCTGTTACATAATAACTTTCTGCAGGCTCTGTCCTATTGACAGCAGGGACATTCTCTGGTAAAACCTTCCAACCTGGACCTCTCGTGAGAGAAAGGATATTATCCAAACCCTAACCCAAGGACACCCGCCAAAGGACACCCGGCAGAAGGACACACGGCCATGCTGCACTTTACTCTCAACTATTGAGGTCCTGGCCTGGCCTGTAATTTTTTTTAAATTTTATTTATTTTTATTTAGTATTATTTTTCTTTATTTACATTTCAAATGCTATCCCGAAAGTTCCCTATACCCCCCCCNCCCGCCCCTGCTCCCCTACCCACCAACTCCCACTTCTTGGCCCTGGCCTTCCCCTGTGCTGGGTCATATAAAGTTTACAAGACCAAGGGGCCTCTCTTCCCAATGATGGC
>NC_034600.1:74791210-74825839 GCF_900095145.1 Mus pahari | reverse complement strand
GAGAGAGAGAGAGAGAGAGAGAGAGAGAGAGAGAGAGAGAGAGAGAATGAATTGGGGCATTTTTTCCTTTTTATGAATGTGACATGAATACTGACGTACTACATTTGGACCAACTAAGAAAAACTACAAAACTGGTCCATATGTATCAAATACTTTTTGAGTGCCAAAGATTATAATTTTCTGAGTTTCTACAAAGAACCCTTGTAACAAATCTAAAAGGTAAGCATTCTCCCAAATTCAAGTAGTTATGGGACATGTAACAATAGGACCAGCATGAAGGTGGTCATATGGAAGGCTGACATTCAAATCTGGAACTCACAGGTTCTAACTCCACAGTCTTCACCATCACCCTTCACCATCACAGGAACTCCTTAAAGGAAAGCCAAGCATTGGTCAGAAATTCATGATTTAGCAGGCAATATGTGAGTCTCTAAAGACACAATTTAATGATTTGCCGTAAATGGGGCATGTTAAAATGACAATGAGCTCTCAACAGGTGGACACCGTCATTCACGCATTAGAGAAAGAAGGTTAATTGCTAAATTCTGAGAAAAGCCGGCAGTCAATTCCTTGGACAGATCTTTTCAATAAAGTCTTGCTGAGAGCTATATTCTCAAATAAGTCCGTAAGATTAAGCAACAATGTGTGGCTGTTTTTAAACCTCTTCAGTTCTTAAGGCACTAAACAACCAGATGTTTGAGAATCCTGGGCCTTATAAATCCTGCTGCACTGTCAACAAATTAGGCAACATCTTTGCTGCCTGCTGCTAACACAGCATTCTCTTACATCTCAAATTCTGATAGTTTCTCCTCGATAAAAGAGAATTAGAATACATTCACACGCAACCTAGTAGAACAAATCAAGAAGTCTTTGAAACGGTAAAGCTTCTAGAACAAGCTAAGTGTATAGTATTGGTCTAGAACATCGAATGTTTTTAAAATATTTTAAATAAAAAAAAAAATCACTCTCCATTCCTTTACTCTATCCTTTCACTAAATGGAGTTTCCAGGAACTCTCAACCTAACCCTGAAACCTTTGGAGACACTAATCTCTTTTGCTTGACTTCAAGGCCTAACTCCAGAAAGAGGGACATTATCAGATCCCCAACGTTTCTTTGCCAGTCTCTCTAGCCTATTGTGTGAACTCCAGATTCAGGAAGATTTGGTTTCTCAAAAGTAAGGTGGAAAATACTTGAAAAAGACACTCAACATGAAACTCCAGAATCTACATATAGACAGGTTCTTGTGCAAGTGCACGTGTACAGATTCACATATGCAAAAAAGGAAGGAAATATTCAGTTCCTGACTGCAAAAGACAGTGTGAACAAGATGAAGAACCTAAGAGGGAAAGCTGGAACAAACCCAGGACCGGCTGTTTTCTGACGTACAGGTAAGGAAATACCCACTGATCCCAAATACAAATAAATATCTTGCATATATGTCATACCAATCCAGGTCTAAAGAGAACAGCAGAAGGAAACTTTGAGCCCAAAGAGCAGGTTAGGTACACCCAAGGGGACATGAGGAATACTATTCACAGAATATTTATCCCTAAAATGTCTAAACCGTCTAAACCAAAGAAACAAATGCTAATAACTACATCAGTAACAGGGATTAGTAAGGATTGCTCATTAATAGCTCTAGCTATTAATGTTCTCCATTCCCCAATAAGAAGAGACTAGCAGATTGGATTAGAAAACAGGAACCATCTTTTTGCTGCCTCCAAGGAACATACATCAGCATTACAGAGAGGCATCACCCTATGGTAGAAGGATGGAAAAAGGAATTGTAAGCAAAAAGATGCAAGAAGCAAGCAGGAGTAGCTCTTTCACCAACCAAACAGACTTCAAACCAAAACTAATTAGAAAGACACTACATGGTCATTAAAGAAAATATTACATTTGTGCACAAAACACAAGTGTTCCCAAGTTTGTAAAAGAAATAACACTGCAGCTAAAATCACATATTGAACCTCACACAGTAATAGTAGGTGACTCCAACTCTCCACTTTCACCAATAGAAAGGCTAGAAAATACAAAAAGTCATGAAACCTAAGGAACTCACTACTGAATGAAAGTTGGGTCAAGACAGAAATCAAGGAGGAAATTAAAAACCAAAACAAACAAACAGACAAAACCCTTTTAGGACCAAATGAAAACCAATATTATAAAATCTCTGGGAAACAGTGAAGGTAGTTCATAGGAAAGGTAGTTGAAAAAACAAACAAAACAACAATAAAAAACAAAAATAAAGCAAAACAACTCAAAAAACAAAAACAAAAGGAAAAGAAAACAACTGGAGAGGTTTCATAGAAATAAGAATAATACAATAAGAAAGAAAGAAAGAAAGAAAGAAAGAAAGAAAGAAAGAAAGAAAGAAAGAAAGAAAGAAAGAAAGAACAAGAAGAAACAATACCCAAATGGAGTCAAACAAGAGATATAAAATATAGCTCAGGGCTACTAACATCAGTGAAACAAACAAACAAAACAACAACAACAACAACAACAATGAAAAAAACCAAAGCAAAGCAAAGCAAAACAAAACCTCCATAAAATCCAGGGGGAAATGGTTCATTGTAAGGTTGACTTTGTGAGTTTTCTTCCACTGTACCTTGTCATTCTCCGAGTGTTTGCTCTAGACTGTGAACACAAATACTATATTACCTGACACGTATTTTTGTCCAGAGCGAAAGGAAGGTTGGTTTGAATAATCTGTGTTGCTCAATAATTAAGAAACAAGGTAAAGGTTCTCCATACATCTGCTCAGACAGAAAAACACACGTGCCTGACCTGCAATGGCCACCCATGTTACTCCTTACCTATATCCCCTTTTATCTTTGTAAAGACCTAGAAAAGCATTATCACAATTTTATAGCCGGAAAACAGAAATCCAAAGACATCGAAAATATTTTCCCAGGGAAAGCTACCCAATACCTAGAAACACAATAGACCCGTGCTTACTTCCATTTGTATTGGGTGATGGACATTGGACTCAGGGTCTCGTGCAGGCTATGCATGTACAACTACAACTGAGTCACACCCCAGCCCAACAATGGTGAACTTTAAATATAATTTACGTAACTAAAACCTCAACATTTCACATCTCTGAGGGGAAAATGTTCCGAAATAGAAACATGCAAAAATAAATCTCCTGGGCTAATTAAACGTTTACAGATTTCATTTTGCTCCCAATCAAAATGTTATATTTCAAAATTCATTATAGTTCTCCTCCACCATCTGTTTTATGATAAGATATCTGTGAATAAAATTTTGTGAATTGATTATTTTTAGATGAAAAACACATACTAGTTCTCTGAAAGGACATTTTGGATAGAAGCTTGGTTTAAAAAATGGTAGAAAAAAATTAGTATACATCTTCTGTATCTGAGAAAATATTTTCAATGTCTTTATCTACCAAATGAAGAATTAAAAGTTATCCCATAGGGTACTGAGAGTACATTATGTGAATTATTTGAGTCCTGCAGTGTTATGCTTACCCTATGGAAATTGCTCAATAAATATTATCTTCAATAATATTAAAATTATTGCAATTATTATAATTTTAAAGCCATTATCATCCTCTCGACATCAGAATCCTCTATAAGCCTAAAATTTACATAAGTCTACTATTACATCCAACTACACTTAAACTTCAGGTAATTATTGCTAATGCAATTGCTAAGGCACGTAGTTTTCACAAAGTCTAACTAAATTTAACAGTGAAAATATTCTTATATGTTCTTATTTGAAAATGTTAGCTAGTACTTTTCATGTATTGTAATTATATACCACAAAAATAATAGACTCATACACTCATGACGAGGATGTAGAGTCCTGTGTTACTTAACCGCAGGCATATACACACTAAGAAGTGCACAGTGAGGTGAGTTGTATTACTGTGTAAACAACACTATATGTACTTACAACAACTGAAATGATGACATCATAAGGTTTTATTGTCCTATGGCATTCTGGCACACTGTTGACTGAAAGGACGTATGTGGTGTATGATCACATTATGTACAAATATATAACCTAAAGAAAAATGACATAAGGTATACTCTATACTTTGTAGGATGGAAATGTTTCTATGTGCTAAGATGGACAGAACAATCACAGCAGCCCAGCGGAGATGTAATAGGCTTTCTGTGTCACCTTTCACTATGTCAACATCCGGTGACTACTCGTGGCCTCTGCGTGTGTGTACACTAAAGGTCTGGCTCGGAAGGTTTACCTGTGGACCAGTGGAGGCAACAGAGTTTCGACAGACATCGTCTGAGAAACCCATTCAAGTTACTGTACTGTGTCAAGTTGTATAGATATGATTCTAGATGATTCTGTGTAGTAATCTAAGACTCTAGCCCAAATGAGAGAGGATCAGAGAGCTGACACTGGGGAAAAGAAGGATTAGATGAATATGTGCTGGCCCCGTTCACTAACTGTACCCTTATAGTTTCTGGACAAAAAAGAGTTGATTGGAAAGGTATGCAGAAAATTGATGTGCAGGACCCAGAATCATTCTAGAATGTTCCTCCTGCCATATACAGAGTTATGGTGGGAGGAACAGAGTTAAGAAAAAATGGTAATAAGAAAACTTAAATGAGTAATTTTAGGATTGAAGTTGAATATAATGTACATAAGGACAGGGAACAAGAAAGGAGATCAAATAGAGAGACATATTCATTGAAAAGCATAAAATTAGGAATGTTTGTGGTGGACATGTCTGCTCCAAATTTTGTATTAAAAAAAAAGTAAACGAACGTTTTTTAAGTGTCAGTTCAGAAAAATAACTTCATAATATGTCTACAGTCCTTGTATTTTCTCATAAAAGTAAAGCACAATCTAAAATAGCTTAGAAATGCTTACTGCAAAAGTGGCTTGTGACATCAACTCAACAAACATGTTTTCTTGCTCAAGGATATGTATACACCCTTGTTGGAAGAATAACATTGTATACATTTCCAAATTGGTTATTCCCTAGAAAAGGAGCCAGGCAATGTTCCTCAGGATGGAGAATGTAAATGGACAGGTAAATAGACCAAAATACCAGAACTCAATCCAAAACAGATGTCAACTTAGTGAATGCTTATAGACCTACTGCATCACAGACTATGATCCTCTTAGAGGGTGGCACACTTTAGTCCAGAGTTCTTCAGATACCCAGAACCACATGATGAGATGGATACATGAGGATTTTTCTCTTCGCCATTGATTCTCTTTGAAACAACCTTGCAAAACCAAGGTAAATGCAGCAAGCTAGCCCTCCTTCCTCCTCGTGCTTTGGTGAGTTTGGATTCTCATTTCTGAGATGGGTTTCAGAAACAACAGAAATACTGATGAGCAGCTACACACACTGAAGCATGGTGTTTAATGTTCACTATCAAACAGACTATGGGTACCTAATGAAACAGGAGGGTTTTCTTTTCAGGGTTTTATTGAAGAGGGGAGACCTACCTGAATGTGGATCTCACAGTCTCATGTACTAGTGTCCCATATTAAATATAAAGAAGAAAAGAAGGCCAGGACAGTGCCCACTTTTCTCCCTGTCTGCCCCAGTCTGGGGTCACATGTAGCCTCATAATCCCACCTCCTCCTTTCCTGTCACGACTTGGGACAGACTCAAATTAACCCTTTGAAACTGTAGACCTCAGATGGGTCCTTTCTTCCATGAGTTGCCATGGTCATGGTGTCTTATCACAGAAAAAAAAAATGTAACTAAGCTACATACCTTCAAAAAGGCTTTGCAGGTAGAAAAAAACCAAGTGCACAAACATAGAGTACAAATATTTCTACTATTTTTTTTAATTCAGAAAAGAATAATCTCAGAAGCCTAGTGACACTATTTTAATTCTCACCTTGGAGCAGGGAAGAAAGAGCCAACCAGACGCATAATGTAGCTTTCAGAATAAAGTGTCTGTAGAGCCTAAGAACAGAATCTCCATCACCCTTCCACCCTGGACGGACTATGCTGCTGGCTCTCACAACTGGACCATAGAAGCAAAGGTGTAATTAGGGGTAAGTCCACATGGGGCGTCACCCATGCTACGGAAGATAGGAAGCCTCTGCACAGCCTCCATGCCTTGGTCTAAATGCTCTTGCATTCCTTCAGAGGGATATTGGAATCCATTTTCCCGTAATGGTACCATTTCCTTAGCCATGAAATCTTCCTACAGATGAAAAGTACCCAAAATACAACGTCAAACAGATGGCATAGAAGTAACACTATGTTTCAGAACAGAAAGTTAAACCTTATACATGATCCCAATGAGGACAATTTATTTTATTATAAATTATTTTATTATAAATATATTTATAATAGATATATAATAGCAATCAATTGACTACAAAAATGTTTTAAAATGTATGTCTCACACTAACTACTTGACCACTTTCAGCCATAAATTACTACATATTCTTCCATATGCAGTTGTTTCTGGAGGAGCATTAACAGCATTGTTCATTAGCCAACAATTTGGATGCTATCACAACATTCATCTTACTAACCTGCAGTTCTGTATCATTTGAATGAAAAAAATAATAACGAAAACTGGTGATTTGATATCTTGATTCCCAACAATTTCACTGAAGCAAAGTCTCCCTTTGTGTAAAATTATACAAATTTTGTACTTGGGACAAGTATTAATTTTGTTAAGAAGTGTTTCAAGTACAAATCAGGCGACTCTGGACACCCTCTGAACGGCATAAATCTTAATTCAGGCCCCTTACAACTTCTTTCCCATGTCCAAGTGTCCCAGTTCCCTGGCTAGCTTTCAAAGGAAGCAAACAGGGCTACTCGCAATGGCAACTCCAAGTAGAGAAAACACCGGGAGCCCAGAGCTGGTACCTGATGCTGCTCATGCTGCCTGTCTCCGAGCCAAGCTTGCATCGCTCCAGCTGGCTGGCTACGATCTGGCGTTCAGCCTCCAGCTCTCGGGTCAGCCTCTCAAACTGTAATTCCTGAAAGAAACACACGGAAAGGATGAATGGTAGCATCTGTACGGAACACAAGTTTAGAACCGAGATGACCAGAGGATGGGTAGGGAAAGCAGGAATTTTCAAAGTGGCAACTTTGAGAAACAGGGTACGGCTGAAGAATTAGGCAGGGGCTTGAAAAGTCGACAGATGTGCAGGGCACTGGTCTCAGGACACTGATATAAGTTATTTATTATCTGTTTCATCATCTTTAAGATGGGCTACAATACTCATTTCATAAGCTGGAAGTAAGAATTAGGTGAGATCCCCAGCTAAAGCGGTTTTGCTATTTTTATCCCATTGCTTAGCAAGTAAAATTATAAGAAGTGCATTCAAGAAAAATGTTAACAGTAATTATTTACAATTTCATACTTACTTCAAAAATTAAATTATGTGCACAGTTATATTGTGAGAATTAAAAAAAAGAATATTGCAATCTAAAAATAGGGAAAAGGCAGATTTTTGGAAAACTAAGGTTAGTGGGTTCGCCTTTCCAAATGAGTACACTATCTTATTAGCGACCTTGAGATATTTGTGCAAGAGGTTTTTACACCAAAGGTTGTGATGGCTCCTTTAGTATTATTTAAAAATATGTCATCCATAAAAGTAGAATTTGTTTAATAATTACAAGACACTTTGCAAATGAGAATCCCCTCCTCTTCTCAGAGTGGTAAAGCTGAGGACATGCGGATCAAGTTCAGTCTTTCCTTCTAATGATCTGAAAGGCACCAACTACTTCAGCTACAAAGTGAGCATGAAGACCCCCATTGGATGAATCTCAGACTTGTAGCCTGGCCATCTCTCTAACAATCAATTTCTTTGGGAGTTCCTCCTCACATCAATATCGAATTGCTATTTCTAGTCTGAAATCTGCCCAGGCCACAAAAAGCCAAATCACACTTTTGTATTGAACACACCTTTAAAACAATGAACTTCAAGATCAGACAAGATTCTTCCCCACCAGACAGAGGTCTATGCTTTGTGTTTAAATTGTTGTATTACAGCAACACAGGACAACAATCTACTCCAAAGTTCAAAATCAAGTTACCCACACCTAGGACATACAGTCAGCGTGTAGCTGCTCTCTCCGTGTACTTTCTACATGCCAGTCTGACGGTCAGGAACAAGGGCAGACCGTTACAGGTCAGGAGAGATGGGAGACTGACAGAAGACAGTCAGCAGTCACGAGGGATAGGAACCAGTTAGATGTCAAAAGTGAGGAAAACCACTCAACACTCCAGGCCATGGGAAACAGGATCACAGCCAAGAGTGATGGACAGTCAGTGATCATGAGTGACCACAGATAGTCAGTAGTCAAGAGGAAAGAGAGCCGGTCCAAGGTTAGGAGTGATGGGAAGCAACATCATAGTCAGGAGTGAAAGGACACAGTCAACGGTCAGGAGGGGTGGGAGACCATGTATACGAGACAGTGACAGATTTTCATTTGAAAACAGCTTCATGAAGTGATAGCAAGAATTTCCAGCATTCAGCATCCCTTTCTATAGACACAGCATCCTTCTCTCTGAAGAATATTCTGAATATTTCTTACAGTGTACATTCTTTGTAAGATGGAGAATACATTACAATTAACAAGACTTGAATACATCTTTATTTTGTACTCCTTTTATCCTTTTGAGAATTTCATACACAAGGACTGTACTTACATCACTTCCTCTTCTCATTCTCCTGCACAACAGCATTCACGACCTCTCTCTCTCTCTCTTTCTCTCTCTCTCTCTCTCTCTCTCTCTCTCTCTCTCTCTCTCTCTCTCTCTCTCTCTCTCTCTCTCTCTTCTCTCTCTCTCTCTCTGTCTCTCTCAACTTACTGATCTCATCTTCAATTATTATTGTTAAATACATATGTATATAAATAATCTGCTAGGCACGTTGAATGTTACTCATGTATATATGTTTAGGGATGACCCATACAACCCCTAGCTTCTGCCCAAAGGACTTAACATCATGCCACACAAATGATTGCTTATCCATGCTCCCGAGAACTATGCTCACAGTTACAAGGAAATGGAGACAACCTTAATGTCCTACAACATTGAAATGGATAAGGAAAATTCGGTACATGTGCATGATGAAACACTATTCAGATGTAAAAAAAAAAAAAGTGATCTCAATTTAAAGTTATTTTTCCACAGTAACTCTCATTTATATTGTTTCTAACCTGATTTTTATAAAAGTCTGCATTTGCCTTAACTTTACAGCATTACAGATAAGGTATTTTCCCCCTGCTCCCATGGTACTTTTCCCTATCATGAATTATGTGAATCCTGATAATGTTCCTTGACATGAATTTTATCTAGAATTCACTGAGCTGCTCAGGTTTGTGGACTGCTAGCTTCCATCACACATCGAAAGAAAATGTAATCATTATCTTTACAAATTTCCTTCACTGCTTGCTTCCTTCAATGAGAATACAATGGAATGGATCCATAACCCATAAATTGTTTATTTAATTCTTTTGTGTTTCATTGTGTTTTCTGTTGTGTAGTCAAGTTAAATAATGTTTTCTTGTACATCATTCCACATTTCATGAATTCTGTACAGAATATTTTATCCCAGAATCTGATAAATAAAAATCCCAATACCATTGTTTGGGACATTCAACTGGGCTTCTTGTTAGCATGAAGGAATACTGTTACTACTCTGATGTCTGCATCTGTTCATAGCAGCATCTGGGGTCAGGCCCAGATGATTGACAACTCTTTGTCAGTGTGGATCTCAGGCTGGGCTCCTCTGCACACAGAGTGGCCTTCGGACATTGAAATGTCTTGTATTTTCCTTTTCTGGGGTTCTGAACTTCTTCATATTCCTATTAAATGTTACCACATCTCTTCTGAGTCACCGTGACGTCACTGGAAGGTAATTTAATTCTTTGGACACTCTCCTTTTAAGATTTGCTCACAAAAAATAGGGCATTTAACCTAGTGTTAATTATGGTCCAAGAGCCTCTAGGACTCTATTCAGCATTGCATGAACAGAGGAAAAGGCGTAGCCCCTCTGTGAAATGCTGGCATGAATTTCCATCTTTAACTGAACGCGAAGAACCATTTTCTCTTGTGCCTTGGTCCTTTCTCTGTTCTTCAGTAACTTTTGTACACTGATTCTGTTCTGTACTCTATGCTACATAAGAGATTCTGCCCCCAAGGAAAATCCTTCTCGTAGATTAGCCTGGAAATTTCAGTGGCATTTGTATACCTATTTTCCCACCACCATTTCTGTCTTCCTGTGTAATAAACAGTAATTTCTTCCCTTCCCCCAAGATAATGGTTCAAATAGCCTTCCTTAAGCAGGAGGCTACTTCAGCTACTGTGTACCACTCCCCAGCTGTGGGAACTCTCAGGCTATATGTACACTATCTTGGAATAGCTTTATATTGAGATTATGATGCTTTATATTGAGTTGTGAAGAGTTTTAACTAATGGGACATATGATTGACCATTCAGTGGAGGGTTCGCCTCTCCCTTCACATGGGCCTCCTTGTGTCCTAGATATAACAGCACCTAGGGCATCCATTACCTTCCTAGACCCTGTGGGCCTGGGGGATATTGAAAAGGTTGTGGGGGTGGGAAGATGACACGCTGAATCAGCATGATGTTTAGCATGAGCACAGACCACCCAGGCCTGCATAAGCTCCCAGGTTAGGATTTTGTCAGAGAATTTGAGTTGGCAAAGCAATTGAGAAGACTGATGGCTCTAGTCAGCCTTGCAGAACATCCAAGATCAACTGGAATAAAAAGAAAAGTATGTAGAGAAGTAACCAACACTAGCTGTCCACAGCTACACGCTGCTGAACTAGTTCAATGTGGACAAAACGTCCCTGAAAGACTGAGGAAATACATGCAAAGATTTTTTGCTGGATTTGGAGAATAAACTACACAATAAAAGTAAGGCAGAGTGGGATCTAGAAAAGTGGAAAAGAAATGATGCAAATTAGGTTATAAAATATGCACTATGGAAACTGGCCAAAGACACCAGGATATGATGAGAATTTGTACAAGGGTATGGTCAGAGAGAATGACCTGCAGTGTAGACATTTTAAGAAATACAAACTAGTATTAAATATCCCTTTTCTCTAATATATAGATGTTGCTCTGATTCATGGAGGACAAACATTTGTGAAGATATTGGATCTATGACTCCAAGTTTATTAGAATGTATACCAGCAGATATAAATAGCCTTACTTTTAGATCAGCACATTACTGATTCATATAACACATTTGGATTGTTAGGAAAATTATCATATAGTTTTATAACTTTGTCCTGAGGAGCCTAGATTAATAATTTATTTCCTTTAATTAAATGGAGTTTATTAAATGTTTTTAAATGTCTAAAAGCATATAAAGTCTCCTGAGGGGGCTTAGCTAGTCAGTTTGGAAACTGAAATCAGAACACTCATAGTTCATCTAATTTCTGCAATAAACATTTTATGTAGCATTGTGAGGGAGTGTCAGCTGGGAAGGACACACAGACTTGAGGGCACTGAAACTTTAGACTGAGACATGAATTAAATAATAAAAATAATCTTGTGATGCTTTTACTTGTCTGGGAAGATAAAAGGCAAACAAGACATTAGAATGGAGGAGAGAAGATAGGATAGAAGTGATGCTCATACGACAGTGTGGACAGCTGGCAGGAAATAAATGACATGAGATTCAAACCTCCCACACTGAGGCTTGGCACTAGATGAAATGGGAAGGTGGTACCCAAGCATATCAGGAGACTTCCCATGTGCTCCTATTAGCTGAGATATTAATGTCTTCATTGCCTTCTTTCTACCATGAAGAGGAAAAGAATTCCATGCACAGGACACCCATCCCCAAAGAAAAACCTCATTAGACGTGTTGAGAACCATCATTATGTGTTCTGATGGAGGCATGAGGATGAAGTGTAGAAAGATCTAAGGATGATGCGCAGCGCTACACTAGTGAAAACTCAGGGAGTCTCCCCACTACACTGTAAGAGAAACATTCCTCCTGATGTTTCTAGTTGCATGAAAATGGAAAATCCACTACTATTGTACATAAATACATACACATATACATACAATATATATATATATATATATATATATATATATATATATATATTGGAAAGGATCCCATTCTCTCTCTCTCTCTCTCTCTCTCTCTCTCTCTGTGTGTGTGTATGTGTGTGTGTGTGTGTGAGATAGAGACAGAGAGACAGAGAGAAAGAGATAGAGAGAGACAGAGAGAGACAGAGAGAGACAGAGAGATCACACTCACTTACACACTCACATATACATGCACACAATGGGATCCTATCCACTCTTCAAAAGAAAGGTAAGGCTGGAGAGATGGCTCAGTAGTTAGGAGCAGTGACGGCTCTTCCAGAGGTACTGAGTTCAAATCCCAGCTCACAACCCTCCGTAATGAGATCTGACGCCCTCTTCTGGTGCATCTGAAGACAGCTACAGTGTACTTGGATATGATAAAAACAAAAACAAACAAAAAAAACCCAAAAAAATAATAAAAATTTAAAAGGAAGGTAATTGCAAAAAACAATTGGCAACATTTTCCAAAGAAAACCATGTTAAACAAAGCAAAGCAAACACAAAGCACCAGCTAACCCCACTGTTTTGTGGAATCTGAACTTGAACTTTTGGAAGTTACCTTGGACTGTGTGCCATGACGCAGATTTGGGATCTGGTCAAAAGACAGCAGCTTTCAGATTTGTAGGAGGGACAGGCTAAAGCAAATATTCTAATGTGTACTGTGGCAGCTGTAATTAGTAATGTCATCATATTCTTGATAATTGATTAGATTAGATTTGCTGGTTCTTATCACAAAATGCAAAGTATGTGAGGAGATAGAAGTTGTATTTAATTTAAGCTATCTCGATATATGTGGACTTTGCAATATACTGGACAGCTGATTTACACAATTTGGTCAGTTACAATGGAAGCATACAGTGAAGATAATGTATGATGAGATCATGTCACCCGAAGACCCAACAACATAAACTCTGTGGCTATACCTCCTTTATAATCATTACCTATTCAATATCTGTCCCTTTAAGATGGGAAAATCATGCAGAAGGAACCACTAAACTGTGATTTACCTCTGAGAAGATGCCAGCCCGGTTAGATTAGAACATGTTAGCTTATGACTGAGTTGACCAAGGTCACAAGCCATAGCTTCTTGGGTGTTAAAGTTGGGTTGATTCTGCTGTAGGATCATTCAAAAATGGGTGGATCCACTGTCTAACATTTTGTTTTATGTTTTTAGCACAGTTGCAGGCTTTTGCTGCCGTTCTTCCTTTGTTGAGTTGTCTGTGTAACTATTATAAATCCAATCCAACACTCTTCAAGTACCTAAATATGCCTCTCACGGTATAACGTCTTTGCAAAGATTACAGCCAACAGTGTGAGAGAAGCCATCGATGGAAGGTATGGAAGAAATCTTTGACAGAGTTCCTGGCTTGCTCCAACCTTTCACGTCTATGTATGGTTGGATTGCCAGGCTTCTGCATCTACTGTCTCTTGTCTTGGCCTCCTGTGTGGATTTTTATTCCTTACTCCTCCTGATTTCCTCTCTTGACGAAATATCTCCCAAGACTGAGCGAATGAGAGGCATTCTTGTAAAGACTTTTTAAAGCTCTCTACTTTAGCAAGCACGCACCTAGAGTATTATAGGGCTGGGTATGAGAGTAGAGAATTCCTAGGAAGGAAGTTATTTCTTCTCGAAGCATCAAAATGGATTTCGTTATCTCTGCTTGGTCGGTGTTGCTGTTCAGAATGTGAACACTTGCAAGAGGTATTAACTGGAGGAATATCTTTTTCTACTTTCTCCCAGGATGTGTGCTGAATCTCCTCTGGACTGCTCATGTGACAAACTTTTAGATAATTTTTTTCTAATCTAATAGCTATTCTTAGAAAATCTGATGGATGTTCAGCAGAATTTTCTGTGAAGTATGCATTTCAGTACAACCAACCGTTCTACTGTATATTTTTAGTGCTTCCCCTTCTTATTTTAGAATTCTTCTTTTAAATGATGTTTTTATTATTGTTTCCTTTTCATTCACAACCTAAAGTCTCTACCTGTTCCCAAGCTGTGGCTCTTAATCTTTCTCTTCTACTTTTTCACTACATTATCTCTCACTTCCCTGTTTTCAAATATTCCTCCCTATAAACTTAGTTTGTTACTCTTCTTGGGTTTATAGTTTCTAAAAGATAAATATGTTACGAAAGTTACCTTCCTTGTTATCTGGTATTTAATTTATGAAATTATTTCTACTTTCTATTATTTATTTCAGTGGCTTTATTCTTTCTAAATTTCATAGTTACTTCCTACATGTGCTGGTTTCTTCCATGACATAGCATCTTTGAAAATATTCTAGTTCTGTATCTAGTAGTTCATGTTTGTGTACCGAGGATAGAAATGTGAACACAGTCTGAGTGGGGGTCCTGAGTTGTGTTTTGCACAGATAGTTCCTAGTGTGCATAATGAGCACCATCACATGCCTTCCCATGTAAACAGTTAGCTGTCCCCTTCCTCAAACATTGTGCTGTCCTCTACCATTTTTATTGGTTATTTATTTACATCTCAAATGTTACTCCCCTTTCCAGTTCTCCTTCACAAACCTCCTATTCCATCTCCCTCCCCCTGCTTCTGTGAGGGAGCCCCCCACCACCACCACCGACCCACTCACCCACTCCTACCTCACTCCCCTATGCTGGGGCATTGAGCCTTCACAGGACCAAGGATCTCTCCTCCCATTGATGCAAGATAAGGCAACCTTCTGCTACATATGCAGCTGGAGCCATGAGTCGCTCCATGTGTACTCTTTGGTTGGTGGTTTAGTCCTTGGGAGCTCTGGGGGGGGGGGGGAATTCTTCTACCTGTACTTCTAGTCCCACACACCTTTGCTGATGAATTCTGGATAATTCCTTATGACTTAAATTTTCTCCATTCTTTGGAACTCATTTTCTTGATTGCAATGAGTAACTTGCTACTTTTTCCATCTCCTACATCACTACCACCTACTATGAAGCTTTAAGATGTAAGGCCTCTAGGTTTTACTAACTTCGAGAAATCATTGTTTCTTTTTTCACAGGACTAATTAAAGTTATTCTGCCAACTGATGTTTCACAGCCTTGGTGAATCATATTTGTTTACCCATCCTGTCTACATTTATACATTATATTCTTTTAAAATATGTTTCTTTGCCTTTTGAGCCAGGGGAGAGGGGTGAATACGCATTCAGTCCACTTTGTTTATTGAGTTGAATTTCTAAAACATAGTTGAGAATTTAGGAACAAAGGAGGCGGCCTAAGAGGAATGGTGAGCCTATGACATTGAGGGACTTTGTACTAACTGTGGAACTCCCTGAGCTAGAACATTCTCATTTGAACAGGTTGGTCCCTATGATCCCATTTAAAGCATGAACACTTCCTACATCAAGGTGCTTGCCACATTCCTGGTTTAGAGCTTTTCTTTCCCCTGAAGTCTGATTTGGTCAATTTTCCTCCTGTGTCCTCTATTTCTGGAATTTGGGTTCATACTTCATTTTATTTTGAGCAAATCAGTGGGTGAGAAATAAAGATAGCAGTCAATTTTCAGGCATGTACTCTTAACAGGAGGAATTTTAACCACTGAACCTTTTGTGGGACCAATGCTCTGTCCCTCCATAGCCGTTCTGCTCCTGCTGTTGGCTGCATTTGATGGTGGATTTGCCTATCTAGTGAATTATATTCCTAATGCACCTCTTGCTCCATCCAGCCTGGCCTCTTTCTCACTCCTATCTAACAACATCCAATTCTATCCATAACCAAAGCTTTTAACCAGATCTCAGAGGATTGTCCGTTTCTTCAGACATCCCAACACACACACATAGGTTCAATGTTTTCTCCCTTGTTTCCATGGACTCATCATTCTGTCTCCAGATGAGACCCCATTCTTACAACCACCAGTGTTAACACAGTCAAGTCAGCCTCGTGTGAAAATGAGAGGATAAAAGACCATTGCTGTCTTTGTCTTCAGGTACTAAGAAAATGGTTTCAGGGACTCTAACAGTAACACACTTTCACTCAGGGCACAAAGTGGTGGCTAATGAAATTTTAGTCATTATTACTAAATGCAGCATCTTTGGATGCTGATTTACCAGGGAGGAGGTAACAATGCAGGATGGTGGTCTTTCTATCTTAGTATCTCATGCAAATATAATAGTTCGCATCCTAGTGTCTCTTATGGTGTACCCACTGAGAGTTTGAAATAATCTTCAATGACCTTCCTTCTTATATAACACCCAATTCCCATTTCACATGAATGAGTCGACTCCATAGCCACCACCTTCTGGCAATGTTAATTCTATCCCACTGAGATATGTGCAAGGCACGTCTGAAGAGAGGGTGGTGAAATGACAGGGTGATAATAGGAATCTTCCAGCCAAGTGTCCAGCAAATGTGGGGAAAACAATCCTTGATGTCAAGACAGAATGGAACAAATCAATGCCAGCTGTTCAGCTGTGTAGACCTCATTGGAAAGTCAAAAACTATGGCATAGAGCTGTCTACAAAAGTTTACGAAGCTGACAGACAGATGCTTTAAACAACCATGGTGTCATTCTGGGTCACCTAGCAAGACAGCAGATGACAGGAATCAGCACACTGAAGCAGACTCTTAGGCACCTTTCCAGAGCAGTTCCAGTGACATATAAGGAAGCATCCTTTTCTGACCAAGCCTTGCATTGAGCAGGCTCTAATCTTTTTGCCTTGCACTTTGTCTCGGGAAAGAGCCTTGTTAGCTGTTTAAAGTATCTTAGTAAGTAAATTACGAGTCACTTAATTCAGCTAAGAGACAGACTCCCAAGAACTAGGAAAACCACGTTTCTCAGTAGTTCAAGGTGATGTTGGTTCCACTAGGCCTGATTAAAAGTTTAAAAAGGCTATTATGTTGATGACTGTTAGCTATACCAGATAATTTCTCAAAAAATTATAATTACATATAAATATCTTTGACTATAGACTATAAATTTGTAGATAACAAGATTCCAGAGTATATATTTTGAGATTCCCCCCTCGCCCCCCAGGTAATGAGTTGGATGTACCCATGCGTTAGGAATGCCTATTATACTTATGGCAGTGGCATATAAAAGTGATAGCCAACATCTTAAGTATTTATTCACATGCATTGGTCATATTTTCTGGTACCACAGCCTTCCCAAGGACAGTGACTATCAGCAGTCTTGGAGGTTACTGAACTCACTAAACTCCATTGCTATTTTTTTCCCTTGACCTGTATTCATTATCTTGAAGTCCATGCTTAAGCCAAATACTTCTCCTCAGTTGGTGAGGAGATGGGTCAATGATTAGAAAACCATTATTTTTAGTTCTTCTTCCACTGACTGAGTTTCCTCTCCCAAAGTCCTAGGTCTAAATTGTGAGTTCCACATTTAGAAATATTGTTTTTAAATTGAGATGCCTTCCTACGTACTATTATCTTACCTCCTTGTTGCATCAAAATAAAATTATCCATCCTCTCATAATTTTCCCTCTTGCTGTTTGCTGGTGGCTGTTTGAAGGGTGAGAATGTCCTAGTCTCTTATGTGAAGGAAATATTTTTTGTCTTTTTTGGTGACACCACAGAGCTCTCTCACTGGACCAATGGAAACCAAAATTTGCCTGTAAAAATGTGGTACTCAAGAATTTTTATTTCTTGCTTAAACTCTATGAAATCTCAAAGAAAGTTCATCTTTATAGCACAAGCAAACACATCTACTGACTTTTGCATCCCTGTTTGCTAGCAATGAATGGCAAGTTCCAGTATCTTTTACATAATATTTCTTATTCAAAAGCAAAATTACATTGTCTTCATTCAAAGTTCTTGCATCTACTCATAAACAAAGACTGTTAAAAGAAGAGATTAATAAGAAAAGAAACAGACTACTTAAAGGATTCTACATGGCACCGAGTGATACAGGCAGGGAAGAAATGAATAGAAAATGAAGTCAGGCTCAGATCCTGCTGATGAGCTTAAATCTAGGGAGAGAGTTGAACTCTACTCCATGTTTATTACAAATGAGGGTGTTAAAGTAGAAAGAAGGAAATATGAATGAAACTTATAGAAAACTTATCAGGGAAGAGGGAAGTAAAGAGGAAACTACTCAGAGGCCAAGACAGGTATGCATACAAGTGGTCATTTGGCGACAGTAACAACTTACCACTGACCAGAAGTAAGAGTGGAGGGACGCCATCACATTACAGAAACGTGAGTGTAAGTGACTACACTGCAACAGGAAATGATGATGTTGCACGGGTATGTGAAAGAAAAAGCACAAGTACTTGTCCCAGGAAATTGAGTGAAGCCTGGGCTATACTATCAGCCAAATGGGTCACTTGACAAAGAGGTGACCACCATTCAACAAGGATCCTGCTTTTCCTCAATATCCAAAGCACTGGAGTGTCTCAGTTACTTCCATACTATTAACAGAATCCCGTCTGTAAGGTTTTGTTTTTTTTTTTTTGTTTTGTTTTTTTTTGTTTTTTTTCTCTCTTTGTTTCACTGACAAATACTTAATGAGAATGGCTATTTGGGGAAATCTCAGGATGCACAGTGTAAACAAATGTGGCCTATGCATGAAGTCTCACTATTACAGTCTTAATTGCCCGTTCCTACACATCATTGCCAGATGCCATGCTTTTTCGTAACTAAGTACATGGTGAAATCCTTCATGGGCTTAGAACATAGAACTGTTGGTCATTTTAGCCACAGAAACAGCCTCACTTCCTTCTGTTTCATTGCTGTTCCTGACAATACTTCATTCATTTGGGATGCACACGGTGTAGAGTCTCTTTCCCCATGACCCTGTGGAGATTTTGTTCATCTGCCTGCTTTATTTTGTTTTGCTGTGGAGGATTTTTTTTTTCATGGAATAAATCTATATTTTGATTCAATCTGTCCATTGAATCTAATTTAATCACTAAGTTTATCTTCTGAGCTGTATGCCCTCAGTTCCAAATGCATGCACACTTTATATAACTTAACACCTGCACATAAATCATTACCATATACATTAACCACATTTCCCGACACAATTTTCCCTGCTACTGTGATTCCTGATATTGACTAAAGGTTCTCAGGTCATCGTTAGAGCAACACCAGATAAACTGAGTCACTTCTGTAATTGTACCTTGTGTGATAATGTAAGGGTTTTGCCATTTGTGTAACAGTAGCTACAGTCTTACTGAATTTCCCTCAGGGAGACCCAGTGAAAGACTGATAATGCCAAAAGTATTAAACTAGTGTAAAGAGGGGTGAACTGGCAATCGGGGTTAAGTACACAATCTAAGACTGTTCAATGAGTCAGTGGTACAGCATGAAAGTCAAGAGAGACAGCCTAGAGCTCTTTACCATTCTTCATAAGGTATTTAATATGCATACACATGCCAAGTCCTGCATTTCATCTGGGAAATCTATTTTCCCCACCTTAGGAAACAGCAGTCGAAACCTGAACATTCTTATATTAACACGTTTAAATCCAAATGAAACAACAGAATCTGATGAACTGCTCACTTCTGCATTGCCATGTGTTCAGTGTTAACGTCTCTTTGCCACAGTGGCTTTCATGGTTTGAAGATATCCGTGTGATCTGTTCTCAGATCAGCATCAAAAGCCTGAATTTAAACCTGTCTTCAAGCTGTGAAGGGTTTTACTTTTCTTTTCCCTTTATTTTGTTCCCCCATTTTGAAATCCCTCTACTGGGAACAAACTAAGTATGGTTTGACAAGGAGTACATTCATATTTGCCTCTTGATAATCAAACAGGAAGTTGTAGGGATGCTGTGCTGATGAACGTGCCGCAGTGTGAACCGTTTACATTGCAGCCACATGGACTGTGCTGGCGCCTCCCCGCTCCACAGTCTCCATCCTTCCACAGCCCCTGGTATGTGGAATGCCTTATTGGGTGTGCATCACTGAGTTCGCAGGCTCTTTTCAGTTATCAAGAACAGCTTACCAGATGTTCCCGGTACACTGAATTTGTCACACTGAAGACAAGCTAATATCATTATGTGAGACCACAGGGGGAAAAATAAAAGACTCCACATTTAATCCATAGTAAGTACCATGGGACCCATCAAGGCAGTTGGGTTTGCTCAGGATACAGCAGCTTCTAGCAAATGAACACCTCATAACAGCCTAGTTATAATGGGCGGCAGGATCCGACGCCATAAGCTCTGCTCCATTAAAGTGAACGTAAGTACATGAACTCATGTACAAAGTATAACCTTAGCATCTGTCTGTGCACAGCCAATATTTTGTGGATGCCTTCATAGGAACAGCCAAATCATCCTCCTGTCCCTTGAAACCAGGTACTAAAGTTTCCATCGACTGCATGCAGCTCTACCTGGCAGGAAGGACAGACTGGCATTAGCGCCCCTGGGCTGCAGCACAGGGCTGCGGGTTGCTTATGATTTTGGCAGCTGTTTCATACCTATTAGGCCAATTTTTGCCCAAACAATTTTCCCTTGCTAATCAAGTGGGGAAAGCAAGAGTCTAGGAGGAAATTAAACAGTCAACAAGATATGTGTACCTAATAAACACTCCAGAACCAGTATTTAGTCAAATCAAATGATGTAATTCGATCCTGTCTCAGTCAGCATGGAGGGCCTAGCTTAATAAACCTGGACAATGCATTCTGCCATAGAAGTAATGTCCCATTTTCCTTCCCCAAGTGATACAAACAATTTGTAGGGGCAGAAGAAACAATATCAATATGTTAACTGTTACTTCTGTTTTACAGACAAGGGGACAGGACTAGAATATCAATATGGATCTATATATTTATTTAATTAAATATATTTTCATGCAGTTTTGTGTACAGGATAGTTAAGTATTTCTGTGAACAATTTAATTTTCTTGTCACTTCCACAACTTATTCAGAAGTCATCCACCAATCTCTGGAGAATGTTTTTACTTTTATAGCTCAGACCTCCCCTCCAGAAACCTATGTACACATAAAATTGAGTACCATAAATATCACTTTAGATTATTTTATGTGTAGGTGTGTGTCAGTACACAGCTGTAGGTATGTATGTGTGGCCATGTGTGAGTGCACAGACGAAGAACAACGTCTTAAGTGCCATTGATGAGAAGCTGCCTATCTTGCTTTTGAGTTCATATCTCGTACAGACTCATAGCTCACTGAATAAGGTAGTGTGTAAGGCCAGCGAGCCTCAGAGATATGTCTGTCTTCATCTTCCCCAAATCTGGGATTCTGAATGAGCAACATGACACTTGCCTGTAACAGTTTCTGAGAACTGAATTTAGTTCCTTATGCCATCAAAACAAGCACTTTATTTACTGTATCTCAAGCCTGCGTTTCAAAATTCACACCACTGAGCTTCATGTGACCCTTATTAATCTAAGCACCATGACTTTACAGCCTTAAGGTTGGGTTGCCTCTATAAGATCATGTAGACCATTTTCCTTGGAGAGTTGCCAAGACCAGCACCCCAAATCTACCAAGTGTCAGCCTTAATCCTCAAAATCACAGTCTACCTTCTTATGAGACTCTGTGTTCCTGTTTGGCATCAGATTTACCACAGCATTTTGTTTCTGCTCACAGCATTCATTCCATGCAGTGTGAAATCCTTGCGTGTTCTGTGACTGAGATGGGGCTCTTCATCATGGTTTGTACAGGTCTTCCAATTATGACACATCTGTTGTCTTTCTTGTTTGTTGAATCCATTTACCCAACTCTGTAATCACCAACAATTCGGATACTATTCCAGACACAGCATGGCATGTATAAAGTCCACAAGTACCAATAGGTGTCTTACCAACTGAATTGGACTCCCTTTGGAATAAGTTATGTTAATGTAAGTTTTCATAACGTTGACAAGTAGCTGGATCAAACGAAATCTCAATTAAACCATTTTGTAATATTCTGCTGTACCAGACATCTCTACACTGTGTACCCTGCAGTTGACAGTTTTCTCCCTACAGAGAAGGCTGCGCATATATTCTCCCGTTTTTATATCTTCATTGTTATTTCATAGTTTCTAGCATTTTGAGTTCCTCTCAAAACATGTTTGTATCTAATATATTCATATTATCATATGCTTGTGCTTACTTCAAAGACATGGGTCCGATTCTTTGATTACAGATTTGAGTAGAAATCAGGAACAGCTTATTGGTTGCTGACACTTTCATACCAAGAATGATTCATTAGCACTACATTACTGTGAGTCATAAGCACATGCCCAACACACACTATTTGTATATAAAGGTCAGCACTAGTCAGAACTATGGTTCTCTAGCACCTGGAGTGCACTATGCTGTCAATACAGTCTTAGTGGCCGTCTGTCTGCAGAAAGTCAGGCAGTCAGTTATATGCTTATTTGCATGCAACAAGCAATTGTTCACCACTATGTGATAATCGTCTTCGGAGGCTCTCAACTCAGACTGTGATTAAGACAGAAATCCTCAGAAGAGCAAATATTCAAACTCCTTCCATGGCCTGTTTCTCATACCTCTGGCTGTAATTGGAGTATTAGCCTCCTTTTCATGCTGAGCCAGCCACCTCAGTCTGGGGGCGGGGGTGGGGGGCAACAGCTGTCTCCAGACCGAGCTGTACACAACAATCCCTAGGACCATGGACACAAGGGTTCAAATTTTATAAATGCATTGCTATTAGACTTTAAAACACTATTTTCTGCCATGCAAATGTTGGTTGAGTGGCACATTTATAACTTGTAAAACTTAATGAGCATAGAATATATGCTCTTGCTCAAAAGACTTCAGTCCACGAGTGAATTAACAAAGCTTGGGGGCTGCCGGATCACAGACATGAAGAAGCTAGGCCAGGGTCTCAGGTGACAGTTCACCTGAGCCAGTCTGTCTTGCTCCTGCTCAGCTAAAATATACTTTCCTGGCTTGTACTGCGGAGCCCCACAGGAAAGACAACAAAATCCTATTCATTTATAAGGGATCAGAAAATGGGAGCTTTTAATTCTGCAGTTATGGAAACGGAGGTGGAGAGGGATCAAGTGACTAGACGATGGAGTTTTAAAGCCCACATGGGACATAACCAAGGAAAAGAAAAATGAAGTAAAGCTAGTACCAGAGCTGGTTCTAATCCATTCTCAAAATATATTACCCCAATAGGGAGGCAAACCAGTACATGAAGCAAAGGCCAATACAGAAGTAGAAAAGAACAACGCTGGAGCGGACAGACAACAGCTCCTGGCCTCTGCTCTCTTGACCAGGTTTCTACAAGAGAGGTGAGCATTAAGTGTGGTAGAGTAACACACCCGTAACCATCACTAAACTCAGCTGTGTTCTTTATGGGGAATGCATATGTCATTTGAGGCTCTTATATAGTTGGCACTCAAAAATTATAAATAACTGCATTGCTCAAAGCAGAGTAGAACTGCAACATTAAAAATCAAGATTTACCACTCCAATGGCCCTGTGCCAACACATGTTCTCTCCCATGGCCAAAAATAGCCAGTGATATACCTGGAGTTTGCAAACCAATTCAAGGTCTGGGCCAGACCTGGGATGTTGCCAGTGTCAGCTCCCAAGAAGACTCTCAGAGCCCTTAGACAAATGGTCTTGGGATTCCAGGGTCACTGACCCCAGTTAACTCCACGTTTCATTCTTTAACTCTGTCCCATCCCCACCTTTGTAGTTAAGCTTTCTATTTTTATTTTTATTTTTTTGGCAGAAGTACTCCATGATAATGTATACGCATCTGATCTTCAACCTCAGCAACTAAATTTAATTACATTTAACAACTCAACACTGAATATAGTATCTCTTGAAAAAAAAAACTCTATTAATGCTGATGAAAATTACCAGAAATTGGTTCAGATGAGCATGAGGGCTTGAAATTAAGTGAGGCAGATGCAATTCCTAATGAGGGAACACGTGACTAGTGAGGAAGCCAAGCATTGAGGAATCCTATCCAGAATGTCCCTTCTTATAGGAACATATATTCTCAGGTCACATCTTGTGTCTAAATGGCAGGTGGCACTCTTGGGGGTTGGGGGCGATGTTTCTATTTGCCTTATAGTCAAACAATCAGGTGACAAACACTTAAGAAGAGCTTTTGTTTTGAAGTTTTAAATTCTGTGGTTGACAGTTTTCCTGAAAGTGTATATGCAATACTTGTGTACTTGGTACCCACAGAAGTCAGAAGACAGCATCAGGTCCCATGAAACTAGAGTAATATATAATTGAGAACCACCATGTGTGTCCTGGGAAGTGAACGTGAGTCTTACATAAGAAAAACAAGTACTCAACCACTAAGCCATGTCTCCAGCCCCCAAACTGGCATCTTTTTTACTTACTGTTTTTCCTTTTTTAAATATTTTTATTGAATATTTTCTTTATTTATATTTCAAATGTTATCCCCATTCTCAGTCCCTACCCCCAAAAGCCCCCTATCTCACGCCCCCTCCCCCTGCTTCTATGAGGGTGTTCCCCCACCCACCCACTCTCCACCCTAGCACTCCCCTACCCTGTGGCATCAAGCCTTCACAGGACCAAGGGCCTCTCCTCCCATTGATGCCCAACAAGGCCATCCTCTGCTACATATGTGGCTGGAGCCATAGGTACCTCCATGTGTAGTCTTTGGTTGATGGTTTAGACCCTGGGAGCTTGGGGGGGGGGCGGTGTCTGGTTGGTTGGCAATGTTGTTCTTACTATGGGGCTGCAAACTTATAAAAAACATTTAAAATTTTAAAAAAGTGGTGTTGGGATTTGAAGGAGAATAACTCTCAGGGCTCATATTGTAATACTTGCTCCCCAGTTGGTGAAAGGATTTGAAAGGTTAGAAGAGGTGCATAATTGGGAATACTGAGGTTTCAAAAGTCTATGCCATTCCCAGTGATGATTCCCCCCCCCCCGGAGCTTGTGCATCAAGATATAAACTCTAAGTTGCTGCTAGAGCTCCATACCTGACTGCCTGCTTCTATACTCCTCAGCAAGATGGCCATGGACTCTAAACTCTGAAACTGTAAGGCCCCAATAAACTCACCCTTCTATACGGTTCCTTGGTCATGGTGTTTAGCACAGCAGTAGAAAAGTAACTAAGATAAAAAAACAAATAAAAGCAACCCTGTCCACCAAAAGTCACACACACCAATTCTGCATTTTTATTACTAGAAAAATATATCTCATATCTCTGCATAATATATACATGCTATGAAAAAGTTACTGTGTAATTAGCCACAGTGTGATGTTTATCAACTTCCTAGAGCTTGCAGTTTATATTAAAATCATGTACATTGAGTATAATCTAACTTATCAAATCTGTTTAGAGAGATGGCTCCATGGTTATAAGAAATTACTTCTCATACAGAGAACCCAATCAAGTTCTGCTCCCACCACCCACAGTGGGCAGCTCACAACTGTTATTACGTTAACTCTGGGAGATCCAACACGCTGTTCTGCACTCGGAGGGCACGTGCACTCAGGCATGCTTATTGACACATAGACACACACATGACACACAGTTAAAAATAAAAATTTCTTGAAAAAAATTATGTGTCTTCTCAATAGAAGTCCACCTGATGTTACACAGTGCTGAAGCAGGGGCTACATTTTTCACTTTGCCTTATTTGAGGGTACAATGGTATCAGCATGACCAACTCTCTCTTACAAGATATATTGGGTTGTTGTAAATGATAACCTTGAATATTCATTATTCCACTTGTTTTTTAAAATCTAGGAAATGAAGCACAACACTGTATATATATATATATATATATATACATATATATATATATGTGTATATATATATATATATATATATACATATATATGTATATATATATGCCAGGCAAAGAGGATGAAATGGAAAAAAAAATCAGACAAAAATCCCCACCTTCATAAAGTATATATATTCTAAATGGGGGAATCAGAGAACGTCTTAGGTTTTCTACTGCTGTGATGAAACACTATAACCATAAAGCACGGTGAGCAGGAAAGAGTTTATTTGGCTTACACTTCCACACTGAACAACATCCATGAAGGAATCAAGTACAGAAATTCAAACAGGGCAAGAACCTGGAGGAGCTGATACTGAGGTCATGGAGGGGTACTGCTCACTGGCTTGCTTAGCCTGCTTTCTTTCTTTTCTTTTTCTTTCTTTCTTTCTTTCTTTCTTTCTTTCTTTCTTTCTTTCTTTCTTTCTTTCTTTCTTTCTTTCTTTCTTTCCATCCTCTCTCTCTCTCTCTCTCTCTCTCTTTCTTTTTTTTTTTTTTTTTTTTTTTTTTTTTTTTTTTTCGAGACAGGGTTTCTCTGTATAGCCCTGGCTGTCCTGGAATTCACTCTGTAGACCAGGATGGCCTCAAACTCAGAAATCTGCCTGCCTCTGCCTCCCAAGTGCTGGGATTAAAGGCGTGGACTACCACGCCTGTTAGCCTGCTTTCTTATAGAACCCAGGTCGACCAGCCCAGAAACGGCACCACCCAATAGGCTTGTTGCATCAATTACTAATTACGAGCATGCCTTGCGGCTGCGTCTCATGGAGAAGACATTTCCTGATTGGAGGTTCTCTCCTTGCCTATAACTGTAGCTTGGGTAACAGTGAACAAGCCAAGGACTTACGTCTGATGCTTCCCAGAAATAAAGGCACAGAACAATAATTCAGGACAAAGAAGACGACAGGGAAGGAAGATCGAGGACCCTCTAGAACAATCCTAGGGAGATATGAACCACGATGTGAAAGATGGATACAGGAAAGTAGATCTTCTGGGCTGAAGGCTTGAGAGAAGGGAGGTGCCACAGCATCACAGCTGAGGCTAAGGGCAGAGCAAGCCCCAGCAAGGCTTGCCCAGCTCAGCAAACTCAGCAGGGAGTGGGCGGAGCTCAGGACCAAGGGAGGGCTAGCCAGCAGCTGGAGGACTGGTGGGAGCCCTTTCTACTCAAAATATTCATTCCAACATTGCTCTGGAGTGATAAAACGGCAAATTTTACATTCTTTGTGGGTTTTTGTTAGCCTCTCTCTGGAAATAATTTTTACTAACATTTATTAACAGGTATTTTGTGCAAGTCCACTACGGCACATTCGGTCCTAGTTCTGATATCTGGTTCCCCATTGGACTGCTTAGTTCTTCCACCCTAGATAACATTGTTATGCATCTAGATTTTTCCTACTGCATCTAAGCACAGAGAAGGGTTAAAAATACATTTATTGAATATAAAGTATTATAAAATATACAGATTGTGAAAGAACTACAGATGTAGTTAACCAGAGAAATGCAAAAGCCCTAAACTGATCCAAATGGCTTTTGCCAGACTTTCCAGATAGGACTCTCCGGCTTGGAAGAGTTGGGTCACTTGGACCAGATCTGTGACTGTCAAGCAAATGGGGTTTTAGACAAGTGAAACAATCTCACTTGTTTTCTTAATTGTGTGGATAATATAAACAAACAAATACCTAAACAGATAGCATTTTTCAACATGGCATTTGGGAAGCCTAAGAGCGTATTTTCTTTTTCGAACACACTCAACCGGGTTTACACTTTCAAATGCTGAGAACTTCGTTTTGTGTCTTTCCCTGTATCCACCTGATATAGAAACTTGCATTTAAAATACTGTTCAAATTAATTTCTCATATTAAATACGTACGCTATATAACATGGGGAAAATAGGCAGCTATTTAATTTGTTAAAATTAACCAATCACATACATAGATGTCATACAGTTTGAAGGGACATAGTCATCTAAAATATATTATATTGATTTCAAATAATTTGTGTTTACCATATGCACTGCAAATGAAGCTTCGTGGGTAATTATTCTAGTATTTTGATAATATTAGTAAATAATAATTAATACAGAACATCTTGCCAAAGGTTAAAGCCTTTTAAGATTAGAACTCCTTTTTGTTTAATGAAATCCAAGGCCTTGTGAATGTTGAGCCATGGCCATGCCACTGAGCCACAGCTCCAGCCTTTAAGTCTTCTCAATGACACATCCAAAAGAAAAGGTCTTCTTGAATGTAATATAACTTTCAAGTTTTAATTCCATGAGATACTGAGCTAAAGGTATACCTTCAAGAGTATATGAAAGACTTCTGTGTGAGATAAGACATATCTGAGGGTGAGCAATTAAAATCTTAAGATGTTGGGCTATGTTTCTATCAAGATTTTATTGAAGTTTTAACAAAAGTGTTTACAAAGACCCTCCCCACCAATTTTTAAAAAAACTTAAAAAAAAAAAAAAAAAAAAAAAAAAAAAAAAAGAAAAGTTATGTTTACATCTCTAAGGTAATTCTTTATCTGAGTACTACATTAAAGAAGTCACTTAGGATTCTCTGAAACAGATAACTAACTCCAGGACATAATTAGGATGCCTCTATAACCGGTATCATTGATCAGAAATCATTTCCTGTCTCCATGAAAGGTGACGCAGAGATACCTCAGTGTAAAGACAAGAGTGTAAATATTTTCTGGGTCTCCATGGAACTTCAGTCACAATTATGTACTACGCATGCATGTTACAGATGTGACAGTTTCCTGATTCCCTCTAGCAGTCTGTCATGTTGATCACTGTCATGCTGCCTGGCTGCTCTTAATTGTTTTAATGACCTGTTAGTATTTCAAAAACTTTCTCAATAATAATGGTGGAAACACTCAAACCTGAAGCAGGTTGGGGCAATGAGCCCCTCAATGAAGTAACTGAATCAAAGCCAGTTGGAGACACTTACATGGTAATGGCTTTCTATAATTATGGGATGCAGGCATCCCATTCACACCTGCACCATTTACAATGATCAAAACATGTGATTAGTGTACTGTGGTTCTAATGTAAAAACTCTGAGAACCAAGCCTCCCCTGCAACAAGTGAGTGACCCGCAGCATTGGATCCTTGCATTTACTTCACCTCTTTACGCGGCTGACAGATGTTTACAATTTTTTATTCTCTATGCATATTTTCTATCCTGCTCATTAAAGAAATTTTTAAATGAACCAAGTTCGCCAATAAAACCACGCTTAACAAATTAAGACTTTTTTGACATGAATAACCATAACTTTCATGAAATCTAAAACACACATCTCCGATGCACACACACACCTAAAAACAATCACTGAACAGACAGGAAGATTAGTGACAGTGGACCTCACAATCACTTTCTGTTTCGCTCCCCTATGTGGCTCTCCCAAGTTCAGTGTCCATATACTGAATAAACCGTTGTGAGGTTTGAGAGGTCAGGAGTAAATTCTTATCATATACGCTAAACAGGACTCCCAGGCTGCAGTTACACAACTTGAAAAGCATAAAAACAACAAGAGTAACAACAAAAGCATTGGAAAGTAAAGTGAGGTTAGTGTTTATTGTTTCTTTTTACCTTTGCTGGACCTTTGGAAATAAAGGGTCCTTAGCAACTTGAACACAGTGGTCCAGGCAGGCAAGTCCACCAGTCCCAAGATGAAGAAGGGTTCCTCCACCCTCCCCCAGGCACAGAGCTTGCTGTTCCAGGCTCTCAAACCACCTGCTCCTCCCTCCTGGAAAGAAGGCTAAAAGCAAGCAGAGGAGCTCAAAATCCAGGAAGGCGGAGAAGAGTGGTCCAGGAAAAAAAAAGTCAGGATTCGCAATTTCCACACTCTAATTTCTGCTTCCACTAGCAAACAGTGTTCAGAGAGAGCAAAGGGAGATGCATCAGATAGCACAAGCCTAGTGGTGGCTGCCTTAAAAGAGAAAAGAATAGAGTTCAGCCAGGCACAAAGGTCTCCATGGCAACAGTGAATTTAGACCCCCACCGGCATTATTTATGCAACATTTCATCACAAAAGGACCCTCCCACTAGCCAGCACAGCAAATCCTGGTTTTCCACTCTTCCTTTCCTTTGCCCCAGATCTGTACCCGGATCTTTTAGTTATCCTTATTTTAATCTGAAGAAACAGAGCGAAAAGGAAAACAGCATCAACCAAAAGCACAGATGACAACATAAGATTCTCAGACCGATTCTCGATGTTGGCTCCTGGATGAATTAAAAAGACCGTACCTACTTCACCTTATAGTCAACACAGCATTGGTTTCAAAGACAGACAGTTGCTGGGTACACATGTGCATATTCTAAATATTTTTTTACTTTTGAAATGAGGTTGCAATTCAAAAGGTAAAATGAAGCAAAGTTTAAGGTGCTCACCAGATGCACAGAAAAGAGGCCTGTTTAGATGCAACTTTGGGGCTATATTTTGTATATTGATATAATCCTTCACCCACTATAACTACTGTATACCCCAATTTTAACCTCAATTTTAAGAACAAATGCTGCAGTTTTAAAACATGGTTTTTAATTTAACTGTGGGCCAAATTAATAGTAGGTCAAATTTACGACTACATGAGCCAGAGAAAGTCATTTGAAACAGAGTGCACGCCTATGTAACGAGGTTGCTGTGAACATACGCAGGTACTTGCTTCAATTCTATGCCTGTAGACAACAAGCTGTCAGGATAATGTTGGGTGAAGCATTAAAGAAACAGTATCAGTACCCATCTTACAGATAGTCAAGGTCAGGTCAGGACTACACAAGCACTTATGTGGTAGATTGATTATTTTTCTATGGCTGTGATAAAACATCATGACCAAGGCAAGTTATGAGAGGAAGTATTTAATGCAGCTCATGTTGTACAGGACAAGTGTCATCGACCATCCCGGCAGGGAACAAGGCCGGCAAGCGGCGATGGTGCTGGGGCAGTAGCTGAGAGTTCACATCTTGAAACAGAACCACAAGGCTGAGAATGGCATGGGTTGTTGAAATCTCAAAGCTTTCCTAGGGACACAACTCCTCCAAAAAGATCAGAGTTCCTGATCTTTCCCAAACAGCTCTACCAATGGGGGACCAAACATTCAGATAACCCACGGAGGCCATTCTCATCAAACCGCAACACACCGTAACCTTGTCAAGTAAGATTCTGTGTTTTAAAACAATGCAAGGTTACTACAATGTCCAGGTTTGAGAGCATGTTCAGTGAGTGAGTAAAGCGCGTATAAAAGCAGGAAGTCTTATGTTTGAATACCCACAGCCCACAATAAATCCAGTGGGCAGGTAGTTTATGTCTGCAATCCCAGTGATAGTCCTAGTCATGGGTGGGGAAGGAAGGCCAATTCCTAAGAGTTTAAAGTCCAGCTATCCTGATGTTCACAACGCAGCAGCAAAGGTAAAGACAACCTGTCTCAAACATGGTGTAAGGTAAGGACTGACACTCAAGGCTATTCGCTAACATCCAGACATACATGCTATGCATTTCTGTGCCCTAGCCCCACGCTCAGGACTGGAAGCAAAATCAGCTGTAGAACACTTTCGTAGTTATCAAGGCCCTAAATTTAACACCCTCAACACCACAAAAATAAAACATACCAACAAAACAACAACAACACAGCAACCAGCACCATTTTCAACAGTTTGAACATAATCACATGTCTAAATCTACATTTCTTGTCTCAATTTAATTCTTGACTTATTTTGCATTGTTTTCAAGAAAGTTTTGCAAAACTGGTCCAGACCATGTGTGAGCCTATTATCTATGGACACCTGCTGCAGGTAGTTCTGTCCCCTGCAAGGAAGACAAATGCCCTTGACATAACCACAGAAGGGAAGAGCACCTTCTACTCTCTGTGAAATGTTCCCTGGGACCCTTCCCAGTTTGGTAGGTGAAGGACTCAGAAGTGTGCACTTAAAGTCTCCAGCAATGCTGAGGAACTGAGGCAGATGCCTCCCAACACTTAACACTGCAGAAAAGACGTACAAAGCTGGCTATTTCCCACCTGTATACAAATTATCCAGGTAAGGAGTGTTTTAACAGCTGATGCGCCTTTCCCCAGCTAAGTCTTTTCTTTATTTTCTTTTTTTTAATTAGATATTTACTTTATTTACATTTCAAATGCTGTCCCCTTTCCTGGTTTCCCTTCCCAAAGCTCCCTTTCCTCTCCCCTGTCCGTCCCCTGCTCCTCAACCTACCCACACCTGCTTCCTGGCCCTGGCATTCCTCTACACTTGGGCATAGAACCTTCACAGGACCAAGGGCCTCTTGTCCCATTGGTGACCAACTAGGCCATCCTGTGCTACATATGCGGCTAGGGCCATGGGTCCCTCCATGTGTTTTCTTTGATTGGTGGTTTAGTCCCTGGGAGCTCTGGGGGTACTGGTTAGTTCATATTGTTGTTCCTCCTATGGGGCTGCAAACCCCTTCAGCTCCTTGGGTCCTTTCTTTAGCTCCTTCATTGGGGACCCTGTGCTCAGTCCAATGGTAGGCTGTGGGCATCCACCTCTTTATTTGCCAGGCACCGGTGGACCCAGCCAAGTCTTTTCTGCGTCTGTTAACAACTTGGAAAAGGAGAACAATGTTTAATTTCTGTCTTGATGTTTCTCTATGCTAAATTCAAAGGTACAAAATATGTAACTTTTAAAAAGTATTTGATGAATTAGGAAAAAAAAATGACAGTCCATCACGTGCATACCAGTGCTCCAGAACTCACTCACTGCAATGTTTCCAACAGTCTTTCCCTACAGCTTTGCTGTGTCTCAGAACTACAGGAGATCCAGAAGGATGTGCACAGTGGATTGCTACTCAGCAAAGAAACCACATCGGCAGAAGCCACACTGGAGATTAAGATGGAGTCTAGACAAATAATAGTGAGACAGCGGCTCTTGATGACTTAGGAACCGTTATATTTCTGGGTTAAACATAGAAATGCAGTCTCAGGGGAGGGAAAATGGTCACAGGTAATTCGGGAGTGAACACAGTCACTGTGCATGATATCCTCCATTGCAAATGTCTTCACTAAACACACCACTACAAACAACTGATACATGCAAATAAAAATATTTTTATAAGTACAAACGGACTTAATCATGCTAATTGCTCAGTATTCCTAGAAGTTTGCAGGTGACCCAAGATACATTCTCAAGATACAACTCTCCACAAACATCAGTTGTCTGAGGACATTGATCTCTCAGTATATACAATAAATTATATCATACACAGTTTGACTTCCCGTACTAAAGACTAACCACGTCCTATAATAACATTAAGTCCTAAATTACTTTCAAAGCTAGATTTTTGTATGCTGTAACAGGAAGGTACATTTAAAAAATGAGAGCAATACTTAGCTACTAAATAATTATGACTCAAAAGCCTCATATTTTCAGCAATATCACTGAAAAGAAAATAACTTTAGTTTTTAATCCTGTGCTCAAGGATAGCATAATAGCTATGTCATATAGTATCATTAATTTTAAAAAATATTTTTAAAATTAATTTAAAAAATAATTTAGTGTGTTGTGGCCTTCTTATACCATGACAGATACAAAGATATATTTAACGACTTGGCTGTGTTTATCACCTAATAGTAAAGGCAGAGTGGAAAGAGAAGCAACATGAACACAGAAGGCTCTGTCACTACAAACAGGTGGCTTCTCAGTGATTTACAATGAAGTGTCAGACCCTCACGTAAATTTTCTATTTAGTAAAACTTTTGCTATTTCCATGATTCTTTTTTAAACTAATTTTGTCTTTTCATTTTTTGTGATAATAAGTATTCCAGTATAAGAGCCTATAATTCTACTTATTATCCTTCCAAAGTCTAAGTTACAGAATGACATGGGCTGGACAGTCAAATTACCGAGTCTGCCTTCCAACGGCCATGGAGAAGCTCCAGCAGGAAGAAGTTGTAGCAATTAAATAATTGCAAGGAGTAACAGTTTCAGAGCTAGCTCAGCTTTTCCTGTGTAGGACTGCAGTTATCTTTGCTGTCCATGGCCAAAGCAGACTGTAGCAGGCGGCAAGGGGAAGAAAAGGAAAAAGGGAAGAGGAAGGAAACTGCGAACAACGCTGGACCTCTGCCTGGGATGTGGCAGTGGCAGCTTCTCACACAAACCCAGAACTCCAGTGCTGTCCTGCTTCCCTGAACCGTGGAAAGCTTGTTAGACACAAAAGGCAAGCCTCTTGTTACCGAGACTGGAACTGCACGCCCTCACACACTAGCTCACATTTGTCTATCGGTTTAAACTTGAACTCTGTCACGACGGATGCAGAGAATTGTAAATCTCGCTAATCAAATGTGTTCCGGTTACTACTTGCTCCATCAAGGTATCTAGGAGGCCGCCCTAAGCAAATTACATGCCCTCCTTCATTTTATCTCAACATAAAGCTCCAGTAATGGCAGACGAAGACCAGATGACTTTAGCTCCCGCTCTCCATCCTGGCATGAATCTAATTTCACTGTCTTAAGAACATTCTGGGTTTCTCAGGAAGGTTGTGAGTTTGACCATTCTGGTGGTAGTACGTCAATCCCTGATGTTGTAAATAATTACGCCATAAAAATCCATGACTTGTGTTTTGGGGAAAAATAGAACTTGGAAGCTAGAAACGCTAGGCTAATAAAAACATTGTCAGCAAGGGAGTAAGGTCAGATCACACTTGAAAATACATTAATGAAGAAGAGGTAAAATAATAATAACAATTAATAATAATAATAATGATGGTGATGATAGTAATAATGTACAATAGCTACGGGCTCACTTTCAATACATGCCTTTCTACTAAGTCATAGAAATAAAGCAAATGTAGATTTCCCGTTGGAAGAGGAATCTCTCTTCCTCTCTTTTTCTCTTTTTTCCACTGACTCTCTCTCTCTCTCTCTCTCTCTCTCTCTCTCTCTCTCTCTC
>NC_034600.1:74789656-74791052 GCF_900095145.1 Mus pahari | reverse complement strand
CACACACACACACACACACACACACACACACACACACACACAGGCATGCAGGCACTAGGAAAGTAATGGCAGAATACAATGCATTTTAAGTTACGAAAAACAAGTTTCCTCATGGCATAAGTGAGCCCATTTTCTGTTTATGACAGGTAAAGGGAATCTACCGTGTTTTTCATGTTGTATGTCTGAAGTATATGCTTAAGATGTTATCTTCCCAGAAATAATTCAGTTCATCTGGTTGCTAAGAATTACATTTTTACAATCCTAGCATTAAAAATAACACTTGTTTCAGTTTTCCACACACTTCGCTCATCTCTTTATTCTTATATTCTCCTAACATTTATATAAATTCACGATCATGAATAATGCCTTGTCAAAACAGAGTGAGCCCTGTTTCTTTGGTTGGACTTACGTATTATGCCAGTGCCCTTGGCTGAGGCACCAGAGGAATACCAATAAGAAAATGCACATGACTAAGCATTTTAAGTTCTTCACACAATGTGCTTGGCTAAGACACAAGCTAAATAGCCTACTTGAAAACTACTTTTGCATGCAGGCATGCTCGCATACAAGAACCTACAAGAAAATTGAAAGAAACCAGTAGAATGTTTTAGAACAAGTATGAGAAAAAAAAATTCTTGAAATGGCACTACCACCCAACATGTCAAATCCTATTGATAAAAATGCATCTGTAGAATTATCCTCCGTGGGTTATGCTGTACTTGAGTAGTATCACGTATTTCCAAGATGGATGCCAGGATATTCTGTCCTCTAAGAGTTAACCCGCACACTGGCTGCCTAAGCGTGGAAGGCTGTAGTTATAGTGTGTAGTCATTACGATAAGTGAACGGGGTGAGGGTGGCTCATTACAACTGCCATTTCTGTACTTCCTGGACTTTAGACATCTCTTTGTGCTTTAGGTTGATGGTCTTTAGTTAAAAACAAACACTGTCAAAATAATCTATCATCAGTCCTTCCCAAATTATATCCTGTTTGTTATATTTCATCTCAGGTAGCTAAGATCAATCTTTACATGCATTCTCTGTCTTACAGTGGGGTTAGGGGAATAAAGAGTAGATTAGGGTACTAAACTCAACAAGATCAAACTGATTTGTAATCAAATCATTTTGGAGTGTGTGGGGAGGTTATTGTCCAGTAGGTAAAGTGCTTGTAGGTAAGCATGAAGACACAAGATGGCCGGGAAATGGGGATTTTTATGTAGGTAAAACGAGATTTCATGATGTTATCATGTATGCCCTCCTCAGTTTCCACATACAAAAATTAGGCCATGGTGGAATACACCTGTGACCTCAGTATTGGAGGGGAGAGAGGGGGGGAGGGAAATAGGGAGGGAGAGAGGGAGGGAGGGAGAGAGGGAGAAAGGGAGAGAGGGAGAGAG
>NC_034600.1:74735846-74789471 GCF_900095145.1 Mus pahari | reverse complement strand
GAGAGAGAGAGAGAGAGAGAGAGAGAGAGAGAGAGAGAGAGAGAGAGAGAGAGGATTTTGCTCAAACAGGAGCAAAACCTTGTCATTTGTTGATATATTTATTCCATTATCCTTCATGAATTTGAAAACTCTCCCGTATGACTCTGAATGTATCTTTCCTGATTCCTGAAAATATTGTACCAGTTTATGACACCAGGAGCCATAACTGTATGCCATAACATAAGCTGATTCTAGACTTAATGTTGAATTATTCAAAGTGAGAATCCAGGTGGGTTTGTTCACAGCTCTGTAACTCCTAGAGACTCAAGTCTTCCCCTTCTATCTTCAGAACCCTGGGAATGGATTGGCTCCTTGGCATGTCAGAACACAAAGGATCGATGAAAGCTTAAGGCTCACTTAGCCATCTCTTCCCCTTGGTCTGACTACAGAATAAGTGAGCCCCAGTCTATAAGGTAACTTTACATATGAACATGGACATCCTACATATGAACAGCCTAGGCCAAAAAAATATGTAAAGGATAATGAAACTAAGAAAAGCCAGTCTTTACTATTGGAAATTTCCCTAGGTGACAAGAGTAGCTTACCTCTTGTACTATTGAGAGTTCATTTGTACACACCTGTTCATAAGGTAGGAAATCTTTGAGTTACAACTAAACATCAGCTTAGGTACCACATGAACATTTACATATCTTATGAGCACATTCCGTGAAGAGGGTTATGATCTTATTTCCTCAATGATGGAACAGATTCTGCGATGAAATGATTTTCCCATAGCATGCAGTCTTTAAGTGGTAGAAGCTATATTTGAATTTTAGCAGCTCAGTGTTCTTGCCCATTAGTGACCTAAGCTCACTTAGGAACCTTCAGTCTGTGTCCTAGGAGCCACATCTCAGAAGCACTGTATTATGCTCTTAAAATATTTCCATAATACAGAAGGCTCAAACTTCCCATTCCCCTTCCCTCTGAACACAAAATACAGTTCTGCTGAGAATCTCCAGCTCCGTCAAAACCAACCAAACCCCCCCGGTATGCACAGCCTCGGGCTATCTCCCTTCCAGTCTATCCACTAAGCATGATTTCCGTGGTCATGCTAGACACAGGGAAAGCCCATGAGACCCCCAAATTCTAATCCTGTATTTTGATTTCATTTGAATGGTACATTTCCTTAAATAAAGGGAAACATTTCTCCCAACCCCTTTCAATAAGCCTTCTGTGGAAAGGCTTACAGATCAAGGAAACTCAGGTAGTATCGATCAGTTAGTCCTTTAAAAGCGGGACTGAAGATGAAGAACTGAATAGCCGCTGCTAACGCTCAGGAAATTATGAAGACTACGGGAGTCAATCGAAACCAGTAGGTGCCTTTACCGTATCTGTTAATGACTTGCTCAAAAAAAAAAAAAAATCACACATCAAAAGGACGTGCCTCAACAACAAACATACTCATGCCAGTCTGTCTGCCTTGCAAGTCAGACTCATGTCAGTCTGTCTGGCAAGCCAGAATGCTGCGACAGTTTCTGCAAACCTGGAAGGTACACACATTAAAGAAGAGTTCCCATCCAGGCTTCGCGTGTAGCAGACATTTTACCTTTACAACACTTGTGTAGTTACCAAATCTGTGTCTCTTAAGTTTTGGAAATGTAGTTAGTTATTTAGGATGACCTTCCTAGGAGCGGGGGCAGAGTAAGCTACTCCCTATAAATGAGGAATCTCCTCCTTCCCTCATGTTATTTCGGGGATCGCCATCTGATCAGCAGGCGCACTGACAGGTGCCACTGTCCAAGCCACTTCACCAGCCCTACGTATTCCAATTTCATAAAGTTATTTGGGGGTTTTCATTAATTTATTGCGTGTGAAACTGGTAACATACCAAACATATTTTTTTGTCATGTGTTTTACTTTTTCTCAAAGTACTACATGTACCTGACTCCCCCCCCCCCAATGTCATTTAAAAAAACTTTTTCTTTACTTTTGGCAATTCCTAGTCTATCCCAAAATATCAGAGCCTCTACTTATCTACGAGATCAAGATGGGGTCAAAGACAAGATGTGCCTGAGAATGCTTCAGGTCCTCAGCAGCCGAGACTTGAACTGACTCAGAACAGCCTGGAAATTTAGGAAAGACAAGTGCACAGAGGCACACACAGAAGGGAAGAGGTTGGGACAGCCATTCACGCTCTAGGAGGGCACACCTACCATGGAGCACCCAGAACTTGAACATGCTTGTTATGTTGGGAACAGGGAAACTTAACTAGATGTTGATAGGCAACCTGGAAACCAGGAAGCCTCAAGGCTAGAATCAACTGGAAGGAGAAATCTATAGTTGCTGTGTTTTACACACACTGCCAGCATTTGCACCCAGACCAGAGGAAGGTTGTGCCAATTTCCCGTGGGTCTGGGACTCATGTCCATGTCAAGAGTGCATACTCACTAGGACCTCACCTGCCCTGTACACACTCATTCCAAGCTTCCTGGGCTCCCCACAGACTACAATTCCTCCAGGGCAACAACTTCCAACTTGGGATCTTAGGCATGAGGCCCTATAGGTAGACACTAACATATGGTAAAGCACTTCATCTCTGAAACTGAAGACTAACAGAAGATGATGTGACACTTGTGTTTGTGTTTATACAAAAGGAGTCTGTGTCAATGTGTTTTATGTGTTTATAATACTGACCAACATACTAATGAATAACTGTGGAGTACTTTACTTCCATGGTGAGAAATGGTACACAGACACAATTATCTACTCTCTTGAGTATGGAACTCTGCACCTGGGAACCTAAACCTGGGAGATTCCTGCGCGCTTTCGATGGCATTTTCTATCAAGTGACACTTCACTTCCACAATGAGGACTTACAGTTAAGATTCAGTTTCATATGAATCAATCGTACCGAATTTAGGAAGTCTTAAATAATGAGACCATTCTTTTCCCCTGAAGTATAACCACAACAACACATTCTGAGTTGGAATGATCTACAATTGAAACTTGTGATTCAGATTTCCTCATCAGATATTGTTCGAACTCCAGGGCAGTCAATGAGGTACCTGTTATCAAGGTTGTATACAAATATATGCAACTCTAGAACAACCAGGAACCTGGACATTTTTATTATGTACAGGATAGGGGGAGGAGTTTACACACACACACACACACACACACATGTTGTTTATATGTATTATTTATATATATATAGTTGATATATTTGTTAGCATGCATTTATGAAAAGTACTCAATGACTTTTAAAGGATTAAAAAGTTTTAAAAAAAAACTTTTGTACTATATATACCAAATTTTCCTATACATATATTGGATATGGCTTGTGCTTTGTTTGTGAAAGTCAAAACAACAACAACAACAACAACAACAACAACAACAACCATGCCAACCAATGGACACATAGTTTCACACATCATCTAAAATGAGGACTAGCCCTGGACACTGTTATTTCAAAATGATTGAGCAGAACATTTCCAGACAATGCTACACCTAATGAAAGGCTTGATTTGGAAAGAAATGTCAGCTATTGCCAAGGCACAAAATGAGGACATTGATGGGGAAAGAACTCAAGGGCAATGTGTGTGCAGGCGCTGTGAAGGGATCTTCCAGCACTTGTTTGCTGGGCCAGTGGAAGCCCAGACACAGTCTAAATCAAGTGAAGAAAAACAGGACAATATGCCCAGTGACTACTGGTTTGATAATCTTCCACCCAGAAATACATTTTAAAGCAACTCATCTCTGATATAAAGTCTAAGTAAAGAATATGAAATATTGTGCTCTCATATATACACACTAGAATATATGAAAACACAATTCAAGTATTCATAATATTGACCAATATATAACTGATAACTACAGAAAAGTAGTTTTACAAGTGATTCCTTTTATCCATAACAGCATGACAGCCACTCTTGAACATATGGACTAATAAAATGATCAGTGTGTTATCCCTCTATGTACTAATGATTTCTTTCATTACTGGGGACAGTGAATGGTATGTTTTGCATAAATTTTATTTTTTATAAAAAATTATTTCCTAAAATTATGTTAATCGAAATATATTTTATTCGGGTTATTAAAAATAAAATTTAGATGTTAAACTTTAATATGATCTGTTTGAAATTTCTAATCATTTTGGATCTATTTAAATGATTTTATTAGTTTTAGTTGGAAATGTTCAATTCTTTACTCCTTAGAACTCATTATGATTTTAGGGAGGTATAATTTCCTAAATGAGAAAATACATCATTATGATACTATTTAAATGTATCTCCTGCCTCATGGTTTACAAAATGATCTTAAATAAATCATTACTTAATATTCTTAATAATCTTTTAGCAAGTTATTAATATCTAAAACCAGGAAGTTATTAAGAATATAGCAACAATTTATATGACCACAGCATTTTCTTTTATTAATAACAGATTTCTCTCTCCTACACTACATCTAAACCAAAGGTTTTTCTCCCTCTGCTCTTCCCATATACACTCCCCACCCCGATCTCCACCATTCCCAGGATCCACTCCCCTCTGACTCCCTTCAGAAAAAAATGGAGGCCACTAAGAGACAACCAAGTAGACAAAAGAAGCTTGAATAAGACAAGGCAAGCCACCAGGAGGAAAAGAGTTTCAGGAGCAGGCAAGATTGAAATACACCAGCTCCCACTGTTCTGAGTCCCACAATAACACCAAGCGAACAACCTAACACATGCGCAGAGGACACGGTGCAGACCAAGTGCCACAACACTCTTATTTGGGAAGCTAAATTGCCAGGCTAATTACAGAAAGTACTCAGGCACCTACTAAAATATACCTTAGGCACGGAGTCTGCTTATTGAGACCACATTTACTTACTACTATCTCTTACATACACCAGACGCCTTCAACCTCATATACAGAAAATGTCTACACCATGAAAAGGGAACCCCTTCTTTCTAGTAACATCTCTTCGCAAGATTCTGGCAGATAGAACAAAATTCTAAAGATTTGGACATCTAGGAAACACTCAATGATTCTAATTCTTATGAACGTTGAGAACATTGCTTCCTATCCATGCTGTTACTATAAAGGACCCCGCCATATTAATTTAACATTTAATTCTAGAAATTACAGCAATGCCCCCAATGCTTCTGTGTTAATATAGTCATAATTATAAATTATAGGGAGAAGTGTACAGGAGCTAGATATTTTCATTGTTGGTACCAAGAATAGTTTCACGATTTTTGTCATCTGGAAAGATCTGGAAACTCAAAGCAACACAAAAGAATATTTCTTTTCAGGCAAGTTCCCCTGGGCCATGTGTCAGTACGCATAATAATCACGGTAACACGCCAGAGTGCTATTCAAACACTTTCTTGGCAGTAGCAGGAAGAAACAAGGCCACTGCCCTTTGGCCAGGGAGACCAGAGTGTCTCTTCCAGTCATCAGTCCAGATGGAGGAGTGACATGCTAAGCCACTGGGAACACTAATGGAACAGACTTCCGGAATTCAGAAATAAACAAGAAAGCAGCATACAAATTCACTTTCTTTGTAAATACTGAAATAAAAATCACTGAACCAGAATTCTGATTTTTTCACTCATCAGACTGATTTTATACAAGATCAGTGAGAGGCTAAATCTGGCACATGACATCATAGGAAATGTTAAGGATTCGTTGGAACGTCTTGATACATATAAATACATCAACTAGCCATTTGAAAGGAGAGCTAAATACAGTGGGCTATGTCTCCCTCGACGAGAAGAAAGAGAGGAGATAAGGCTTCACAATGGGTGCATTAACATCCACAGCAAACTGTTGAACATTTATTCTGACATGGAGCTCACACGCACTATCAGATGAGATGGCTGCTATGTATCCCATCACACTCCCATTTGCACTTAGCACACTGAAAAGGTAACCACCTAACTTTTCAGGGTTACCACTCTCAGCTGTGTACTTCACTATCTGACAAGTCTAGATTCTCAGAATACGTTGCTAAATGTCATAAGTTTCAGTACATGCCGACAGGCCATCCCACGCAGCAATCACAACTAGTTTATCTGCATTTTACTTACCAACACTCTACTTGCTGACTGTTTACAAACTTAATACCCCCTTTCAGTGTTGCTGTGAATGCCTGATGACTACAGGACTCCTGCAACTTTCTTTGTCCTTGCATGACCAAGATTATCTTCCATATATCCACTTTGAATTGAAATAGACTGCAAACCCAACAGAATCCAGAGAAATGGCTAATTATAGACTTTGCTGTGTGTGCTTTTATTATCACATTATTCTATATATGAAGTATAAAACTCAGGAAGATTATACTCCTTAAAAAGAAAAGGCAATGAAAACAGAGCTTAAATTTATGATAAACTATAAATATAGACGTCTATTATATAACCCAATAAATTATTAGTTTAAGAGAATTTGACTCTGTCATTCGTTCACAGATATTAATGCCCTAATTTGTCACCTTACTGGTGAGGCAAGAACATGGACATGGGCACCTTACTGAGGAACAAGGAAGTTGCCAGATGTGACCACATTTCCACACAGTACATAGTCCACTTTAGCTTGGAAACAATATGTGTCGCCCACTGCTTCCTCTAGGAACTGTTTTATCTCTGATAAGAAAATCAATTTGTTTATTTCTACAGTGAATTTCCTTCAGTAAAAAAATAATTATGATCCAACAGATGAAATGAGGATTTTCCTTTTAAATTGATGAATGTAGAGTATTAAAACACAGCTCACAAATCAATCATGTTGATTATTGTCCTCTCATATATAGGCAGTAGACATAAGAAAACAGCTACTGCAGTGTGTTTTCATGTATGCATATTCCCAGGCTGGTTGTCCTTTGTCCCTAGGGTCTCGGTTGCTTTATAAAGGAAAGTAGTAGAGATTCCTAAGTTTCACAATCTATAGGTATTGTCTTTGAAAAGTACCAGCCCACCAAGTATTCATAGAAATCATATGGAGAATGATAAGGACCTTGCTGTAATTACCCAGAAACAGCTGGGACTGGAACTAGCATGGCTATGATAGAGGAGATACAATGTATCAGCATGGAACTAATGAGAAAAGGCTTCAGTTAGGGGCAGAATCATGTCCTCCCATTCACAGTTGGACCAGTAAGCATGCACCTGGGTTCTACTGTGAAGGGGCTTGGAAATTAGCTTAAGACTGTGTGCTAGCTGCCATACGATAGGAAGACGTTAGAAACATCCTGGTTAATCAAATTAAATCACAGGAGCCCACAGACACCAAAGACTCTCTTGCTACGCCAGAGGAAGGGAGAAAAGACATGAGTTGACAGACACAGGAAAATCAGAGAGATTCAGAAGGGTGAATGGGAGCCATCAGTCAAAGAACACAGGTCGTCTCTCCAAGTAGAGATGACACTTAGCTAGGGAAACAGCAAGGAAACAGAGACCTTCAAACCTGCATTGGATGACAGGGCTGAAGTCAGTCAACAACCTCAAACATCCCAGGGGCAGGCTGTGTCCCAGACTCCCATGAGAGAATCTAGACATGCTGCACCTTGAGTTCATTCCACTGAGGGACATCGTGGTCTTCAAAGAAAGAAATCTGTATTCGACACAAACAGGATAGTTACAGTGAAATAAAGCAGCAAGACAAAGCCGAACAGCAGTAGGGTCATGCTGGAAAGGACTATGGGGAAGAGGCCTTTCGACGCTTCATGACAAAACCGAATCCAGGGACTAAGAGGGCTTGAGGCTGAGCTGGTGGCTAACTGTGGGAAGGGGACACATCAAATTTCATTTTGAACATCCTGAGATTGAAAACTGTATACGCTAAAGGTGAGCTGCACAAGCCCTCCAAGATGAAGACAGAAATCGCTCAGCATGCGTGTCTTCGGGAAAGCCTTTCACATCAAGGATGGGAAGAGGTTATAAGGGGAAAAAAAAAATCTTGGCATCCTGATCCCAGAACATGTAAATGTGGCTTTATTAAGAGATAGAGTCTTTATAGATGTAATAAAATGAGACAAAGGACATTAGGTAGGTCAACATCCCAGTACATAAGCAGTGTCCTTGTAAGAACGAAAGCAAAGGATGGAGACTTGCACACAGGGAGCCTGCTCCACCAATGTAACAATGCAGACCATCACAGTGCTTCTACAAGAGCAGGAATGGCAGCAATGGCAATAGACTACCAAAGGCCAGAGGATGGGGCAGGGGCAGGCGTGTGGTGGGGCAGGGCGTGCGGTGGAGGTGGGGATGATTCACTTTCATGGTCTCAGGAGGAAACAGACTTACAAATGCATCTTAAACTGGACTTCCAGTTTAAGATTGGGATGCTAAATCGCCGTTGCTTAAGCAACCAAGGGACAGGTACTTTGTGGTGGCAGCCCTAACACATTAATTTAGAGACAATGTGGATAAACTGGCCTCTGAAATAGCCAGTCAGTTTTGTTTGGTGCAGGATGATCTTTTACCCATGTTAAAATAAATGGAAGAGATAAAAATATGAAATTTACTAAAATTACTAAATTACAATAGTAATCATAGTTTAAAATGTTCACGTTTTAAGAAACAGAAAACATGCATTCATTATCAAGCATAAATTGACTTACAAACTAAATCATTTTATTTCCTGATCTGTGACAAAATTTATTGAGATTCAGTTGGTAGAAATAGCTATTAATCCTCTATAAAAATTGTGGAAAGAAAACTGCACATATTCCTAACTATGAAGTCATTTATGCATGGTGGTCTTTGTGTTTACCCAAGTAATGTTTTATTTAATTTAGAACAGTTACAAATGTCAAACCTTCAACAATCCAAGTGGCATAAATTCAAAATTTGAGCTGCAAGTCTGTGAACACCACAGGCATCTAACTCCCTCCAACTTGAAAAGGAGCATACCTTCTGCTATAAGCAGAAATTGATACATAATTAGGCCTCATGCAAGGAATGTTTAAGGTTGACACTATGCATTATAATAAATTCTCAAGTCCGTTATAAAGCGTGAGAAAGAACCCTGGAGGGAAAATACTCTCATAAAAAGGAGCAACTCTAAATTTTATCAACAATTTGCAACAAGCCCTGAAATAGAAGCTGCCACCTCAATGTTTTGTGCTAAATGCACCATAGAAGACTCTAAGTGATGGAAACTATGAAGAGACCTGTTAAATTCTGAATCATAGAAACCCAGAAAATGCCTAGTTCGGAGTATGAAGTAATGCAGAGCAGTGTCTGACAGGCCTAAGGCTTTAAATATCATCTGTATTCTGATGGTTCTCAAGGCTTTCATCTCCTTTCTATGACCCTGTGGAGCTCTGGGCTCGTTGACTCAACTACCTACCTCCCCCCTTCCTCTTGGTATTTATTTATCTGACTCCTTGAAATTCATTCCCCAGAATAGATTTGTTATTTCTTCCATTATCCCTGTCCAACCCCTCCTAGCCTTTCAAGGTTTTAGTCATCCCCACCTCTGTAAAGGAGATCTTCAGCATATAGGCCTAGAGGACAGAAACTTCACAGAAGAGGTAAGTTGCTTCTCCTTACACAGCACAAAAATACACCAGGAAGGTTGGGTTCATTTCACTCTCCTGCAAGCTGTATCTTGAACACATTCCTATGATCTCTACTGATGCTGGCTACCCTTCCACCTCTGGTCTGAATCACCAGCTTGGTGCAGTACACATCTATAGACACAGCCCCTGAAAAGGCTGAGCTGGAAGGATCAGTTGAACTCATAAGGTCAAGAGATCAGCTTGGGCAACTGATACTTTATCTCAAAAAGTAAATACAAACAACAAAAAAAGTCCAACCCATTGTCTCCACTCTATTATTCACAGAGTAGAGTTTTGTTTTTAAATTTTGATCTCATAATTGTATCTTGCGTCAAATATTGAAATAGCTTCCTTGTTTGGAGATTGCAATAGAACAGTGCAGCTATTGATACACCCTTAACCAAAACTGGGTACTCCTCTACTTAAAGATCCTTGCCTTTGAGTGCTGATAGTTTCAGGAAGAAAACACACTGAGTGCTGATGTAATTAAGACATCCACCTAGCCAACCAGATGAACCTTGGTGGTCAGAAGTCAGACATATGTCACATACAACTGCCCTCCCATGCACAATGGCACCTGTCAGTCAAAGTCATCATAGTCATCCTGGCATTCATGAGTGCTATTGTCACTCACCGTGAGTCAGGGTCTGGATGTGACAGGACCCTTCCTCTTGTACTTAACTTTTGTGGGCTGATATCTTTTTGCCAAATCCTAACCTTGCTGTAGCATGTCTTCCATGACCACGGAGGCCATCCCTTCACCCTATATGCCACCCCCCTCTTTTGACCCATGTGAAGATTACCTCATCCCTCCATCCAGCATTCTTTGCAAGTCTGAGTCACATCCTTATTCTCCCCTAACACTGCCCTCCAATTTATAGTGTCAATGTCCCATCGGTTTGTTCCATTAATACCACCCTCTGTCACTACTGGCACAAATGATTGATTTTTAATGACTTTATTCACATATGTATTATTTGTTTTCCCAGTAACTCAATGTGATGTGGAAATATGCCATCATATCCACTTTCTATAAAATGAGTGTTTCATTCCTTTTATATGAACTCTGAGTGCTTGGTAGTTAACACTATTTTTTCCTACTAACTGTAGAAAATTATGTGCTCTTAGGAGTGTGACCTTCTCTCTAAATCCATGGCATCTGCTACCCCTCACTAGCACCCTTAAGAGAAAAAGAATTATTTATTGCTCATTGACCCATAATGGCAGAAGAACATTTCTTGAACTTTGGAATATATAACACTCAGTAATTTTTTTAGAACTTTATAGCGGATGAAATCTCAACACTTTACTTTCAGCATAGTCTAGCTGGTAGTATGTAACTCTGGCCCATGAAATGGCAGGAAGGAACATTCTGTGAGGCTGTGACTAGACCAAGGTTTTCTTAGTCCATGTTGGGTGAAAGCTAAGCTTAAGCCTGAGATGGTAGCCTCCCATCTACATCTCATGGATTCAAGGTAATAAACAGACGAACTCCTTCTCCTTGGCCAGGCTAAATTAACCTTTTATCGTTGTAGGTTTTCATCCCAGCAAAACCACACTGAGAATCTTTTAACCTACACCATGACCTCCTTTAAATACGAGCAGAAACTTGGAACTGATTTATTTGACATCAATTTGGTTTGAGTCCTAGTATTTGCTATATTGATTTATGATCACAATATAAGTGTCCATGACAGACTTTTACTGCTTCCTCTGGACACGAAGTGCCACTTTACGTGCCCATACACTGAGTTCCCTCTATAGCACTCCACTAAAATCACTAGGTCATTCCACGAGATTCAAGCTCAGTTAAATGTAGCCAATTCAAAGATAGTAATGACCTTCGTAAAGTGAGCTAAAGCAAAAGCTCAATGCCTGTCCAGGTATTGAAGGCAAATATTTCACTTGGATTATGAAGGAGATAATGCTGAGAAGCTTCATTGAGCTCTGTGTATTGTATCTTAAAATTCCAAACATTTAAAAATGTATACTTAAAAGTGTTGAGGATGTTGATGAGGACCCAGTTTGCTCTGGAGTAAAAAATGAGTAACTGTGGCTTGAAAATCAGCATTTTGCTATCTACAAATTCCATGTCCAATATGACAATAGTTTCATGATGGTTTTTTATACCAACAAAAAAAAAAAGGTCATAAGTCAAGGTGTTTTTGAAAGATTTTGAAGGGAACGTCAGATAGGCTGGGTGTACTGGGGTGGAGGAGTCTCTCCTGAAGGTCTCAGATGCTGTACAGTTCCATTCTTAGCCTTTGAGTTGGTGGACGTTAGGGTCTGTTTGCACATTCCAAAGAGGGTTGGTTTTTTTTTTTTTTTTGATAATTACAAGGCTACTAGGTCAAAGAGATGAGAAACAAATGGTGTAATGGAATTGAAGATAGCCTGAAACCATCTAGCTCATCACAATTCGAAAAACTGGAGTGGGCCAGTCAGTCATATAGAATGTTTTACAAATGTATACATCCCGCATCCTGGAAACTTCAGTTCAGAAACAATATATTTGTAAGAACAACTCATTTCCACTGTATCCCCTTACCTAGTCAGTGTAATCATATTAAAGAACAATAGTATTCCCGCTTTGACATGGCTCAACTGAGAAGAAAAGTAGCCAGACCAGACTGATAAACCAGTAAGTGTTAATGTCTGAAGCCAACTGAGTTTCTTTCACAGCCAGAGAAGCCAGCTCTCAAAAACCTCCCCACCTCCCCTTGCCTCACCAAAGCAAGCACTGTAGGTTCTAGCTGATGGTCCATAATTTTTAAGCAGAAGAAAGTCATTCTCACAAATGTTGCTCAAGTCAATTATAACAAAATGCATTGCTGAAAAACATCATTCACACAGTTTTACTCCTCAAAACTGGTATGAAGTCATAGTTTTGAGTCACTGACATATTTCTATTTGGCTACCCTGTAGTTTGTTGAAATATAGCTGCATGTTTGCTTAGGCTAGCAAGGATATTCTTGTTTAGTTTCTGGTTCGAGAAAAAGACACTTTATTGAAGAAAAAACAGCTTAGATGTATACCAGTTTGGACTTAATAGTTATACATATGAGGGGTAAGCCAGTCTGTTAGGAAAAGTCTAACAGAAAAACATGCTAACTCACACTTTCAGAGAGTTTTACTCTGAGGGAGACTTAGAGTTATCTTGCTACTTGATCATGGGATCCATATAATATAATCTTGTGCCATGTTTATCAATATTCAATGATAAATATTTTCCCTAAAACCAAAACTGGTGTGAGCACATAGTTCACCTGGTCCCTTGCACGGCACATCGTCCTGGGTACCAATTTGCCTCTGTGATAGCATCTCCTCTGAGAGGACACCTCCATGTGCTCCCCTCATCTATACTTGTGCTTTGTGCATTTGCATCTCTAGCAGTCACTACCTGCTATCTTGGCCTAGAAAACCTCATTTCTAGATCAAGGTCAAATGCCACTGAGAACAGTGTCTGTTCCTCCCAAGAATTACCAGGCAGTAACTATGCGCAGAAGACACTACTTACAAGAATGAAAACATCATAATAAAACCAATTTTTTTGCACAACTGCATATGTTAATGAAAATGACTTTTAAAAACCAGTTATCATGGCATGCACCTTTAACCTATATACTCCGGGGGCAGAGGGTGGTATTCTACTCAAGGCCAGCCTGGTCTATGCATTGAGTGCCAGGTCACTCAGAGTTATATAGTGAGCACTAAACTAAGAAAATATGTTGAAGTTTATAAAAAGAAAGATGATTTTATAAAAGGAGAACTTGAAGATGAAGTTTTGCTTGGTTATATGTTCTTTTCTTTCAGTAAGATTATGACTCAGGCTTTATATTTGGAAGCTTGTTTTTCATAGAAACCGGAAACTGTCAGGAGTAATCACTAATTATTTTTAAAGAACAATATCAAGCATGTCTGTCTCTCTGAAAGGTTCTTAAAGATCCAAAGTGAGCAGTGCTGGGCTGAGATACACCGAATCCTAGCTCCATATCTTCCTGCAATTCCAAGGTTAAGTGCATTAAATAAATTTAAGTATAAATAAAAGAATTATCCACTAATGCCAAAGCTACAGAAAAGCAGAGATGAAATTCCTTATGGAGATTATGGTATTATTTCTAAGAGTAAAAAATTACTAACTTCTAAAATTTTCTATGATCAACTGACATCAGCCTAAGTTCCTGACTCCACTCCTCTACGGCACGGGCATCCTCTGCACGCTGTAGCATGCGTTGCTTGAATGTATGGTCTTCCTGCTTCATGTTGACAATGTCTGTGAAACACATCAGTGGTCCAAAATTACTCTCTGTGACATCTCCTAAGAAGATTCACCAATGTTAAAATGCTTTCATTAAAATTTTCTCTGGTTTGAGTTCTATTTATTTTACTGTCAAGGCATCTGTATAGCAATTATAGCACGTGGAAGTAATGAAATCAAAGCTTAACTTGCTCTTCACCACAAGCTTGCGGTATATAAATACCATTCATGAGCTTTAAGTTGAAATAATATTTCTAAAAGTCACTGAATAATGATTATGAAAGCCATTTATGACAGTCGCAAGTCAACCCCATGCTTCCTTCAAAACAATAAGAAAAGGAACGGCATAAAGACCAAAATTCTGTGGGTTTCAGAATCAAGGAATAAACCAGGGACTGAGGGACTGGTCATACCTGAGTCCTTTTGGCATTCAAAATGATGCTTTTATTATTTATGCATTAGCTTGAGCTTTCTTTGTCAGGAAAATCACTGCCCCTGTGTTATATTTAATTCTTGTATACACAGTTTTTAAGAGGTAAATGTCTTAGTTACTTTTCGGTTGCTGTGCTAAGACATCATAACCAAGGCAACTTTTGGAGAATTGGTTTATTGGAAGCTTAGAGTTTCAGACGGGGAGTGCATGACTACCATGGCAGACAGCATGCTAGAAGGCAGGCGGGCATGGCACTGCAGCAGTGACTGTGGGGTTACATCTGAGATACAACCACCAGGCAGGGAGAGAAAGAGAACTCCCTAGGGGTGTGTGTAAGAGGCGAAACCCCAAATCACATTCACGGTGATACTCCTACTTCATCAAGGCCACACCGCCTTATCCTCCCCCCAAATAAAAGTGGAATTTACTTCAATACACAGAATTTACATTATCATTTCAAAGGGGAGGAATGGAGACACGCTGAAGAAATACTATACCAAATCATGTGACTATAACCTTGCGTACTTTCGACTCAGGGAGTTCATGGAATTAGATGTTGCGGCCTACTGTTCCCTCAGCTCCAGCTTCTTGCCTACTCTCGACAGCCTAGGAATAGATTTTTGATGTCACAATAGTACAGTTGTCGAACTTGCTATAAAGACACCAGAGCCTGACAACTTTCTCCGTTCCCTTGCCTCTCAACAAAAATATTTATTCACACTTTATCAGATAGACTAACTCCTTTAAGTCTTGATCATCGCTGTATATAAAGTGACTCATGGGAACCATATTTTAAACATATTGGTAGTTAAAAATATATAGCAGTTGAAAATGCATCCTTATTTTCAACAAAAAAAAAAGATTAGGTAATTTCCTGTTTTATACTCAACTTTTATCTTGCATTTTTGTTTCTAAAAACTGTAATTATTTTAATTATTTACAGAGGACTTGATTCTTAAGAGAATCATTATACGTCTGATTGACTATATGCCACTCATTATTTATTTTTAAAGAGGCTCTTGCTATGTAGTGCACGCTCTCCTTGAGTCACCCTTTTCTGCTTCAGGCTTCTCAGCTACAGGATATTCCTATTAAGGTTACCTACTATGTAGATACTATGTTTAGTGAGATAAATGAACTATTCCTAATTTTGAAAGGTACATACTGATGCTCAAAAGTGTGTAGTATTGTCCCGATGTCTGCTTTGTTATGAGGGTGAAGAAGGAAGAACACTGTATGCCTTTTTTTTTTTCCTGCCTAATGATTCACTTCCATTTCAGTTGACCAAGATGGCGATGGTCCAGTGATGTAGGAAACAAGAACCGACAGAACCATTTCTATTTAGACATAACTGAAGAAACTACTTTGGAAAATAATTTGGAGTTCACTTATTCAGATGAACTTTAACTCTTGGATATATATGCAACATATAAAAACTTGGAAAGTGTGAACCTTCATATACGTAAAGGCATTTTATTTGAATTTATTTCATTTATTGTAGTTTTTGAAGAAGGATTTCTCTGTATAGCCCTGGCTGTTTTGTAATTTACTCTGTGGAAAAGACTGGGCTTAGACTCAGAAATCCTCCTGCCTCTGCCTCCCAAATGCTGAGACTTAAGGCATAAGCCAGCATGCTCAGATTTAAAGGTTATTTACACAAGCACGGTGTGGAACACCGGAGTCTCTCTAGGGAATGTGGATCTGGGAGATGTATTTGTTTTCTTCATAGCCTGCTCCCACTACTAGCTTCATGGGTACAGACTCAATGTGACTAGTCAGACTTACGTTTCTGCCACCACGCTTTGCCTGCTTGCTCCTAAGTCTTCCCCTCCACGACAGCCCGTATCCCCATGAAACTGTAAGCCAAGGCAAACCCTTTCCTCCTTAAATTGCTGGTTTTAGGATACTTGACCACAGCAACAGAAAAGAACCAAGACAAACAGCAGAAGCTAGGAGATGAGTTAGGTGACTATAGGAAGCTGAGCAAAGTAGGACACAGGTCACAGGATGGAGGGCTCTGGACAGTGCACAGATTATAACATGTGGGCTTCTGAATCCATGAGCTGTCATTTGCATGCAGCAGTATGAGACATGGAAGTTGAGACTGAGAGCATCAGCGCGAATGTGACCATTGCATCACCACTGTCTTCCTTACTTCACTCATCTCTACAGTAGACAGAAATGTGTGTGTGTGTGTGTGTGTGTGTGTGTGTGTGTGTGTGTGTGTGTGTACTAAATGTGTCAGATTAGAATGAGTAGAGATGAAGAGTATGCATTTGCTCTCAATTTATGTGTCTGTCAGAATATAGAAAGATTAGAGTAAAAACTCAATATATGTCATTTTCTTACTTTTAACTCTGTCTATAAGATAAAATTTTTGTGTCTCACAGAATAGGCACACTGTTCTTTACAGTAACAGAACTGTGGGTGGGTTTGTTTTACAAAAGCAGCACTAGCAAGCCCAAGAGCTCATGTCAGCTATGACTCTTCATTCACTTACAAGGATCCTGTGTTCCTTACTCACTCCTGGAAGTAAACTCCTCTAGCACCCCCTATGGCTGGGAGTTGGTACCATCTCACTCTCCCATGTACACAATCCATCCAGCCCATACATGTCTGTATGTATGCATGTGTGAATGTAAGATCCAATACTTACAAGGGACTTCATACTTGAACCCCCTACACCTTACTCATGTGTTTTCTATGTCAGTCGACCTGTGTAGGTTTATTAGTGTTTGCTTACAATTCAAGTGTAGACGCAGGGATTTGATAATAATATTTTTGTGTGTTGACCATCATTCTCCAAGCTGTTATTTCTTTCTGGGTTCATCATAGTGCCAAATACAAGAGGCAATACACTATGAATAAAACAAAATGGCTCGTACCTTTGGTTCTTGCTTAACCTGGATGGGCTGAGAGAAACGAGCCATTTCCCAAAACACCTTGTAGGAGAGTATTTCCACAAGGGGGTGAGAAATTGAGCATACTGAAATTTACCATAAACTAACTTTTAGCACAGCTGAAGTAGAACAAGGATGACTTTATTACCTGAACATTAAAGCCATTTATACTTTAACGGGCAGTGTAAATTTCTTAGAAAGAGAAGAATGAACAAATCCCCAAACTGCTTTGCCAGGGATTTAGCTCTCTTTTGTCTGACTGGTAGTGTATATGTGTAAGTATGTCTCTAGTGAATGTTGTATATATGCATGTATATGTGTATGCATGTGTATGTATGTGTCTATTCGTTTATGGATGTGTGTGTGTGTGTGTGTGTGTATGTGCCTATGTGTGTATGGATGGATGTGGCACGTATTTTGTGTTTCTGTATGTATGTACCTAACTTTATGGATAGATGTGGTGTGTGTGTGTGTGTGTGTGTGTGTGTGTGTGTGTGAATGGATGCATATATGCATGTGTGTATAGTACATGTATGTGCACATGAATGTATGGATGTGTGAGCATGCACCCATGTGTGGTGCCTACACATGGATTAAGAAACTCAGTTCTACTAACAAACTGTAAAACAATGTCTACTGCTCATCAGTCAGTCTGTTAAGGGTTTTTTCTTTGTTTTACACATATTTATACATTTGCTCTACACCCTTTATCATGTGTGCTCTCTTTAATCCATGTCTTTTATTCTTCCATTTAAAGCTGACCACACTCAACTGATGGCGCCTACTTCAAGTTATCCTAAGAGTAGCAGAGTAACATATACTCCGACAACCATGGGACCGCGGTCCCTCACACTGCCTGCCTGGAGGTAGATAAGCACCTCGGTTGGGAAGCTGTACACAGAAGTGTATGGCTATGCTATGACACAGGGTTGAGGATAAGCACCTAGAATCACTACAGTGAAGGCTTTGCAAATATGTGTGCAAGACACTGACAATACCACAAACAGCTTCATGCATGTTAGTGTGAGATTTAGACTCAAAGCGAGAACTTGGTCACTGTCTCCTTCATACCTGTCATCTCAGCTGAGCAGTCCAAGGATGCCTCTGCACAAGATTCTCTGCACACATGTCATATGCACACCACACACAGAGTACACACACAGCACATACACAGTATCCTCACAGCATATACAACAGTATACCTATAACACATGTCACACATACACACACTATCCCTAACACATACCATACACACCATGTACTAATTGCACACTGTATATAACACACCTTATAATGCACACACACTGATAAGACAACACCATTAGTATACCTACATCACATAACACAAAGATATACACCAGAAACACAGTATACTCACACTACATGCCAAAAAAAAAATACCACTGACACACACACACACCACATACTATATTCAACTACACTACACACACACACAACACTTTACACATTATAACCATACCATATGCTGCACACACCACATACCACACACAAACTCAGAGACCATATATGTTGCATATGCACACATATATGTCACAGAAACACCACTCGCTATATCCATACAACATACCAAAATATAAACTACATATTATATACCACATTACCAATACACACACACACACACACACACAGACAGACAGAGACAGAGACAGAGACAGACAGAGACAGAGACAGAGAGACTCAAAGGTCTTGGACTCAAATGATAATATGAGAAATTTCATAACAGAATACTGCCTAAGACTTCTGCTTTCTCATACTTTTGAATCATATGATAAAACAAATCATCATCATTCACCTAGACAATTCACCACAGATACATGCTGCTGCTGAGTTTTCATAGTCACTACCTATAGTCTATTCCAGTTCAAAACAAACAATCGTGACCCCCCACAGCAGGAGCAAGACGAGCTTGTAGTTATAGATGGATATTCTGAGTCCTCATTTTTAATCAGAACTCTGATTTAAATATTCTCTAAGATACTGATTTTAGACAGAGTAACATAAATTCTAATAAGCATGTTATCCAACAACTGAAAACTATATCATGTGCATTCAATATTCTTTATAAATTATCTAACCCTAGGCTTTGTGTGAATCCTCATGGTTTTGCAAAATCAATAGTTAATCATGTTTGAAAGTCAATGCCTTCTTTCAAGAGTTTTACACTGTGACTTTTGTTAACAAGATCTACTGACTTAACAGCTATTCAAGTGGCCAATCATGGTGTCGCAGGAGGCCTGTAATGCCACCACTTGGGAGGCTGAAGCATGAGGACTGCCCCAGGCCTGAAGTGAGCACAAGGCTAACACATCATATGGCCTGCCTCAAAAATTTAAAAAAAAAAAAAATTCCAAAAACTGAAGAGTTTAAAACTGATTCTCAGCATGATTTCTTTTCCTTACACGGTCCTACATGCAATGTAAGGGTAGAGCTGACTATGGCACTGAACCACTATTGGTTACTTAGTATTCTTAAAAATCAGATGAGCAAAAAGTGTCTCTGCTGGTCAAAAGCAATCCGCACTCCCAACACGGGCTGCAATTAATGCGTTTTAAATTTTGAGTGTGTTCATATGATGGCTGAGTGGGAAATCTGAGCATTCCACACAGATGGCGCAGGCATTCTGGCTGAGGTAAGGATATAAAAATGACATTATCTGAAACATCCCGGCTTCTTAATGCTGCACAAGTAGCTGGGGCTCTCTAATCCCCTCTACTTATCTCAGCTAGAGTCATAACCCTCCTCCATTAACTACTGGTGCCATCTGTTGGTTCTAAGGGAATGGCATCCAAACTGGTGGGTGTTCGGATGCCTCACAGAGGAAAATCTTGGGAGTCACCTTAGCTTTTGAAGTTTGAAGTCATCATCTCTGACGTTCTCCCTGGCTTGACCTCTTCAGCCTTCCCCACAGAGCGCGCCCGGCTGGTGTCTTCTCTCAGGATGTAGCTTCTAGTTTATTTTAATTTGAGTTGAGAACAAATATAGAACACTTTACGATTTTTTTATTCTTTTCCCAAAAGCTGTTCAAAGTAACGTACCAAAGGGATTTTAAGACGAACACAAAGATCTTCATAAATGATAATCTATCTTTTGATTTTTTACAATATCATAAATCTTAAATGAATGCTTTTTAAAACAGCAGTAATATTATTATCACTTTGCTTCCTGGAGAGGATAATATGAATCCAAGTTGTGTCTGTTAAATATATATATATTTAATTCTGATGATGCCTAGAGAGTCTGGACTTCAGTGAACCTGGAGGGCTGTTGTTCCTCCCACAGCTAGCCTGCCCTAGGAACAGAAGCTGGAAAGAATCCAGATGTCCCCCAGTAGAGGAATGGATACAGAAACTGTGGTACATCTACACAATGGAGTACTATTCAGCTATTAAAAACAACGAATTTATGAAATTCTTGGGCAAATGGATGTATCTGGAGGATATCATCCTTAGTGAGGTAACCCAATCACAAAAGAAGTCACTAGATATGCACTCACTGATAAGNNGATATTAGCCCAGAAACTTAGAATACCCAAGATACATTTTGCAAAACACAAGAAAACCAAGAAGGAAGACATCGTGTGGATACTTCATTCCTCCTTAGAATAAGGAACAAAAAACCCATGAAAGGATATAGGTACAGAGACAAAATTTAGAGCTAAGATGAAAGGATGGACTATCCAGAGACTACCCCATCCGGGGATCCATCCCATCATCAGCCACCAAACCCAGATACTATTGCACATGCCAGCAAGATTCTGCTGAAGGGACCCTGATATAGCGGCCTCTTGAGAGGCTATGCCAGTGCCTAGCAAACACAGAAGTGGATGCTCACAGTCAGCTATTGGATGGAACACAGGGTCCCCAATGGAGGAGCTAGAGAAAGTACCCAAGGAGCTTAAGGGGGCTGCAACCCTGTAGGTGGAACAACANTATGAACTAACCAGTACCCCCTGAGCTCGTGTCTCTAGCTGCGTATGTAGCAGAAGATGGCCTNATTGGCCATCATTGGGAAGAGAAGCCCCCTGGTCTTGCAAACTTTATATGACCCAGTACAGGGGAAAGCCAGGGCCAAGTAGTGGGAGTGGGTGGGTAGGGGAGCAGGGGTAGGGGGAGGGTATAAGGAACTTTCGGGAATAGCATTTGAAATGTAAATAAAGAAAATATCTAATAAAATAAACATTAAAAAAAAGAAACAGTAATGAGTAGCTTCCATAGGGTACCCTCTGTAAACAAGCTCAGCAGTACAGCGACCCCTCTCCACCACGACCACTACTAAAAACTCACATTCAGAGCTGTATGCCCAAGCCTCCACAATCCAACACAGTAGCCTGGAAATCAAGAGAATTCTACCCCTCAGGGCCTCGTGAGGTTATTCGAACTACCCCATGCTCACCCTAGTTACCAGGCTGCCCATCCATTTCTGTCCAAATATGCAATGAAGTCACTTGTGAATATTTGCTCCTTGTTCCCTTTGCCCACTGACAACCAGTGTTTACACACACATACACACACACACACACACACACAATTACACACATTCTATGTAGTATCATATGGTGTTTCTTGAAATTTGGAGTAATACTATTTTGTGATAGTAATAGTCTCCTAAGCTATTGGAGTCACCTTGCTGTTTGATAGCAAAAGCAGCATTCAGTGCAGTAGATCACCAGGCTCATTTCTAATTACCAGGTTCTGGTTCGGTTCTCCTGTATATCTAGAGCATGAAACTGTTCTAAATCCCTGAAACCAGGTGACAGGTGGCTCTGATAGTACTGCAGCAGTCCTTGATGACAAATGCCAGAATGATCTACACAATGCTCAGGGAATACTGATGCCAGTATGATTTGACACTGTTGTGTGTAGCTACAGAAAACTGTTGTGTGTAACTCATAGAAAAGCGGGACGAACATATCTGCCCTCTTGGCGATCCACTAACAGTTATTTAACACAAACTCTGATAAGAAATCGTGTTCTAGAACCATAATCATGCTGGTGTCTAGAAAGAAAATATGTTTTAATGTATTATGTTTGTATACAAATACATTATTTGTGTCTCTGTGTGTGTCAGTGTGCATGTGTGTGTGCGCACATGAAGGTAGGTGCCCTCAGAAGGCAGAAGAGAACATGAATCTTCAGGCACTGGAGTAACAGGCAGTTAGTTAAGGGACTTCTGACATGGGTTGTGGGAACTGGACCCAGATGGTCTGTAAGACTAAAATGTGCTTTTAATTGCTGAGCTCTCTCTCTCTCCATCCCCAAGAGAGAGATATTGAATCCATCCTATTTCCCACACTATGGACTACTTCTGATGAAATAATAAAATTACCTGAGTTTAATTTCTTGCCACTATAAAAAAAAATAATATTGATTGGGGGATGAGAGAAGCCAGCTCAATAGAAAACATGTATATGTACACACATATACCAATGTCTACTATTTCTACAATAGGCACAAGTCATATAAGATAATTCTGATTGTTTTCTTAGAGAATCATTGTCTAAAAGACTGATCTTTGCATTCATGTGGGTTCAAAAGAGAAGCAGTTTTGGTTATTCAGTTTTATAATCCCATCCTAAAAGGCAACACTATAAACTGAACTGACCATGAAGCTCAAATGATCAGATTGAGAGATGTAGCTCTCTTTTATTGCTCTTGTAAAAATGAGATAGTCTTAAAAACATGTTTGTCCCTACAAACCAGGACTCAGAATCATTTCTTATTTTTTGCAAAACTAGCCACTAAACTTCTTCATAGTATCTATCTTCGATCTACCAATCTATCCATCTATCTATCTATCTATCTATCTATCTATCTATCTATCTATCTATCTACCTACCTACCTACCTACCTACCTACCTACCTATCTGTCTATCTGTCTATGTATCTATCTACTTATCAATCACCTACATATATATATGACATACCTACATATATATGTGTGTGTGTGTATGTGTGTATACATATATATATATACCTATCATCTATCTATTTTCTTTCTTTCTACCTATCTACCATCTATCTATCTATCTATCTGTCTATCTATCTATCTATCTATCTATCTATCTATCTATCTATCTATCTATCATCTATTATTTACCATCGATTCCTAATTGGACAGGAGAAAGTTACACCAATGTAGGAACCAAACAAAGAAATAGTCCTATTTACATCTCAGAGAAAATAAAACATCTTTGTTCCTAAACATGCATCATTTGAACTTCATAGACTCCTCTGACCTCCATTAAAAATGCTCTTTACAGTAAAACGTACCAGAAAAGAAGTGTCCAGTCATGACTCCACTGTTGATTATTTCTGCTTCATTATGGCAGGTAAAGAAATGGACCTCGAAGGGCACACAATCCACATTTTGAGGATTTATTATATGTTATGTGTTAAACTCCATGAAAGGCTTTCAGAGAAGGTCTGATTGGATCCTCAGGGTGGATCTATCATTCTCTGTTCTTTAAGGTTAAGGCTACTGAGCTCAGGGAGATTGTGCAAAAGTAAAACCACTGCGGATACAAGCCTGATGGCCTGCACTGGTACTCAGGAGCCATGTAAAAGTCTGACTCGGGTTTTCAGTCCTGGCGCCTCTATAGCCAGGAAGATCACAGTGGGGCACTCCTCTAGTGGCTATGAGCCAGAAAGCCTGTCATACGCAGGGTAGCTTTGACAAGTGGGAGTTCTGTCTCAAGCAAGATGGAAGAGAGACTGACACTGTGGGTTGATCTCTGACCTCCACGTGTGCACTGTGGCCTGCACAGATCCTTATACATGAACATTTACACATACATATAAATTCACATATGTAAACATTTTTAATTTTTTGAGAATTTCATGTATTAGTATGTGTCTACATCATTTTCCCCAAAAGTCTTCCCCCTTTCAACTCCTCATTAACATTATAACCTCTTATTTTATAAAAATAAGTAAATTATTGTTGAAGAGATAAAGTCACTAAAGTTCACTGCAAGCATATCTCTTGAACTAGGGCCAACTTCACTTTCATTGGAAAGAGAAGGTTCCCATAGGCTAGCTCAATAACAGGGTAGAGGCATGCTGCAAACTGAGTATTTGAGGGGAAAGTGCCTTGAAAAACCCTAGCGTTTTCCTTTACTGGACACTATACATATGTTCTTTAATATTTGGTGACAATGGTGTTACTTCACTCACTGACAATGATCGGTCAAAAACAATTGTGTAGGTTGTACTTTATCGAACCAATTTAGTCTAACATGATACTTTCATAAACATGTAATTTCAGACACAATTCTGAAAGGAGACTGGAAAGGCCTGGAACAGAGAAAAGTGTAATTTTTTCCAAGAGTGAGGTTCTTAAAATAGGAACTCACTGTGAGTTTTTATAAAACCCAAAATGTGTATTTCCCCAGTTAAAAACATAATAGTTAATAGTTATTCTATATCCTTCATCAGCTTAACAACCCCAACATTATTTCTCATCCCCAAATTAAAAAGAAATTGTGATCAGCTAGGTGTGGTAAAAACAAGCCTGCGAATCCCATCTAAGTAGGGAGATGAGGCAGGAAAATTGCAAGCTCAACTCCTGCCTGGCCTACAGAGTTACTCAAGATTAGACTAGGCAAATTGTGTGAGCTTCTCTGCTGGGGATTTAGCTCAGCGTTACAGGACTTGTCTAGCTTACATGAAATACTAGAATTTTCCACTCCTGGTTCACCAAGAAATAAAAAGGCAACCCGTGTTGAACAACCTGGATTGTACTATGCAAATTTATATAGTAAATTGTCTTATAATACATATTCATCCTTTGCATTTTGTTCCTATAGAGAACCCTGACTCATAACGATGGTAATGTCAGAAGGGGAGGGTCATCACTGGGATGAACCTGGGTATCTGGGCCTATCTAATGGAAGGAATGAGGAGAAGACCTTGAAGTTTGGGGTGAAAAAGCCCTTGAGTGCTCTCTGCTGGCTGCCTATGTGATTGGACTGTTACTTCAAGTACTTGCCTGCTTCCCTTCTCTAGAACGATGGACCGGAACCTGGGATGATGAGACCACGTGAACCCTTTCTCCCTTAGGATGATTCTGCCAGGACACAAAGCCAAGACAAACAGCAATCTAAACCCTCTAATAAATATTTTTTTGTAAAGTTAAATGAACTCTAGCAATATTTACTACAGATATACATAGAAATAGCCAGATGCCCTGAATTGTTAGAATATAATGGAAGGTAAAAAAAATTAAATTAAATAACCAATAACAGAAAGCTTTTATGAATAGTATACTGTTTTCGTTTGTTTGTTTCTAGCTTCTAGTCTTTAATGAAAAGTTCTGCTATCAAAACTTCATTCTAACAGTGTGTGTGTGTGTGTGTGTGTGTGTGTGTGTGTGCTTGGTTCATGGAATTAAAAGTGTCATCCTGGAGGAGTGAGGGAAAACAGGTCAGTGGTTGCAATGGCAAGGGAGTTGCAGGAGTTGTCGTCCCAGATACACAAGGGGACTCACAAGCTGACAAGATGGGGGACCATCCTAATTGTGATGGTCCTAAGTGGTTACCTGAGTCTTTCAAAGTGTAAGGAACAGTATTGCCAAAACTAGTCAGTTTGTCAGCATTGGCCCTGTTGTTAGTCAACCAGAGATCCAAGAGAAGTTCAGGGACCCCAAATCTCATCGATCTACTGCTAGCTGGTGAATTCTGGGAAAAGGGCATTTGTGGTCTTCATTGGTCTAACTACTGGTAACATGTGGGTAACACTGGATCCAATGAAAAAGTGTAACGATGTGGTCACACAGAGGGGCCTGGTTATAGTCAGTGGGTCACAGAGCAAAAGGAAAGAATATGAATGTGGGAAAGGGACCTGTGGAGAGAGTCAGGACAGAGTAGACAGTGAAGGTAACCAGAATGCATTGTGTCCATGAAATTGCCAACAGAGAAAGCTAACCAGCCGATGTGCTCTTCCCAGGGAAGGAGCATTTCTCCCTCTTTCCATATTCGTTTGTTTGTTTGTTTGTTTGTTTGTTTGTTTCGAGACAGGGTTTCTCTGCGTAGCCCTGGCTGTCCTGGAACTAACTCTNTAGACCAGGCTGGCCTCAAACTCAGAAATGCACCTGCCTCTGCCTCCCAAGTGCTGGGATTAAAGGCATGTGCCACCATTGCCGGCCCTCTTTCCATATTTTTTAGTTGCCTGCAGTTGTGTTGAAGCCTCTTGGGTTTTCAACTGTCCACATGAGCACATCCATTGTTGGTGCCTTTGTTCCGCTCATGTTTAGACTGTCATGTTGGTGAGCCTTGAGAGGCCATGAACTTGGAAGAGACTCAGGAGAAGTATAGGGGAAGGAATGGGAAGAGGGGTGATGTAAATAAATATGTTATAATATCAAACAATTACATAATTGTAAATAATAAGAATTTTTAAAAATCAAATTTTGTTTGCTTGTTGACAGTTGTGGTTGATTCTACCCTAGGCCTAATCAGCTTCTGGGAACAAGAGGGAGCAAACTGAGGTAGGACAGTGGAAGAGATAACTGGAATCTGGGGTTATCTCTGGGATGAGTTAGAAACACCCAGAAATGTATAAGGGTGACCCTTGCTAAGACTCCAAGCAACGGGGTTATGGAGCCTGAACTTGCCATCTCTTGTAATCAGGCAAGACTACCAGTGGAGGGATCGGGACACCAACCCAGCCACAAAACCTGCAACCTAAAATCTGTGCTGTCTATAAGATGTGCTGGGGTAAGGCTGGCACAGAAATTCTCAAGTGACCAATCAATGACAGGTCCACTTGAGACCCATGCTTTAAGAGTGAGCCCACCACTGGCACTGCCCGGAGATTCAGGTTCCAAAGGTGGGACAGCCCGGAGAGCAAGGATAGAAAATGATTCCTAATGATATTCTTCTGCACTCATAGACGGGTGCTGGTCCCACATGTCATCAGAGAAGCTTCCTCCAGCAACTGATGGAAACAGATGCACAGACCCATAGTCAAACATTAGGAGGAGCTTAGAGAATCCTGGGAAAGAAGGGGAAAGGATTGTAGGAGCCAGAGGGGTCAAAATCACCACAAAAGAATAAGGAGGAAGAGGAGGAAGAGGAGGAGGAGAAGGAGAGGAGCGAGAGGAGGAAAAGGAGGAAGAGAAGAAGGAGAGGAGGGGGAAGAGGAGGCAGAGGAATAGGAGGAGGAGGAGAAGGCAGGGGATGGAGGGAGGACCTGGGGAGTGGGGAGGGGGAGAGGAAGGGGAAGCTGCTGTCAAGCAAAAAATTTAAAATTTAATATTATTTTTTTAGGGCAGGGGAAATGGCTCAGTAGTTAAGAATACCTGCTGTTCTTCCAGAGTACCAAGATTTAGTTCCCAGCACCCACTAAGCTGAACATAACATTTTGTAAGACTATTTCCACGCGATCTGACACCCTCTTCTAGCATCTATGAGTAACTGGCATGAATGAAGTATATACACGTTCATACAAAACCTTCATAATACATGAATAAATAAGTCTTTGAATTAATTTTAAATATTGGTTATTTTTACAATTCATAGATGATATTTCAATAAAGTTCTTTAAGAAACTTAATGGCTGTGGCTAAAGAGATGGTTCAGCAATTAAGAGCACTGAATGCTCTTCCAGATGTCCTGAGTTCAATTCCCCGCAATCACATGGTGGCTCACAACCATCTGTAATGGGATCTGATGCCCTCTTCTGGTGTCTGAAGAGAGCGATGGTGTACTCATATACATAAAAAAAATAAATCTAAAAAAAAAAAGAAATTTAATGGCTTAAATGTTTACCATGGAATTTAGCTGTGGATTATAAACAAATCTAATTTGAATTAGTGTTATGAGCATATTTTTCTACCTCAATTATACAGCATTTCTGGGAGTACATATAGAAGAATATGATAGGTTCGCTCAAAGACTGAAGATTAAATAAATACATCGTATGGCCCTAGGGCAGGTACAATGGAAGGAAACTGTCAGAGCCCATTTGATCACAGAGCACTCATTGCAGCCTCTGCAGAGACAGCAGCTCCACTCAGGCTGGGGTTGCGTGTTCCCATCAGCCTTTCTGCTTCCCAGGACACCCCCAGCAGAGGTTTTGCTTCTTGCTCTGGGTGACTGCAGATTCGGGGCTGATTGCTTGTTGTGGCCTGCTGATTGCTTCATTGAAAGGTTTTAATTACATTGTCTTCAGAGTGAACAGTATACCATGCATGATATTTAGTAATGAGGTGAGAGAAGGAAAACATAAACTTCCAGGTAAGGTGATTTGCATAATTCATTGCGAGCACAGGAAACACCGTCATATTAGGATGGTACACACAGCTAATTACAAAATTATATTCCATCTGCTAGCACAAATTGTGGAGTCAGGGTATTTAAGTCTCAACAAGTCGCTAAGTGGTTGAGCCTTGGAATGTGTTTTCATCTTTACCAGACACTCCGACTTTGTCTGGTGTCTGGTGGCTGCCACTGTGTAATTAATGTGCTTTCTTTAGAGTAGCGGAGGCAGCAAGAGGAGGATTATCTCAGGTGTATCAGACACTGCGCCACACATACACCCAAAACAGTACAGCGAGTTAGGCTTCGTTTGATTTTCTTTCCCTGGTACAGCTAAAAAAGAAATAAAGAAAAAGAAAAGATACTTAGCTCAAGTGCAAATTCCAACCCAAAGGTATAGAAAGGATCTATAGAGTCTATAGCATTTACAAACACACAAGTTTGCAAAAACTATGAGCTAGCACTAGTGATGTCCTTCTAAGTCTTAGGAAGGGCGCCGGGTGTTCTTGCTTTTTCTTTCAGTGATTTCAAGGGCCTGGCTGATTTCCTTAACGCAGAAACCTCTGTGGTCTGTTTTTAGCAGTCAGGTAGCTGATATATGTTGAATACATCCGAAGTTAATTCACAGAGGTATCTGCAAAGCACATGAAAAATTGTTTCTGATCACTAAGCTCCCAAATTGGGGCATGAAGAGTAAATCCCTCAAGGCTGACGCGGTGTCTCTGCTAGATTTATGAAATCTGAAAGAACTGGGGAATCAGGTAAAACAACGCTCTCGGCCTCAGGCAAAGTGTCCTGGGATGCCCTCTGACTCTCAACACTTGTGATCATGCCTCAAGATGTCTCCAGAGCTCAACAGCTCTGCAAAGAGGACCATGGTAAATCCCAGGAGACAGTCCAGGTGCTCCTCCAGCTTTCAGGGACAGATGATCCCCACCCCAAACCAGTCTGCATTGTCGCTTAGAGAAGGTTGGTTAATACCAGTCTCTTCCAGAACACGGTGCTACAGTATCAGTCAATCCTGGTCCATATTAAGGTTTCCAGTAATAATCAATTAAATGTGTAGTTAAGGACCAGTTAAATGACTTGGCAGGCAAAGGTACATGTTGCCAAACTGACGACCTGCGTTCAATCACCAGAATGGACATAGCAGGAGAGAATCAACTCCTACCGGTTGTCCTACCGGTTGTCCTCCCGCTTTCACGTGTGCACAATTCTGTGTGTGTACACGCATACACACACAAACACATACACAAAAATACACAGATACATACACATACACACATGTACATACATGTACACACAGGTATACACAAGTACACACAAATATACACACATATGCACACACATATACACATACATATACAGATACACACATGTACACACAGGTACACACAAAGATCAAACACACATGTACACAGACGTACACACACACACAGATACACACACATACAGATGTATACACACACATACACACACACACACACACACACACACAAACACAATCTTCAAGGACAGTTACTTGACCACGTGAGTACATTTAAACATTTATGGATATGTGGGCATGTTTAAATTTGAGCCAGTACCCTTATAAAACTGTTATTTGATGAGAGCAGAGTTACACAGACTCACACATGTGCACACATATACAAGTACATCTACACACATAAAATATACTAAATAAATGTGATTAAACACTTTCTTTAAAATCTGTAGTTAGTAGGTGGAACAACAACAGGAACTAACCAGTACCCCCGGGGTTTGTGTTTCTGGCTGCATATGTAGCAGAAGATGACCTAATCGGCCATCAGTGGGAATAGAGGCTCCTTGGTCTTCCAAACTCTATATGACCTAGCACAAGGCAAGGCCTGGGCCAAGTAGTGGGAGTGGGTGGGTAGGGGAACAGAGGTGGGGGGAGGGGTATGGGAAACTTTCGGGATAGCATTTGAAATGTAAATAAAGAAAATAATAATAAAAAAAAATCTGTAGTTAACATCATGCAGAAAAAGAAGAAAATACTATGTATATAGGCAGATACAGGTATATGCCCAATGATAATTTCGACACTTAACTATGTCGATTGATGAGAAATTACTTGATAACCTCTAAGTTTCTGCTCAAATTTGGGATCTGGATAGAGGTCATTCTCTCTATCATTTTGATCCTAAAAATAATTCTGAGTTGGAAAAAAGAGCAAATTCTAAAAATTGAGGAGTGAAATTTAGTTAGGATGAATAAAAATAAGTTAACGTCACTGTAAAAAGGTTTATGGCCCAAGATCAAGAGATGAACTATAAAAAGCACTTAAGGCTATAGGATAATGGGTGATATAGCCACTGATCATGTGTGCTGTCTTCATTTAAGTGCTAAGCAGTTTACAGGTATCACATAACTCAATACTCAGAGTTCTCTATGAGAGGGAGAACAGAAGTTACACGAAAGGATAAGGAGATTGAAACTCAGAGGGCTTCAGTAGCCTGGTCAAGGTCACACAAGAAAATAACATGGGACACCATGTACCAGCAGCAAACTTGGCTCACCCATATGCTTGTCTCTTACAGGATATGTGTACCTGCTTCTAGTCAGGGTGTGAACCAGCCCTTAGTACACACCTTTAACCCCTATGGCTGAAATACAGACCACCCTTTATACTCACCTCTAATCCCAAACAATGGAGGGAAAGTTTTAGAGACAGATTGAAGAAAGAAAGAGTTAGACACTGGTAAAGACAGAATGAGCAAGAGAATGAGAAGGAGCCGGAAGATGAGAAAAGATTCCTAGAGTTAGTTTGAGGCCAAGCAGAGCAATTCAGAGGCCAAGAGAAAAGGCAGATTGAATCATTCTGGGAGCCAGAACAGCTGAGTGGAACCATCCAGCTAGAGTTCAGAAAGAACAAGAAATGGTGAAGTTATTCAGCAGCAACTCTCAGAGGCTGAAAACATTTGAGGCCTAGATTAGATTGTATAGAGGCTGGAAGCTTCCAGAACTGGACCTACGTTAGTAGACGGAGGCAGTAAGCCTCCCAGACAACAATTAATTCAGGCAGATAAAAGGTACTTTTACACTTGTCCACAAGGCCATATTGACTGTCAAAGATGCTAAAGTGTGATTTGTCCCTTTGCAGGGTCAATACAGCTAAATACTGCGCTAGAAATCCTAACACTATTCAGTACACCTTGACTCTTGATGACATTATAGTTATGTAAACTATAGCAGCTCCATAATGAGAAAGACTAGATAAAGAAAATAGAGTCAAAAAATTTTAGGAGGTTAAGAACGTGATAGTGCCCTCGAATGGCCACCCCATGGACTTAGAACTGACACATGTAGTGTTGTTGCATCCTAGGACATGTCTTAGGAGCTAGCAGAAAACCACATTAGCAATTCAAGCATCCAAAATTAGAAAAGACTAATAAAACATCTTGAAGTCAATTCCTCTCTGCAGAAAAAAAATCACAGGAAGTTAGATGGGGCTGACTTGTTCGGTAGATGTGCAGGAAGTTATTTCTCCTGTTCTGGAATTCACAACTATTTGCCAATGAGCTACTTCTTATCAGAACAAATGAGAATGCTAAAGCTATGATTTGATGAGCTAAAGGTCAAGGTGTTTTTTTTTGTTTTGTTTTGTTTTGTTTTTGTTGTTGTTGTTGTTTTTTTTAAATAGCTCACATGCAGTCTTTCTTTGCATCACGGAATGTTAGCCATATCCCCACCATTTAACTGAGGAAAGAGAAAAGGTAAATGTTGAGGGAAATATCAAAAATGAGCCCACACATTCCTGCTCTAGTGCCAGCACTGGAGGGCCACAACACTACGCCCCAGCAGGGTCCCACCAGCTCTGTCCCACATTCCAGTAACCAAATTGAACCTCCAACCTTGAGGTCAGATATCACAATACCCAGTAACCCTGTAAAATCAAAACTCTTAAAGCTTATAGTTAACCAATCCGATTTATGTATCAATTAAGTCACAATTTACAAGATGCCAATACAATAATTTCAGAGCCAATTGATAATGATAAAAGCTTTATCCCAATTATTTCAACCTTATGATATCATAACTACCTGTGGCTAGTTCAAGCCACGCTGGTTCTGCCTTCTTTCTCCTTCTTCCTCTCTCTCCTGAGACACTGCCCATGCGACCCTTAGTGCCGCCTCCCTTTTCCCTGTCCAATCACAGGCCTCCTATGCACTAACATAATTAGACAGGAAAATCCTGCTACTGGTAAAACAGCCAATAATCACCAAACAAAAAGGGCAAGCGCATGATAGAACAGACGCCTCTGGTGCTTGGAATGACAGCTGCTCTCCGCCAGTCCTGCCCGTTTCCATGCAGATACCTTGAGATTCACCAGGCTGGTGCCATGACAGAACATGCTAACACCTTACCTTCAGAAGTACTCCCAGGTCTATTCCCAGACATTTCAAGAGTATCAAATTAAAAGCTGCGTCTTCGTAAGCTCACATCACTTATCCTTCAAGCATAATTTGATTTGTTTTTTATTTTATTGTATCATTGCTTTCCAAATAAAAAGGCTATGATATAATTTGCTATAATTCAATTGTTGGGAGAGCAATGCTAGTTACAGTGAACTGAATGTTCATGTGCCTCATTTGTATTGGCAAAGTAAACATTTTTGTATAAATTTTTTTTCTCTGTTGAGATCTGGCCTTTGGTCTGTAAATGTCATTTCTTTTCGCATGTCTGCTTTTGTGTGTTCTGCTTTTGTAAGGTATATATATATATTCAGTCAGCTTTCCCTGATGCCCTGACAGTAACTGCTATAAATTAGTGTCATTTGAATTCAGTCTCAGTATGGTTTGCTCCTTGGGCATCCTTAAAAAGTGAAATATGTCTTCTCCTGCAAGTCTGCTGTTATCACTTCAGACTGTACCTGGGTCCCTGGAATTGTACTGAGACATGATAATTAGACCAGGCAAATTCATGAACTACACTGCACTTATCATGAACCATACTTCACTTATCCACTATAGGAGGAGTTCCTGGCCTTACTTTTCCCGACAATGCTGTGCTGAATGTCCCTTAAACATCTTGTGAGCCATGGAGAATATAGTGTATATCTTGGTGGACTGAGAACACTGAGAAACAATCTGAATCACATCACGATTATCATCTTAAGATTCTCACAGTGGCAGCTATCACAACACTGTAGCAGTCTTAGTGTCATTGTTGTTACTGTAATGAAATACCTGTGCCGGCTACTTTATAAAGAAAAGAGGTTTATTCTGGCATATGCTCTTGGAGTTGCAATACCCAAGGGGCATTGATGGGCTCTGCTACCAGGATTTGTATCACATGATGGTTTCTTTTAGTTTCTTACAAGAGCTAGCAAGATCTAAGTCGAAGGATCAAATCTAATCCCAATTTCTTCCCAGAGGACCCATCTTTAAACGTGATAGTCAGATAAAGTTATCCTCTGAGGCCACTTCAGCTCCTGTGTGAGTTTAGGGACCATCCATATTCAAACCACACAAACAACGAGGCGCGCAGCTGAGATTTCTCTTCTTCTTCTTTATAGACAACACTGAATACCAAAGGCCTTGCAAAGCTGATTGGTTCAAATGGGACGTCTTAGTCCTAATTGAACTGAATCCGCAAACCTCCAAGGAGGGGTTCTGTCTTCTACCTTGAAGCTTGTACAGCAATATCCTTTGCCACTTTCCAGTTGGAAGCCAAGTTCTTTCCTACTTCATTTGTATTGTTTCCCTATTTACTCTGAGAATTAATTTCTCCTGCTAAATAGCCATTTCTTCCAGTCACTAAATGGATTTATATTGAGCAAGCATTTGCCTTGAGGATTTCCCCCCCCCTCAATGGATAAAATGCTTAAGAAAATGTTTCCTTCCTCAGTGTCACTAAAACCCCCTCCTACAAGTCTCCATTCCACCTCCAGTGAGGCTGTGCTACAAGTTACAGGTTAACGTCACCTCAGAAGTCCCTGTGCAGGAAAATGATTTCAGGGCAGTTGGTGTTCAAAGGATATGGAGTCCTTGAGAGACGAGGCTCAGTGGGTGATCCGTAGTAAAGAGAACTCTGCCCTCAAAGGACATTTGTCATTTTCAGTGGGTTTTGGTCAGTTCTGAAGAGAAGGCTGTTAGAGAAGCCCCGCTCTTCCGCTATCCACTGTCTGGTGTCCTCATTAGTGGTTTTAGTTAACACTTCCACCACGGCCTTCTGCAATGATTGATGAATGGAGGATTTCCCCCACATCAGAGTCAACATCAGCACCATGCTCACTCAACCTCTAAAAGTGTGAGCTAAGTAAGTTTCTTTTATTTCATTGGTGGCCTGAGTCGGATGTTTTGTTATAAAAACAAAAGGCTAAATAGTGCAGATTGTCTGCCACATTTAGTTCTTTAAAACAGAAGCTCAATAGGGTTGTCAAACAGCAAGCCGAGTTTCTATGCAAGTGTATTGTTGTTGTTTTTCATAAATCCAAGGTTACATATATTCATGGTTCTACTCTCTGGACTCTTCTATACCAACCATATGCTTGTTTATTAATAAAGAAATTCAGATTTTGTTTTACTATGAATGTTTTTCTATTATTTCCGAAGAAGAAACTCTGATGTTTCAATTATATACCAAATATCAGATGTCTACATTCAAACACTGGCTTCGGTGTTTCATAATATCTAATGATGGCTTTACATTTCTGGGAACACTGTAGCCATATTAAAAGAAATAGCATTGCCACTAAAAAGCAATTCAAGCATAGTCACTGATAAAGACTCTCCTCATCATATTTATCCTAAAGAATAAGCTTTCTGATACACAAAAATATTAGTAAGACTCACAGACTTTCTTTAAAAAAAAAACTACTAAAATGCAGTGCTAAGACTCATGTTCCTTACTTTAAAATAAAATGGACAAGTTGATGTTGAAGGTCTGTTTAAGCTCTAAAATTTTTATGAGACTATCAAAGTCACCCAAATAGAAATTTCAGTGAGAAAAAGGCAATTTCCTTGTCTCCATTTTTGGACAAATTTCCTAGAAGGAAGGTTTTGGCTGTGCATTCACCTTCATGCCTTGCCTTGGATGCCATGAGGAGACCAGCTGAGGCATCGGCAACATCTGTCCCTGCAGAGGTTCTTAACAATGAAAGAAGCAAGCTGACACAGAAGAATGAGACCCATGTGCAGTTAATGTCAGCAAAGGATTCACGACAGAGAAGAAGCAATTCGGTGAGACGGGAGCACGGGGGGGATGAGACCCACATCATAAACCGTATCAGCGTCTCTATGGTAATAGTCGTGTTATCGCTATATGTGTGTTTTCAACATTGCTCATAATGTCACTTAAGAAAATCCTGATCATTTGCAATTAAATAGTCCTCCCTCCTCCCGCAAGACAAACGTATCTTCAGATACCATCAAGAGAATCCACGTTGACTTTTGAAAATACAGAATATTTTATTTGGAACCAATTAGAAACAGTTTCATTATCATAATTAAGAAGTGGGAGGACTGGGGCCAGACACAGCTTGGCCATGAAAAGTACCACTGCTCTGGTCCCTGCCATGCAGGGTATGTGGTTCACATCTCTGCAGCTCTAGCTCTACGGGATCTCATGCCTTCTTCGGTCATATACTGCATTCATGTGCAAAATCCACCCATACACACATACACATAGTTAAGAATATAAAATCTGTAAAAGACAAAGGACAGGCTATTACACAATCACTAGAATGTGTAAAACGAAGAGCAATAACAACAGATCAGTCCAGGTTATGAAAAAGTGACCCAATATTGCTGAGAATCCATCATAGCACAGCCATTGAAAAAGTAGCTAGGTGGATGGATAAAAATTAAATATGCACTAGGTATGCCCAGAAATTACAGTTCTATCGTAAGCATCTATGAAATACTTATTGTTGCAAAGACGTGGGTGCAAATGTCTGTAGAAATACTAATTGTTTCACAGTTTCCAAAGAGCAATGATATAAATATTCATTTGGTGGTAAGTAAGAAAACAAAACATGAACTTATTCTACAAATTGAATGCTACTTAGCACCTGAGAGGAGTGAGCCATCCATGCCTAAACAGAAGGGCCCAGAAGCAGTGGTAAGGAGAAATAAGTGTCTCTATTTTTTCCTGAAACTTCTGGGAAAGCAAAGGTAGAGAGGGAGGCAAAGGTTATATCAGTGGCTCTTTATGACTTGGCGCAGATGCAGGATTCACTTGCAAATGGCATAAGGGAGCAGTGTAGAGCAATGAGGAAGTTCTAAATGAGGACTCTAGTAGAAAGCACATCAGTGATGGCCATCAATACGCTCTAACATCTTCTTCCCAGTGTGCCCACCATAGTTAGTATGAACTGATTTTTCAAATAAAGCTATTAAAAACAAACACAGACCATCTACACGGAACAGAACAAATGCGGAAGCATTTTTCCAGTGAAGACAAAAGGCACCCTCACAATAAAACACCTTGATATCTTCCCTTCTGCCGCCATCATCAGATATACCACCCAAAGTAGGGTGGTGAATGGACAGAAGGGTCCAGAGCTCTCTTGAGGGCACAGTTTTTGAACCAGAACATGGAAAGGTTGAATGCAGTGGAAACCTGCATGACTTGGGCACTTAAGACAGGATCGGAATAAGTGAAATGGCTTCATGGTTAGAGAGAAAGCTATAGAGAGAAACAAAGAAAAGGAAAGCTATGAAGTTCCTTGTTGTGGCCAGAACTAACTACAAACCCTCACATCTAGTGCGATCAGGAAAGGGAAGCACAGTAGAAGCACAGGGAGTAAAGTACTCAAGGAGAGTCAAGCATCAACCTTGGGGACGTCCGCAGAGGGGAAGGCAGTAATGGAGTCTGAACACTGTTCAAGTGGCCACAGAGACTTAATACAGAGAAGTAAACATCACAAAAAGAGTTCTGCTGATTTATTAGAAAGAGTTCAGCACCTCGGACAGTGCCTCGTTCCCCCTCAGTCTCTTCACTGGTTCTTCAGTTCTGTCCTCAAGCTCTTCAGTAATGATCAGGTAGTCATAGTTCTCCATATTACGCTATGCCTCTGAGATTTTCACAGTGTAGAAGACAGACCAAGAAGATAAGGATTACCTTTGTGGTGGGGAAGAAGCACAAAGCATCTTAGCATGAAACGACTCAGACAGTATGCACACAATGGCCAAAGGAGTTGAGGAAGAATCACAGGACATTATAATGCTAAGGAAACATGGAAGAAATGAACCAAATACAGATGTGAGATGAAAAAGAAAAGAAATATCAAGGTGTGGAGAAGGGAGGTGAGGGAGAGAGGGAGAGAGGGAGGAAAGGAGGAAGGAAAGAAGGGAGGGAGGGAGGGAGGGAGGGAGGGAGGGAGGGAGGGAAGAAGGAGAAAATCCAGAGTAAGATTTTCCTACAGGTGTAGCCCATGGTATCAGATTCCACGAATATATCAGGTGTGTTAAGAAGTATTAGAGACCATTACTTTTAGCCAACAGGAGATCATGAACTTTGATGAAAATTTTAATGTCATACTGCAGGCAGGAGTTGAAGGATCAATAAAGAAAAACTAAGCTAGAGAGAGATTTAATAGAGCTCCTTTTAAGACATTTGATGGTCAGTGCAAGGAATGAGTAGTGAGAAAGAAAATAAAATGCTTCAGTGTAGAGTTGAGGTAGGGTTTTGCTAGGCGCTTCAACGGGAACCTGCAGCTTTAAGAAGAGGAATGGTTCTGATTTTGAGGAAAAGGAAAGTACAGAACCAAGGTTCAAATTAATTACATCACAGAGTGACCGTGGGTGTGGTTCAATGTCACCTTTAAGGAGGGACAACCCCTCAGTGATAAGTAAGGAGTAGAACAAGCAGAAACTGAAGTCCTAAGGTTACCTACTGAGCACATAGGGGCAGGCAGGGCTTGAAGAGTGGAGTTCAGGGGACAGGGCTGGAACAGAAGATTGGAGTCTAGAGAAATGGGGATGGAGTAGGGAAGTGAGCCCAGGGAAAAGAAAAGTGAACCGAGAAATGAGTCAAAAAACCAAGGACACAACAACAGATCAGTTGCAATAGAAAAGGATGAAAATCAACATTCCCCAAGAGTTGCTTCAGATGATAATAAGCTATAACATTGATTTCTACCACACTCTAAATTGACAACAGTTCATTTTCAAATTTCCCTCGACATTTCCATCAGACCTCAAATCCTTAATTAAATGTGCACATTTTATCCCCTATATTCCCAAAATGATGTGACCTCATCTTCCTGTCCCACCACAGAGCAGTCTACCCATTACAGGCAGGAAAGGGTGTGCTTAAACACTAACTGGGAGTGGACATCTTTTCACATGGTGTAATGGCTTTGTTGATCTTTCCTTGTGTGCCCACTACCTGGGGAACTTAGGGTTGCTCCTGCCCTGACTCCTTTTTATGATCTCTCTTCCATTTATTTTATATCGTATATCAAAATTATACCATAAATATAATTTTTCTACAAACACTTTCAAACTTCTCAGACCTTCCCCAAAGGAATGGCTTATCCCCCCCTTTTTTTTTTACTACCCATGATTGAACAGAGAAAACTAAAAATAACAAAACAAAAATCCAGCACCTACCTATTTTAACCTGTTTATAAGTTGGATACAAGACACTGTAATAGCTAACCCTTGTCAATCTCAAGCCTGCCCCTACCCAAGCATATGTGCACACCACAGTATCTGGAGACATCATTGCATTCATGTCACCTTCCTTTGGGAATCAAAACCTCTAGCACAGTAGGAAGTAATTATGTAGGAAGGATAACAGTATGCTTCCACATCCGTGTACATCATTGTCACAAAAGATACTTTGGGTCCTCAGTAACTATGGAAATTAAATATTTAGTAGTAAGATAATAGAGAACTGCAGTGGTGTTGCCCAGATAGCTGAGCTATGTGTACAGTTAGGTAAGGTACATCAGTACAGCTCCCATCAGTAAGTCTTTTTACCCTGTGGTAGCTCTCATCCTCCAACACAACTTCGACAGCTAACTCTACTGCCCAGAGAAACAGAATGCTGTTAATCAAAGGATACCAGGTACAATGCACGAGATACTTCTGAGACATTATAAAGTGTGTCATCTCGGAAGCAGCCAGAGCGCAACCCTTTGGAGCAGATCTATTTATCAGCATGCCCAGGGAGCGAGCTTACAGCTTGGCACATTGGTGTTGAATGGAGCATGAAGAAGGAGTGGAGGAGGTCACATAAATACTAAGCGATGACCTTCCATTTGGGAGTTAGAGGCAATTCCTCACGCACGGTTTTATGCCATTAGAGTTTATTTCTCTGGGTTCCAAGGTGCAGGTGGATTGTAATACGAGTGAATAATATCTGAAAAATTGTGACAAGAACAACTAAACACAACAAAACTCATAGCTACTAGCAAAAAATAAAAATAAAAATAAGGCAGATGGCAGAATAACAGATTCAGAATAACAAGGCTGGCCATTTCACTTAGCAGTTCATAGCCTTTGTAACTTTAAAAGTATCACCCTAGAATACTTAACTTTAACCTCACACTTTACCTCATAATTTCTCCGCTTAGAAACATCTACCTTAATCTTTCTACTTACAAATGCATACTGAACATTTGAAAACACTATAATAGAAAAAAAAAAGTGTTTATGGTCCTAAATAACCTGAGATACTTTGCAATGAAATGATCAAGCATAACCCAGGCCAGTGGCAACAATGTTGTATTAAAACCTGTCCTGCTGAAAGCAGAGCACAGATGCCCCAAGATCAAATGTGGAGGCCACCCATATTAGCTGGCCTCAGTAAATCAAACTTGAAAAACATTTTTTATCTTGTGATTATGGAAACAAATAACTAACAGGCAATGTCGACCCCGTTCCACTTGCTGCTGAGTCTTCTTAGCTATATTAACTGGTTGTGTGTGGAGTGTTTATGTGTATGTGGGCGTGCACTCACCATACACCTACAAGGAAATCAAAGAACTGCTTTCAGGAGCTATATTCCATGGATTTAAATGAGGTCATCAGTCTCGATGGCAAGGGCTTTTATCCACTGAACCCTCAAGCTGTCACTACTGCAGACTTTTACATGCAGAAGTTGATTTTACATAAATGGCTTAATATTTGTTTATCAAATATTTACTTAGTGTGAATTCTATCACTTTAGACTCAGAACAACAGCACTGGAAGTATGCGTAGCTTAGCACAATGCTGAGCAATCATTTCTAACTAATTCTGAACATTATGGTATTTGTAAACCCCCTCCCTCAATATTGATCATTAAAAGCCATCTATTGATGCCTTTCATGAAGTAACTTTGTAAACAGTGCATTCATTTATTAAACTGCTCCTACAAAACTGTCATTTCCAATTTCTCATTCATGCCTAGTTTGGTCTCTTGTCCTTCACCAAAACCATTAGAGAGTGACTGAATCATGGTGTCGTGAAACTGGATGAGCCCTTAGAGATCATCCTATCTAAGCGTCACTTTATAGACTAGGACTTAAGGCCTGGGGAACTGATGTAAATTGGATGCAGGATTAATCTGCTTAAGAAAAGTAATACCTTGTAAGAAGCCATCAGTAAAATCTAATGTAAAGAACTGGTCTCCAAAGTCTTTGATTTTAATGAGAAAAGATAATAGCATCTCTTTTTTTCAGTAAAATGAATTAGTTTGGGTTTATTAAAGTTTTAATATATTCTCTCAACTTTAGATTGGTTAAGGCAGACCAGAAGAAGCATTCCCTTTTCTTCTCTGCCCTTCTGGGAGTTGGACAGCTCAAGACTACACAGAAACATTTCTTTTCCTTATTTTATAACTAATTCGTTTGCCTCTAGGCAGGACCTCATTCCCAAATCTTCAGTTTATGACCTCTTACTAGAGAACTCAGCTGTTTCAAACCCTAGTAACAATACAGTTTTGGTATATCAGCATATGGCTACCAATCTTTCATTTTTCTTATGATTATGCTTTTATTTTAAATTTAAAAATGACATAAGAATTGACTATTGTCAAATGGATAGTTGTGTGTGTGTGTGTGTGTGTGTGTGTGTGTGTGTCTTACTCATTCATTCATACAAACATACAACCATGAAGCTATCTAGTTACTAATGGTTTTGTTGATATTGTTTTAATTTGTTGCTGTGTTGAATAGCACACTCAAGGCCTTGTACGTTTTAGACAAAGGCTCGATCACAAAGTTAAATGCTCAGCCACTATGAATACTAATACCAATGATAATAATATACTTTATCACTGTCAACTTAAAAAAAAAAAAGAAAAAAATTCCTAAGCTGGTTGAGCTTCTCCATTGAAGGTGAGATCCTGAGAAGTCAGAAGATAGACCTTTTGCAGGAAAATAATGTGAACCAATAATTCTTTCCCTGGGGCAATTAAATTTTGTTTGTCATAGCTCTAGTGAGATGTGCTAGTCACAGAATCATTAATGGCTCAGGCTAAGGCCAGCAGAGAAAGACACAGGAGGGATTATTTAGAGGCCCGGCTATGAAGAGGAAGGATAACAACACGGGTTACTCCTTAACACCACTGGTCTCAAGCAACTCTGCTTCTTACATGGGCTTCTTAGAAGACAGTTATGCCCATCACAAATCTACTTGAATAAACCGAGGTAACAACTGATTCAAGGGATTTTTGAAGTTTGAGCACACGGACTAAATAACACCTGGACAAACTTTAAATATTCTAAAAGAGCAGGTGTCTAGTAGCCCCCAGAGAGAACCATTTCCCTGAAGAGTAGACTCTTTGTAGCTGCACCTCCTCTCTAAGGCAACACCATCACTGTTCTGTGTGAAGCCAACAAATGGATTACAGAATCTCTGAAAGGCAAATGCACCCTAAGAATCCGTTAAGGGGGGGGGATATTACAAGTATCATTCCAAAAATTATTTAACTATAGAATCTGTTTTTCCCCAGAGCAGTTAGTAAGCTTAGGGTTTTACAGAACAGTTTCCTTTCTCAATGTGGAAATAAAACAGAAATCATATACGTTCAAACTCCTAACAGTGGTTTGAATGAATTCTCCTTGAGGATGGAGGTTTTCCAAAGAAAGGACAAGGCACCAGAGCCCACCAGAGCAAGAACAACTTGATGCAAGACCCTAAGAAGTTCAAAAGAGGAAAGTGAACCGGAACAGAGGAGAATCCGGCAGCGCACTTTTTCTCACATACACAATGCAAGACACAGGAAATAGCCGGGACAGAGTCCGTGAAGATGTTGGAAGAACAGACAAACTTTAGGGCCAGGGGTAAAGTCTCCTTGTTCAAAAACCACATTACAGACTGTCCTGTCACAGACTGTCCTGTCACAGACTGTCCTGTCATCCAGGTGCTTTAGCCTGCTATGGAATCATGAACAAACAATTTAGGAAGCAATTGTGAAAGAAAGGAAAAAAAAAAAAAACATTAAGTGACTCATACCGTTGACGGTGACTTTAATATGCACATAAATTATACACAGTCACAGGCTGTCTTTTCTCATCACTAATTATATTAAGACTTATTGAAGACTTCCCTAACGAAGGCACTTGCCTCAGTGTAGACAGTTTTGCAGAACCATGAGCAAGTCCCCAGCAATTAGCAATTCCTCAGGTTGTCATGCACACTGGGTTTGTGCCCCTGACACTTCATGTTGATATATAGTTATGCATATAGATGCAGACTTAAGAGTTTTAAAATTTTTTTTTTAAAAAAGGTAACCACAAAATGTGTTCCTGCGTGTGACTCACAGGACTTGAGTGTGCATCCCTCTCCCCAAAGTGACAAGCTCCCACCACAGCCAAAGGGAGGAAAGGGGGGTACTTAGGAAGCCTTATGTAAAATGTGGTACAAACTGCATGGCCTGAAGGAAAGTACACAGACCGCCTCTTCAGTCAGCCCAGGAGCCATCACTAAGGCAGGGAGGGAAGAGAAAGAAAATGAAGGGGGCAAGGAAGAGAAGCAAACCATGTTGATGCTTTTCATGAGCTGACCGGCAAGGAATCCAGCACAAGGAGCAACACTGGCTGAGAATACCTCTGACACATGAATGAGTCATTTTAAAAGTGGGAGGGTCGGAAGCTGGGTAGATAAGTCCTCAGTCTACGGTGTATACTGCTGTTACAGAGGATGCCACTTCAGTTCCCAGCAACCACACCAGGCTGCTCACGATGGCCTGAACTCCAACTTTAAGGGGTTCGATGCCTTCTTTTGGCCTTTATGGGCATGTGCACACACATGTACCTACTAACACATGCACATACACATGCACATGCACACTCACATAAGGAAAAAAAAAACAAAAAAGTCAATTTTCAGATTACTGCCAAAGAGAAATATGTCTTTCATATATTTTCTAATAAATGTAAGAAATGAAGGTATTTTCTAATGCAAATGTTCAAATATTAACGAGCCATTCTTAAAGCATAATGTGTGAGTTTAGTCCCACCCCAGATATTTTCAACTAGCTCATTAAGAAGACTAAGTCTGTGTTTATATCACAGACATCAGAACTACCTTGCAGTTTTCTGTTCTGATTCTACCCAGTTCACATCTGGAACCAACCTATGATGTCATTTGGCAGAAACGGAAGTTTCTTTAGTACCCTTTGGGATGTAGCTTCTTAAACCACCAGATGCTATGGTGTTGGACCTTATTCAGCCAGATACTTAGTCCTAGTCAGGAAGCCTGAGCCGTTGCTCGAGTTTAGAGACCTGTCTTGTTCACTTCCCGACTGGACTGACTCAACACAACCTGCTCAAGCCTGCCTTTGCCTAGATACCACTGATGTAGAATAACTTTATTGGCTCTTCCAGGCACCCCATACCCTCCATCACCCTTCTCCGCCCCCTACTGTCATCTCACTCCCCCACCTCCTTCCTCAACCCTATTTAAACAAAAAACGGATACAATAAAATGAATTCCTGCTTTGACAGACTCCCAGCCCGGGTGTGTTTGTTTGAGGCCAGAATGCTCACCATTCTGCTCAGCCTCAGAGAGACTCAGCTTGGACCCGACACTATGGTTTCTATTACGAGGGAAATCAGGACTGCCCCTGTGTGGGAGACAAAAATGGGGTCCTGCGTCCGCTCGGGGCTAGGGTCACTGGGCAGGACGCAGGAAGTCTGACTGTGCTGCAGACCCCATGAAACCCCTGGGTGGGCATTGGCCTGTGAGAAGCCACGGGATCCTGCTCCAGGAGTGAGGAGAGGCACAGTCTGGGGTCCCCTCAGAATTGTTAGAGTCGGGCTCCGACTCTCGGGCACCACAGACCACTGGGTACCTCGGAAGAGCTGGTTCTGGGGTCCCTGGGCCACACGGAGGCTAGGAATGACAAGTTCTAGGTCTCGGACATCCCAGATGCCACTGTATATGCGGAAGAGCTGAGAACGAAATGAGAACCCTCAGGTGGACTCTGGCCTGGGGGGCTGAAGGAAAAGGGGCAGGAAGGAGAGCTCTGGCAAGTTACTATGGGGAGGAGAGTCCTAGGCTAGCTCACCTGGCTAGCTGGGCTGGTGGGCATGGATGGAGCACAGGGAGGCTTCTGGTGGGAGGCTCTTTAGAGGGAAACCTGCTTCGTTGCTCTAGCACAGAGGATCCAGATGAGAAGAGGCAGTCCATGGTTTTAAGGTGTTTACTGTAGAAAGGCAGAGAGAGTAGAAGAGTAGAGAAGCAGAGGGCAGCCATGGCCATGTGGAGAGAGGAGGGAAGGGAGTGGGGAGAGAGGGAGCAAGAGGGCAAGAGAGAAGAAAGAGAGTAAGAGAGCAAGAGAGGGAGGAGGGGGCAAGCAGCTCCTTCTATAGTGGAGTGGGCCATCCTAGCTGTTGCCAGGGAACTGTGGGGGTGGAGTCCAGACAGAATACCAGGAGCTTGGGGCATTGCCTACATGACTGATGGACAAACACCTCTCTGCAGGGGGCTGTGGGAGGCTCTAGATGTGACAGGAGCCAGGGGCTCAGGGGGTATGGCCGAACTCCTACCATCCTATGAAGGTGGAAGTCATCACACAGCTCTAGAGGTCTGTGCTTGACCTGGAACCAGGCTGTCTGTGCACAGCTTCACTGTCCATCACCTGTGATCCTCAAGTATATAATAACCCTTACATAAGAACCTTTCTATCTCACGTATATCATAACCCTTACATAAGAACCTTTCTATCTGCTTCTCCCATGCTTCAAATCTGTTCTTTAAATTGTTTTCATGAATTTCAGCTCTGGTTCATACCAGCTCATCCTGGATTTATTTTCTATGGTGAAGTATTTGGCTCTACTGGAGGGGAGGGCTTTGAAAACATACACACATGCACACACATGCACACTCACATATGCATACATGTCTGTATGTGCACAAGCCTTGATACCCCTCCACACATATATACACATATTCCATTCTCAGCTATGATTTTAGAATTCTGATCTCTCTTTATGGTTCTGGGGTTCTGAAACTCTGGCTCTGTAAGTAATAGTGTTTGGCCCCAAACCAGCAGGACCTAATTGTGGATCCCTAGAACCAAAGTAGGCCAGGTACAGTGTGTATATCTGCAATCCCACAACTCCAATGGCATGATGGGAGGTGGAAACAGGAGAATCCAAGGAATCTCCTATAAGCCGACTAGTGTGGTGAGGTGAAAGGCAAGAATCAGTATCTTATGTAGACTTAATTTCCATACATATGTCATGGCACATACACAGATGTACACACACACACACACACACACACACACAAATGCAATGATGTCCATCTTCAAGACTTCCTAGCTATTCAAGCACCCTTGGCTGCTAAATAGTCAATTTGATCAAGCAAGTCATTCTTTTATGAGTAATGAAACATCAGGTCAATAGGTGATACGGGAATGATAAGCCCAATCAGTCCTGCTGATCAATGAAGTAATAAAGGGACAGAGACACACAGCATGAAAGACAACATCCTTGACTTTTATCCAACCTGCCCTAAGTGTTTATACTTGACAAGGGATGGGTTCACAGAGCTGAGAGATTTCTTCTAGCAGCCTTGCATGGTTCCGGTTCATTCAGGGTACAGGATTTTGGAAGCCGTGAGCCATCCTAGCTTCCTGAATTTGTGTGTAAAGGATAAAGATTTTCAATTATTTAAGATTATAGCAAATGTGATGATGACATCTCCCTCAGATTTGTTCTGGTGTACGTTAATAACAGAAACAGCTCCAGACAAAGAAATCAGAGAAAACATGCCAGACTCCCCAGCTTTAGCCATTTAAAACTAGAAGAGACAGCAAATCTCTTTTAGCATCTACCTCCTTCTTAGAACAAGAACAAAGGGTATCTCCCCCACTCACAACATAATTGAAAGTATTCGTTTAGGCAATGTAAGCCCATTTACACAGTTAAAGATGATAAAGCTGATCACTGATTCCATTGCCTCCCTGGCAGCGTTCTCTTTATGGCACATAACAGAATCACCACTTTCTCTCTCACAAGGCTTAGGGCAATTGTTATTTGCTTTTCTCAGTGAATATTAAATTGTAGGAGCTTCACTGGTGAGATTAGAGAAATCATTTCTTAAAAGTGCGAAAAAAAAAAAAAAAGATGCAAAGTCTGGAAAACATATGTTAGCCATAGTTCCGCTCACCGAAAAGAGCTATGTCCGTTACGGGAAAGGGTATCCTCAACAACTGTGCTCAGAAAGCTGGACAGCCTTGTGCCGAACAGTGAAATCCAACAGAGCCTGCACTCTGTATGTACAACAAGCACAACTTTAATGTAAGACCGGAAACCACAGAATGAACAGGAAAGTAAGAAACTCTTGAAGATGGTTTTTACAGGCAATGTTTTCTCATAGGTGTCATCCCAGCTGCAAAACTATTGGTAAGGATATTGAAGACGATAACTCTCATACACTGTAAGTGAATGTATAAAATATTATAGCAACTGTGATGGTTGGTGTCAACTATCAACTGGGCAGGATCTAGAGTGTCCTAGGAGACAGTTTCGGGCACCGTTGTGAGAGATTACTTAGGTCTGTTAGCTACTGAGCATGCCTGTGGTGATGGTCTTAAGTGAATTATTTCAGGAGGACCTGTCCTCTGTGGCTGCCACCAGCACCTCCGATGGGATTCTTCTGACTGTATAACACAAGGCCATTTACCTGAGCACAACCACTCATCCCAACAACAAATGCAGTGTGACCCACTACATCAAGCTTCCATGGTACGCCTAGTATTCGTTATGGATTACAACCTCAAACCATGAGTCAGCATAAAGCCTTTCTCCATTGTGTTGCTTTGGTTAAAGATATTTTATCAGATCATCAGGAAAAACAACTATGACAGACACTAGGGAAAACAGTACCGAGAATCCAGTGGCCAAGTAACATTAAACACAGTGCCCTCATATGACTGGAGGCTCTACTTGGGGGATGCATCAAGTATACACGTAAAGGGCTCTAGGCAGAAGAGACACTTGCTTAATGGTCTTTATTACAGCACAATTTACAACACACATTATATACAGAACCAGTACATGAATTAATCGACAGATGAAAAGATAAATAAAGTTTAAATATTATGTATGTGCAACAGATTGTGATTCTGCCATTAAAAAAAAAACAAAACTACCGGGCATGGTGGCGCATGCCTTTAATCCCAGCACACAGGAGGCAGAGGCAAGCAGATTTCTGAGTTCGAGGCCAGCCTGGTCTACAAAGTGAGTTCCAGGACAGCCAGGGTTACACAGAGAAACCCTGTCTCGAAAAACAAAAGAAAAAAAAAAAAAAGAACAAAACTCTGTAATTCACAACTAAATAAAAGAATTGTAGGACTCCGCATTAAAAACAAAAACCAAACACACATGAAAAAACAAAACAAAACAAAACAAACAAGCAAACAAAAAATAAGAAAATAAAGAAAGGCAGATGGGGGAAATAATTATTTCATTTTATCTCTTACACGTGGAAGTCAAAAGTTGACATGAAAGTACAAACTACTAAGTATATGATTAATCTTCACTATCAACCTGGCTGGATTTAGATCATCATGGAAACATATCTCTTGGTGTCTAATGAAGGTGTTTCCAGTTGCTGATAGGGATGAACTTCTCATCAGAATTAAGTTCAGGGTGGAGAGAGACCACTTCTGTGCTCAGGAGGGCAAGAACACCAAGCTGGGGAGTGCACTTGACTTTAATTCTAAGGCAGGTGGTAACTGGGACTTCTCAGTGGTTGGAGTCAGATCCCACATGCATTTTCTACTGGCTAGTTTAAAAGAAAAAAAAAAATCTTTGCAAAGGAAATGAATGAAGGCAGGGAATTCTTGCCACTTAAGTCTGAACTTCCAGACTGTAGCAAACCTTTGTGCCAACAAGGCTTTTACCAGTCTGGGGGATTAAAAAAACTTGCATAAAAATCTTTCAAGGTGGAGGCAATAAAACGATTTTAATTCCTTGATGTAAATACAAGTGTTATAGCACTTGATAGAAAGGATTAATAGTTAATGTTTCTTCTATGTCTGACACTGTCCCAGGTCTCTATATACATAGAATACTCTTACAGCATTTATTCCTCTGTTTGCTGACTGGATACAATGTGTCCAGTTGCTCTTCTACAGCACTTGTTTTGCATCTGGATACAATGCAACCAGTTGCTCCATACTCCTATCACCAATAGCTCCCCTTAGTATGAGATAGGCTTTACCCCTTTATTTAAATTGAACTCTTAGTCCCTTAAACTGCTTTAATCTGGTACTTTGTTACACAGTGAGAAAAGTAACTAATGCACTTGGGAATGAGAAGTTGCTGGCCTAGATCAAGGAAGAAGAATGAGAAGGAGCAGGGTGGGCAAATATGATCACTATATGCTGTGCACATGTATTGGAGTTTCACAGTGAATTTCACAGTGAAATGCATTGATCTGTACAGTTAATATATGTTAACAACAGAACTGATAAGTAGTGGTGTGGATGAAAATGGCACTCATAGGCTCATTTGTTTGATTATTTGTTCTCCAGTTGACAGAACTTTTTGGGAAGATTTAGGGGTATAGATTTGTTAGAATAGGTGTGTCATGGGGGATAGGCTTCTAAGTTTTAAAAGGCTATGCTTCTCCAGTTCCTTCTCTCTGCCTTGTTCCTGTGGATTAAGATGTGAGCTCCCAGCTACTGCTCCTGTGTCATGCCTGCCTGCATGTCTACCTGACCGGTAATTATGTTTCTAAAAAAAATTTCTCCCAAAATGCAGGAATAAATACTGTAATAATCTTTTCCTTTTATTCTTCTGTAACATCATCTATCATCTGTTTTACTATCCGGGGTATATAACTAAGGTGTCAGAAATTCCCATTCCGATCTGTCATTATTTCTTATATGGTTACAGTATTATCCATTTGACTTTATGATTACTATTGAAAACAACTATTTAAATAAAGGAGAAAATCTTTTTAAAGACTCACACCAACTGTCGAAAATATAAAGTAAGTCACAGATTGGAAGCCTGCCTTGATTTCTCTTTTCCTATAAAGTCAAATGCATGAAATACAAGAGGACTACTTACTAAGAAGGCTGACTTTACTATTTGGTTGTTTTCTAAAGTGTGGGTGTTTCATTAAGAGGAGAATCAATGAGCAGATCAATAAGGAAAAGTGAAAACAACCAAAATAATAGTATTTGAAGATCTGTCAGGAACATTGTAGACACAGCATTACTATACTATACACAGTATTATACAATGCCGATGAGACTTGAAAAGAGGACAGGAATGTCACTAAGCAAAGATTGAGGTGGCAGCATAAGAGCAGTATTTCATGACTAATTGTTTTCTCATTTTAAACATCCACAACAATTTAATGGCAAACCAGGAATTATCCAATAATTAAAGTCCCTGCGCATCACCCAACATTATATTGTCCTGGCTTCAGAGGAGCAGAGGAAGTCAGTGATAGCTGCCTCTCACAGGCTTACTGTATTCTCATCTTCATGCATACATTCAAGAATAGATGCTTATCTCATAGAAATGAAACTGAAGAAAAACAGGAACACAGAATCACTTTGCAGACAACTGAAAGTGGACATATGAGAGAAGTACCTTGGTTTAAAGGAAGAACTGTTGATGGGGTCCAAAACCATATAGTAGCAAAATCCTAAATAGGTTTTTGGTATACAGTTACAATTCATAACAATTCATTCTGCATATGTATTAAATTATTTAATAGTCTAATACTGGTATACAGAATACAGAGCTACACAACAGAAACTCTGATCATTTTACACACTATTTAAAATATATGACATTAAATTACTTTCTCAATTTACTGAATCTAAATTTAGCAACACACAATTTTACCCATATGTGTGTACACACACACACACACACACACACACACACACACACATATATATATATATATATATATATATACATATATATATATATATAAATTCTATGTGCTTCCAACAAATCGAGAATCTTTTTATACAAAAATGAAGAAAACAGCATTAGTGCTTATAGTCACATTTACTCTATTATTCTTGTATAAATTGTTTCTTTTTAAATGAAGAAAAATCATTCCTTGAGTAATCATTTATGTATATACATCTTTACTTACAAAATTTTTATGAGAGTAATAAAAATAAAAAAGCAAATAATAAAATTTGAGAAAATATAGTAACTTCATTTAAACCTATACTTAATATTTTATAAAAATGAATAACTCTCAACAAAAGGAAAATGTTCATACTACACACTTATATCTTATTTTAAAATATTGAATACTTAAGGTATCACAACTGTACCAGTTAATAATCCTAAGAAAATGATAAATCTTAATAGTTCTATTAGTTCAAAATATTTTGAAATCCATGACATTAATGTTCTAATGAATTTGAACTAATAGAACTATTGGCTCTTATGGAGCATATCTGTTCTGACAATGATTCGTTTATAGTTATAGATTTTATAGATTTGTGTTGCTCCAAAGTTGAGCAAAGAATCTCATTGCAATGGTCTTTGTCCCTCACAGGAGACCTGCACAGGCTCAAGCCAGTTAAAAATTCCAGCACGGTGAGAAGAAAAGGGGCTCCCACAGACCCATGTCTAGTGAAGATGCTTTGCATTCTACGGTGAGATCACTTTCCCTTAGACGTGTGTCTGTGGCAAGCTTCACCAGGGCCCAGTGGATAACACAAGCTCGTGTGCCTAGGGGCAGCAACTAATTAAACGCCATGGGTCAAAATGAGTTGATTGCTTAATTGATTAAAAAGGAGGACATGGAGTTGGAAGGATGATGAGGTGGAGAGTTCTGGGGAGGGTTGGAGGCAGGAGAAGTGAGGGATAAATACAGTCGAAGTCCATTACACACATGGATGAAAATTTCACAGAGTAAAATTTAAAATCTCTCTCTCTCTCTCTCTCTCTCTCTCTCTCTCTCTCTCTCCCTCCCTCCCTCCCTCTCGTGTGTGTGTGTGTGTGTGTGTGTGTGTGTGTGTGTATGTTTGTGTGTGGTGTTTGCCTGTCATATTTTGATTATTCATTTACCCACGATGGACTCTGGATTGTTTTTTCCATGTCTTACCTATCATTAATAATGCTACAAAAAAAAAAAAAAATCACGGAACTGTAAGTATTTCTTCAACACATTGACTTTTTCCCCTTTGGATATATGCCCAGTAGTTGGTCCACTGTAGTGTAAAGTATGATGGTTTTTAGTTTTTGGAAGAACTGATGTACAGTATTGCATAACGGCTCTGTCTGCTCATCATCACAACACAATACAGTGATCGTATTCTTCACACTCTTGCCAACACTTATCATATGACTCTTTGATAATAGCCTTTATCATCAGGTATGAAGAAATATGTCATTATAGCTTTGATGTGCATGCCTTTGATGACGAACAGTGTTGAGCACATTTTGATAAGCCATTTATATGTGTTCTCTGAGGGGGAAAAAAAAAGAGTGTCTTCTTTTAGTTGAGTTGTTAAAGAATGTACTGAGTTATATAAGTATTCTTGTATGCTTAAACATTACTCTCCATTAAATATTTGATTGGCAAATACTCCCTCTCATTTTGTAGCTCACCTAGTAAAAGGAATGAATTCAGCTGTTAACAACCCAGCTTCTACACATCAGAGATGTGCAGTGGTATTGGGCATTCTGAGTCTATCTGCTATTCAGAGTGGGTCAGATTCTGTCAAGTCAAATTATAGAGAGCCAACAACTAAACCCAATCCATTATTGCAAAAGCTCTTATTTCCTGGCTTCAAGTGCCATGGGCATTGCCATAGTCAGTCGGAAACGCGCTAAACTGAAAAATCCTGACATCCCTCATCTTTGTCAAAGCCCTAAAAACATTACAGTGAATGTCTTGAAGTCACTTAAGCCCTCCAGCTCCATGAATTCAGCTTGTAAGCTTTCCACAAATGACAGCTGATGGCTGATGGGAGGAAGTGATGAATGAATGAAAAATTTACACAAAAGATATAAATCAATTTCTTACAATCAGCATTATTGACTATTAGAATGAGTTTGAAAAAGAGGTATGGAACCAGAAATTTGAAAACTCACCGTCTTTTCTAAGAAATACAAATATCTCCCTTTATATGTAGTTTACAAAGGATGAGTAAAAAGCATTTAAAGATGCATTATGAATTAAATAGTATCATAAAACTGATTATAATTATAGAGCATTTAGAAACCATTTAGCAGTTTAATAAAAGATTTTAAAAATTCATTTTAGTAGACTGCTTTGTAATATATAATTTCTCACACTTATTTCTAATGTAGGATATGCTATTAGGGCGAATCTTTAATTCCAACAGACTATAGTTAGGTGAGGCCTTTAATATTGAAAGTTTTACTTATGTTTTTTATGTATGAGCATATACATTATCATAAGCATACATCACTAGAACATAAGCCTACATTTGAAACTGGAACGTTATTTTACAAAGATGAGGACCATGACTAGTCATTATGTTCAACGGAATGACCCTACACAAGTACCATGGCCCTTCCATGGAATCAAACACATGTCATCCTAAGGCCAAATGACACTACACCACAGCCATCACATTTCATCCTAGTTCTTGGTACTTGAGTATCTTCCCTCCCCTCTCCTCCCTCCCTGAAATTTCTATATTTACAGTGTCATGCTGAAATTATTGGCTATCACGTTGATGCTATCATTTTGACTGTGTGGTAGTTTGCTTTTCTTTTTATTTTATTTTATTTTTTATTTTTTATTTTTTATTTGATATTTTCTTTATTTACATTTCAAATGCTATCCTGAAAGTTCCCTAC